>NC_089776.1:13272917-13330417 GCF_040412425.1 Macrobrachium rosenbergii
TCAGAATTACTTCCTTTGTCTTGCATTTGGATTTTGGCCTCGTAGTGCTAAGCGTATCCAAAAAATTTGAAGAACCGAGAAGTTAAGAAGACAATGTGATTATTATAATGTTGTATATTGTTCCTGAACGTATTCAGGTTCCTACGAGAATATTTAAAGTTTCATTTTATGGTTCTTCTAGGACATGTTTAAAACCAGATAGATGGGAGATTTTAGATCCTCGAGTCATCAGGCAATACTGGAAAGTGTAAAACAGTTTTAAAAGAGATTGAACCTTACACGAAGACACACCTTTAACTCCACTCAGAACTCCGAACGTGATGTGTGTAGCGAGAACGAGTTTCAGGCGAAGACTAAGAAGAATGTGGAAATTATTTGAGGAGAGTAGAATCATCTGCATATGAAAGGAAGGGACAAGGGCGGGTGTGATGTAGGTCATTGTTGAAAAGAGTGGTTGGAGTGTAGGTGAGAAAACTAGTTCATAAGTGACCCCAGTAGGAAGTGCAAAAGGTGCAGGTCGCCATAAAAAAAGCAATAATTCAAATTGAGCTGAAGTATAAAGAGAGTTAATGGTATAAATATTCGACTGAACTAACAGGCCATTATGCTAGATACTTTCGAAAGCCTTCACTGTATCAGGTACAACGGCAAAGATTTATGAAACTTATAAGTTCAGTCATTATCTTCAGTCAGTGCAACGTTGAATTTATTATAATCACGTTTTATACGTGCTGCCAATTATTTCAGTGAAAGTGCTTCTGATGCGATTATATGTTTCCTCAGGGCTGCTCGCAATGAGTTCATCGAAGGAGACTTGAAATAATCAGCTTTGTTTAATTGGAAGTGTTAATATTTTCCTCGTTAGCACAAAGGGAAATGGGGTATACGCCAATTCAGTTTAATGAGATCGAAAATTATCAACAATAAATTTTAAGGTTTATGATTGATTATCGGTAAAGTACATAGTGAAATATTCTGGGATTTTTAGAATCCGCCTTTTTCTCTCAGGCATCGTCTCCTTTGCGAAAGATCTCGCTTTGAGGAAGAAAGCTTTCCCATGGCACCCAGAGTTTTTCTGGATCCTCTCTCTCTCTCTCTCTCTCTCTCTCTCTCTCTCTCTCTCTCTCTCTCTCTCTCTCTCTTCTTGTACGCCATCTCGTCGTCAATACCCACTGAACCAAAACACCTGAGTCCTTTGTGGGGACGCAAAAAGAGAGAAGAAAAAATCAAGGATTTGTTTTCTTTATTATACCGGATGTAGTGAATCAAAGAAATATGATAAAAGAACGTAGGTTGAAACGATCTATGTCTTTATCAAGTGGAGCGTCGGAAAAGGCTGAGTTTAGTCTTCTAGGCTTCGTTTATGCCAAAAAAAACCCGACGTCTGGTCTTTTTTTTGGGGAGCACGCATGATCTATCTCGTTTTTCGTTGGCAAGTCTTTAATCCCACTGCTTTTTTTTCAGCTCGTAAGTTGTGGCCAGTCGAGCATATCTCTGCTGGTTTACTTTTAGTTTTGTCCCGTCTCGAGCAAGACATTCCGAATGTTTTCTTTCTCAGTCTCCAGGGAAGTGTGGGATTGTTCTCAGAGGGATATCCTGTACGGAGGTAGTTAGTTTTGACCTTAATAAAAAAAAAAAAAATCATATATATCTATATATATATATATATATTATATATACATATACACGTATTTGTAATAGCCGCAATGCTCTCTTAACTTCTCGCATTCTTCGCGCTTTTTTTTTTTTTTGGATATGCTTGGCACTACAAAGCCGTAAGATCCAAGCGCAAGAAATTGAAGAGACTGTGATGGCCGGTCGCGGGAAACGAACCCGCGTCACCGTAATCACAAGGAGGTCACGTGACCTGACCACGATTCTACATGATATATATATATTATATATATAATATATATATATAAATGAATAAAACTTATATATACAAATATATAAGAATATATATATATATATATATATATAAAAACTGAGGTTTTTTTTTATCTTGCCAACGTCATTCACGCCATTGCAATCTCAAATTTCGAACCTACGTGTTGACGTTGTGTTTAGTAACCTGAAGAAGATAACCGTAACTAACAGAATGCATTGGGAGACAATTTGGTACGCAATTCGTTATACCAAGTCGCTGGAACAAGCCCCTCCCCCTCTCTCTCTCTCTCTCTCTCTCTCTCTCTCTCTCTCTCTCTCTCTCTCTCTCTCTCTCTATTCCAAATATCCTTTTGTATTGTTTTGTCTAAGGATTGTTTTCACAATTGTATTGTTTTGTCTCAACCAGACTTCTGAATCTAATTGGGCCAGTTCATATTCGGACGATTAAGCTCGTATCTTCGGTATTTAGAAACTTAATGTTTTTAGCTCTGGAATATAAATAAGGATATCATTATCTTAAATCTATCTGGTTTAAAGAAGTAACGTTTGAAAGGTGCTGAGAATTTCCTAAAGATTTTCTCACGTGCGAGAGTGATTTAATATTTTCCATAAGTCGGAAATGCAATTTTAGTTTCATTTTTTATTCAGAGAACATATGTTGGTGTTGACTCGATTTTTATACGTGTTTGTTTTTGTCTCGCGGACCAAATTTAAGAGGGTGCCTTTTGATATCTTAACTAAATATTAGGGAAAGTTCAATTTGTTTTCTTTGCCAATACTTAGGTGAATGTATGTCAGTCTCTTTCAGAGCTGATATCATTATATCTAAGTATTTTGTCACTGTAAAAGTAACAGTATTTTCAAGGTCAGCTTGGTTATAAAACTGGGACCAGCTGTGATGTCATTTCAAACTTTGGTCCATAAAATAAATAACACGGAAAATAAAATACATCGTGATTACAAGCTATGAAAATTATAGGAAAATAAAATACATCGTGGTTACATGCTATGAAAATTATAGGAAAATAAAATACATCGTGATTACACGCAATAAAAAATTATGTATAAAATTTAGATATATGAGGTATATATACAACCTTAAATTTGAAAGCGCTGTAGACAAGGCACGAGAATTTTATTTTAACTGGCAACTATGTTCGGATTATGGAATGTAGCCTCCGTAGGTTTGTGCAACCGAGTTCAATTTCCCTTTCAGATAATTATTGTTCATTTTGGTTAATATCGTAATATTTGCGTCGTATGAGAAATTACTTTCAAGTTAAGCTGTGCTTCCTTTTGTTATTAACAAAGAGATTAGAAATGATAGGTTATAGATTACTTTGAAGAACCCCGTGAATTTTTCGCAAAATGTAACCCTCAATTATTGTCAAGGTGATAACTGCAGGTTGGAATATACTGTCAGTAGTTACCATTTTGTTAATGTCACATTATAAATGAAATAATTCTGGACTAGTTTTAGTTATATACATACATACATACACACACACACACACACACACACACACACACACACATATATATATATATATATATATATATATATATATATATATATATATATATATATATATATATATATATATATATATATATATATATAGTATATAGACACAAACATTATTATATACACAAATTTCACAAACATTAAAAAATCACTTAAATTCGAATTCGCTCTTCCTCGAATATAATATCAAAGGGGGAATTATAATTGGCAAGTGATAGTCACCTGATGGACTCGATCCACCGACGGTAACTATCTCTGAATTTAGTGACGAGTGCTCTACCAACCAGGCTGCCAAAAGGGTAGACGTTTATGGGGACTCCGCCATACACGGTGGAGGTGGGTTGATGCCGACGCCAAGTCCAAATACCGGCACTCGTCGGAGATTTCTACGGCGGAGTCGGTATCACCTTAGATCCATCTTGACAGCCTGGTTGTGGTAGAGCACTTGTCACTAAATTCGGAGATAGTAAGTAAAAGACAGTAATGCCATTGTATTTTTTCCAAAATACAAACAAAGGGGATGAAAATTGTATTTTTCCAAAATACAAACAAAGGGCGTTAAAAAACTTTCGGGGTATTTTTCCAAAATACAAACAAAGGGGGGTTGAAAAACTTTCGACCGTATTTTTCCAAAATACAAACAAAGGGCGTTAAAAAACTTTCGACCGTATTTTTCCAAAATACAAACAAAGGGGGCTAAAAAACTTTCGACCGTATTTTTCCAAACTACAAACAAAGGGGTGAAAAACTGACCGTATTTTCCAAAGTACAAACAAAGGGGGTTAAAAAACTTTCGACCGTATATTTCCAAAATACAAACAAAGGGGTGTTAAAAGACTTTCGACCGTTTACACAACGGTCCTTGGCTGAAGAGGACCGTTGTGCAAACGATCGAAAGCTCCCCCTTTTTTTTTTTTAACCCCCTTTTTTATTTTGGAAAAATACAATCGCTTTACTTTATTTTGGAAAAATACAATCGCTTATATTTTATTTTGGAAAATATTGTTATATACATTATTGTGGCTTTTTACTTATCATTTCCAGTCACATTTCAGAGATAGTGCTGTCAGTGGATCGAATCCATCAGGTTTCTGTCATTTATCAATTATAATTCTCCTTCGCTATTATATCCGAGGTAGAGCGAATTGGATGTTAAATGAAATTTGTAGCTTAATGTTTGTGTTGAAATGAAAATAAATGATTGGCAATACTAAGATGGTGAAATATTTGATGACTGGTTTCTGCAGATGAAGACCTGACGTATTCTCTCTCTCTCTCTCTCTCTCTCTCTCTCTCTCTCTCTCTCTCTCTCTCTCTCTCAGATTTTTTCACAAAGGAATTGCGCATAATCTGAGAATGTAAAGTAAATAAGAGAAATGCTTTGTTAATATCTACTTCGGCCATGTTAGCATTAATTCAGGATTTTTTTTTATCATCGAAATATTCTGAAGTGATATTTCAGCGTTTCGTAGAGCGAAAACGTAATTACACTGAAATTACGTATTTAATTCAAAATGAAAGAAATTCTAGATTATTACTTTTTCACCTTTGTTGTTAACGAGTTCATTTCATAATCAAATAAAAGTCCCACTTCGTATATTAAATTCTTACCTTCTTACATTACAAAGTAACAAGTATCTTTGTCGTAAGAACAGATCCCAGAATCAAGTGTAAATAAAAATCCGATATTTTAGCCTTCTTACCATTCACAGTAACTAGAGTAATCTGACAACACCTTTGCAACTGGACAAACGCCCTTAAATTTGTAAACCTTGGAACCAATAGTTTTGACCATTAAAAAGGGTAATTATTCTAACGACTTAGTTAAAATTTATTGTAAACAAGTAAAAAATGCGTCAAAGTTTCTTCTGCGCAATCGAGTTTTCTGTACAGCGTATAATACTGTATGAAACTCTAAGCCACGGCCCATGAAACCCTCAGCCGGCCGTGTTGGCCTGCGTTGCTGCACTACCAGACGCACAATCATGGGTAATATTAACCTTAAAAAAATTAAAACTACTGAGGCTAGAGAGCTGCAATTTGGCATGTTTGATGACTGTAGGATGGATGATCAACATACCAATTTGCAGCCCTCTAGCCTCAGTAGTTTTGAAGATCTGAGGGAAGATGGACGAACAAAAAGCCATCTCAACAGTCTTCTTTCATAGAAAACTAAAATCGGTGTTTGGAATGTGATTCTCTGCACCTCTTTAACCTTCAGGACTCGGGGGAGGGAAATTCCCAAGTAATTGTATTTAGGAGGAAGAGTTACGAACTCGGCGGAGACATCACCTACTTCTCAAGATGGCAGCCAGTTGAATAGACTGAAAGGCGAGGAAGTCATCTCCGCGTAGGAAGAGGAAATTGACGCCTTTGTCTTCGTAGCATTTTCAAAGACCTTTCATCCCCCTCTCGTTTTCTGATTGGGCAGAAAATGGAGTACTTCCCTTGTCAGAGTCGAGAGTGAATATATATATATATATATATATATATATATATATATATATATATATATATATATATATATATATATATATATATATATATATATACATAAAATATATATATATATATATATATAAGTCATTTGCATAATTCTGCTGAAGATATTCTTTCCAGAGAATTGACTATCTCTCGAACGAAGCCAGAGGAGGTCAGCTTAGGTGGAACTTGACACGAGATTCTCTCTGATTAATTACCCAGAGTCAAGAGGACTCACAAGGGAGTAGCTGAGGTCCTCTTCCTCTCAGGAGCAGGTTTCATTAACATTCCTCAGATATCTTTTGAATGGAATGATAAATCTAGTAAGCTTGACTAATGATGGAAAAAGTTGATTCTTTCTTTTGTCTGTCTGTCTGTCTGTCTCTCTCTGTTTATTGTCTGCCATTATCTGTATGTATGTATATTATATATATATATATATATATATATATATATATATATATATATATATATATATATATATATATATATATATATATATATATATATATATATATATATATATATATATATATATAGGTATATGTGTGTGTGTATATATTTATATATATATATATATATATATATATATATATATATATATATTTATATATATATAAATCATAAATTAATATCAGTACATCAAGACCATTCTATAAACAAGTAACGACCATCCCAGACGAGTGATTAAGTCAAAGGCCGGCTGTTAGCTTAGCGATGCCAATCTTAATTGGCCCCAAATACCTGTAGCGTTTTGTTTTGTCACGTACTGTCCTAAGCCGTTGGCGGGGAACGAATTAGCAGCGAGAGAAAGAATGAAGGAAGACTTAAAGTCGCCCCGTGTGGGTAGTTTTATTTTTCTGTTGGTTGTCAGGGTCCATAGGGCCACACCAAGCCTCTTGTTCCCCTTCTTTACTTCACCATACATGTGGACGGGGGCCCTTGTTGGTTTAAGGTATAATCTAAACCTACCAACTGGCACAGGTCTCTCTCTCTCTCTCTCTCTCTCTCTCTCTCTCTCTCTCTCTCTCTCTCTTTGGAGTTCAGTACATCGCCACACGTTGTTTAATGATGGCTTGAATCGTTTTTCACAAGCGATGCTTGACAATTATGAATTGCTATAAACTGGTGTGTAATTATTTTTATTGTGTGTGTGTGTGTGTGTGTAATTCACATAGCCAGTTTTGTACTTATTATGTTTTACATGTTCTTAATGGATTCCTCTTATTTTACGTTATTTCTCCATTTTTACTCATTCATAATTTTTAAATTTTACATTTTATTTTTTTTTGTCATTGCCTCTTATATTCTTTTCATTTGGTCTTACCAGTTTCTGCTTGCGTCTTTGCTTCTCTCTAATATCATTTAACTCCTTTATTTATGCTTTTTAATGTATATATATTATAAACAATTATAATCTATGCAAAATCCTATTTATCTTGACCCAGATCCATATTTAGACCGTGGGTTTTGCCAAAAACATGAGCGGTGCATCCTGGCCGGTTGGGTCGTCAATGTAAAATGTGGATTTCACATTAAAATGAGACTTTTCAAGTTTCTATGCTTCATTTTATATTATTTTTCCTATCAGAAAGTTGGTGTTGTTTGGTTAGTCGCTAACGATAACAGTGATTGTGTGCCTGTGATTCATTTTCGGTTTCAGAAGTTTGTATGCTAAACATATATATATATATATATATATATATATATATATATATATATATATATATATATATATATATATATATATCTATATATATATATATATATATATCTATATATATATATATATTCTCAGCAAATCTGTATAAATGATGTTACTAGTTCCATATGCTCTAATTGACTATCAGTGGTATATATATATATACATATATATATATATATATATATATATATATATATATATATATATATATATATGTGTGTGTGTGTGTGTGTGTTTGTGTGTGTGTGTGTATGTATGTATGACGTACGTGCTTAAGGTTATGTTGCAACATGGTGATTTTTCTTGGAGAAAGCAATAACAGTAATAAGTATAAGTATTTCACGAAATAGCTATTTCATTATCACGAATATTTTAAGTCATGGCAACCAATAGTCTCGCTCATATCAGGAGTAATTAGCTTCGGGAGAAAGGCCTTATAAAACCTCATGATTTAGAAAAACGAAAATTTAATCATTTTTTCTTTCCTTGGTATTGCCTCCCGTCACGGTTGATTTGCTTTCTTTTTTTTTCCTTCGAAACGAGGGTGTGCTGTTTATTTTCTCCTTTTTAATTAGATTCTGGAGGTTATGCTGTGGAGAAAGTTTTTTTTTTCTCATTTTGCAATTTTAATTGTTTCATGACTTTCTCAATGATTTAGCCTTCGTTTCAATGTGGAAAGGTTCTGGATATTGGTGCGTGGAAAATTCACGGTCCCGGTTCTGAGCAGGTTTCAGTATTCTCAGTTCCTCCTCCAGAGAGAGAGAGAGAGAGAGAGAGAGAGAGAGAGAGAGAGAGAGAGAGAGAGAGAGAGAGAGAGAGAGAAAGAGAACATCACCCCACGTTTGGGTAGAGGCATCATGGCAAAATAGTGAGAGTCGTTCACTGCTCGACTTGTAGTAAAACACACACACACACACACACACACACACACACACACACACACACACACATATATATATATATATATATATATATATATATATATATATATATATATATATATATATATATATATATATATATATATATATATATGTGTGTGCATTTCCTTTTATTTTATTTCCTCCTGGCAAGCGCAACGGTATTTGAATGAAAAATAGTGCACCTATTCTTTGGTTAGCATGAAAATAGTGCGTCTAGTCTTTGGTTAGCATGAAATTAGTGCACTTATTCTTTGGTTAGCATGAAATTAGTGCTCTTATTCTTTGGTTAGCATGAAATTAGTGCACTTATTCTTTGGTTAGCATGAAAATAGCGCATCTATTCTTTGGTTAGCATGAAATTAGTGCTCTTATTCTTTGGTTAGCATGAAAATAGTGCGCTTATTCTTTGGTTAGCATGAAAATAATGCGTCTAGTCTTTGGTTAGCCTGAAATTACTACACTTATTCTTTGGCTAGCACGGAAATAGTGCATCTATCCTTGGGTTATCATGAAATTAGAGCATCTATTCTTTATAAAGCCGAAAACAATTTGCTTGAAAGTCCAATCAGAATTAGTTAGATAACCTCGTGTCCAGAGAGATCCTTGAGATAGCCGAAATAGCCAAAGTGTTATTTGGCCATTGTCTTGTCTGTTATAGAACTTTCACAACTTCGTATGACGTCACACTGCATACCGCATAACATCGTGAGAAATCATTTCAAAAGGTGTTATGCTGACATTTAACCTTGAGTGGTAAAAATCTAATGATATGACTGTCTCAAGAATGTGTAGTCTTGGTCATATTGATTGAGAACAATTAGCTCGATTTTTGCTTGAATTTCAGTCCTACGACAAAAGCACAGTAGAATATTCCTATTTGTGCTTGTGAAATTGCTAAATACTTATTCGTCATTAGTTGGGAAAAGATTTTGCAATCTTTGTTGTGGTATGTTTTTGTTAAGAGTAAAGCGGAAAATGGCTCATTTTGTTTCAATTTCATGATTAATTTCTTGAGAAGTCATTTATTTTTATGTCATGCCAAGCCTGTTCCCTCTCTCCCCTCCCTTTCGACCTTTAGCCTTATATTAGTGAATAGTGGGTCAAATTTAGTCTTTAATTAATAGACGTCGGCAAGAGATCTGCCAAGAGAAACAGATGCCTAAGATATAAGAGAAACAGATATATATATATATATATATATATGCGTATGTATGTATGTATATATAATGTATTATATATATATATATATATATATATATATATATATATATATATATATATATATATATATATATATATATATATATATATATATATATATATATATATATATATATATATGTATATATACATGGGACACATCATTTCATTTCGGACATTTTCATTTACATTCCAACGCTGAAACGACTTTTTATCTATTCGGTATGGTATTCATTTATAGTTTTCATAATGTTAAACTGACGTTACAGCTCGGCTGGTCAGCTGCTCCTGAAACCTGTGGTCTTTCATATTCATCAGACCGTTTTTAGCCACGGGGAAGGGGGCATGCAACCTCATCCCCAAAAAAATGCGAGATCTCAGGATGTCTCTAAAATAGATGTCAGAAGTGGGTCATTTCAACTCAAAATCTGGGTTTCGTGGAAAATGTTAGATTACGCTTTTTTTTTTTTATTTGATTTGATTAAATCTAGGCTTTCACGACAAGCACTGGGCCACCTTCAGCTATTCAGCTCTTAAGGTAGTAAATAGAGGAAGTTGAAGCGGTTGGACAGCAAAATAAAGAGATCCAGAAAATAAAGGAGACAAAGAATCTAAAAGTGGTACAAAGATCTAAAAGTGGATAGCCACATTGAAGAAAGGAAGCACCACGATAAAGTGCATGGACAGCCAGGGACGGAAGGACTCTGCAAACACCCTTTAGGGCCCGTGCACCACGTGAAGTGCCTTAAGAATTGAATTGGATTGAAATATAAAATTTAGGCCAAACTTAGCACTGGGACCTATGAGGTCATTCAGCGCTGAAAAGGAAATTGACAGTAAAAGGTTTGAAAGGCGTAACAGGAGGAAAACCTCGCAATTGCAATATGAGTCAATTGTTTGGAGAGGGTTGAAAGTAAGATGGACTAAAGAGAATATGAACGGAGGTACAGTAAAGGGAAAGAAAGGGGCTGCAGCTAGGGGCCGATGGCACGCTGCAAAGGACCTTAAGTAGTGCCCACAGTGCACGGCGTGAGGTGCACTGACGGCACTAACCCCGCCTCCTTACGGGGTTCCCTCCTTAAGGAGATTACAGTTTTGAGATCCATATAGCACAGAGAGAGAGAGAGAGAGAGAGAGTCCACCGGATTGCCAAGAGACTCCCAAAGGAAAACAGCTCAGAACGCAGTTACTCTCTGAAGTAGATTGGAGAAGACGTCTCATTTCTGACGCCATGTAAGCTAGAGTAGAGGAAGCGACGAGGATAAACGAGGGGCGAGATGGGAACAGAGATAGATGAATAAAAGTAGAAGAGGCGGGAAGAGATTAAAGTAATAGCATGCAGGCGAGCGGAGAGATACGTTAGAGATATTTGACGAGACTTTTAGAGATAAAAATAAATGGAATTTGGGGAAATTCTTGGCAGTGGATCAAATGGGTGTTTGAGAGAGAGAGAGAGAGAGAGAGAGAGAGAGAGAGAGAGAGGTAAATATTTTATCCAGATAAGATGAATTATTCAAGAGAGTAACTCGATTATGTATCATGTTTTTGGAATTATCTGACAAACATCATAAAATACATACATACATACAAACACATATATACACATGTGTATATATATATATATATATATATATATATATATATATATATATATATATATATATATATATATATATATATATATATATATATATATATATATATATTTTTTCGTCTGTTAGCAAAAAGTTAACTAGTTAGAGACCTTGACCAATTTTGTAACCTTACAAGTCATCCTATGAAACAGAATTCTAGTTTAGGCTAAATATGTTATACATGTGTATATACATATATATATATATATATATATATATATATATATATATATATATATATATATATATATATATATATATATATATATATACAAACAGTTTCTATAATCATACACTTGTCAGAGCCACCTCCATTTCTCTCACCTAAAATATATTAGGTCCCCAGCTTATTTGTATCGTGCTTTGCAAACCAAGATGAGAACACAGAACACAAGCAACGAGTCTCTTGTAACTGTGTTTTATGTGTGTGACTCGAGGAAAAACCATTCTTCTTGTGGAACAGATGCGTTGTCAACTCATAGAACATGTCGGCATTCCCTTGTTGGTACACTATCTCTTTCAGCACTGACCGTGTTCTAGTCATGTTCAGAAGTGTCTGCCATTATCTTGTGACTCGTTCTTTCCCCTGAACACACGTGAACACGAGAGAGAGAGAGAGAGAGAGAGAGAGAGAGAGAGAGAGAGAGAGAGAGAGAGAGAGAAAGCATTGCTGGTGAGACGCTGCAACAAACCAGTGTTCTTATGAATGTGATTTATTGCTTGACTAGACAGACACAGGTTGGTAGTTGATCACTGTGAAGTGTTCATGTTCAACGATGCTTATGAATAAATAATCTATGTGTGTGTATAATATATACATATATATATCTATACTGTATATATATATATATATATATATATATATATATATATATATATATATATATATATATATATATATATATATATATATATATATATATATATATATATATATATATATATATATATATATATATATATATATGTTACAGGCAGATAGCGAAATGCACTTAGGGACATTTAATCCCTAGGGGCTAGTACTAAACACGGCGAAATACATTTGACCCCCATGGGCTAGTACTAATCATGGCCAAATACATCCCACAGGGCTTAGTACTAAACACGGCGAAACAGGAGGAGTCATTGTTTTTCATGGTTTAGTACTAGCCCCTGGGGGTATCAAATGTCCCTAAGTGCATTTTGCTATCTGCCTGAATTTCAGGCAGTTCGCGAAATCCCTGGTTTCGCTACAGATATGTATACCTGAATCGTATGATATACATTCTGAATCATGTATGATAAAAAAATACATTAAAATGAATAATATTTACATATTGTGGTCCTTGTATCCTGATACTATTTTCAGTACAGTCAGTGAAGTTACTTCCCATCTAGTGTTTTGCTGTGTCGATGATCAATTTCGTTCTGAGGAACCATGTCGAATAATCAGCTGATTGCTCAACTTGGTTCTGTTCAGTTTTCTGACCTGCATCTTCAGTATGTAAATGGTGCTTGAGTATTCCCATAAGATGTTGCATTTTGAAGCTTTCCTTTTTAGTTTTCCCGTAAAAGAAAACTATTTGTCTGCCTGTCTACACTTTTTTTGTCCGCCCTCATATCTTAAAAACCACTGAGGCTAGAGGGCTGCAAATTGGTGTGCTGATCATCCACCCTCCAATCATCAAACATACCAAATTGCAGCCCTCTAGCCTTAGTAGTTTTTATTTTATTTAAGGTTAAAGTTAAGACATGATCGTGCGTCTGTCACCGCCACAGGTGCTAACAACACATGCCACCACCAGACCGCGGCTGAAAGTTTCGTGGGCCACGGCTGAGAGTTTCATGGGCCGTGGCTGAGAGTTTCATACAGCATTATGCGCTGTGTAGAAAACTCGACTGAGCCGAAAACACTTCGGCGAATTTTTTACTTACTGTAAAACTGGTTCACTTCATCAATTTCGGCGCAGAATCGCCTTTGAAAGATATCACATTATGAACCCAACCAAAGCCTCCCTAGAAAGCTTTCGACTGCTTATCAGGCTTAGCTATAATTCCCTTAAAAGCAGCTAATGCAACAGCCATTGAGTCTCGCTAAGAACAATATCCCCCCCACATCCTTTAAGGCAGACGTAAAGTATCTAGACCTTCATGCATATTGTGCAAGAGCTTTTAGCAATTTGAATAATGTTATTAAGCTTATTATGGGATAGATGCGATCTGAATTCTTTCTTATGTAAACGTTCTGTTTAATCGTTTACTAACATTTTTACCTATTTATTTGTTAATTTGCTTGTTCTAATAACTGATCTCTTCTTTCGGTATTTCCTATTGCTTTTTGTTAATACCTTCAGATGAACACCATATTCTTTGGAAGCTTGAATTTCAAGTCACTGACCCCTGTGGACTTGTTCCATATGAATAAAGGTTCATCTTCTGAATAATAATAATAATAATAATAATAATAATAATAATAATAATAATAATAATAATAATTGCCAGTGCTGTGATGTACAAATTGCACGTAAACGAGGGTCTTAAAAATACCTTTCTACATTACTATGCACAGGCTGTAATGATGCATCAGCAGTCAGATGTTACCTGTAAACTATATAGGGTTATTATCAAAATCGGCATTTATTTTCAATAAATATTTTTTTAGGAAATATTTATATTATGGGGTTACCCTTTGGAGGTCCATTGTCTTATACATATCAGAACAGTATTTTTGAATTCATAATTATAATTATTGTATGGAAAATCGACCTTCATATCGACAGATATCCATTAGTTTTTGCACTACACTATCTCTCTGACTTCGATATTCCCAAATTTTGTGAAGTTACCGCATTTAAATAGCCCAGTCCATGAAAGCAAGTCCTGTGTGTCTTTTCAATGTCTGTCAGCATGTGTCAAAAATGTATCTTTTTTTTTTTCCTTCTCGAATTTCTAACGTTTTAAGAAAAGTTATGGACATAATCATGGTAAATTATCTAATTTTATTATTGGCAATAATTGCAAAAATATCAGTGGTAATCGCAAAAAAGATATCTTTGTTGTACTGGGCACGAACAATTAGGCATATGTTTCCAATAATGAAGTTAAACCTTTAGCCAGAATGTTTTAGTTTGTGCTATGAGATTTAATGTCTGAAGTCTAAGTAGGTCTCTGCTGTGTGGAATCAAATTCTTCCTTCCCAAAGTATGTCGGCCCCTTGCTCTACAGGAAATTGTTTGTTACGATACTTCAATAAACATGAATAGTAGGGCTGTTTTCTTAATCAGAAGAAGACGGATATAGCTAATTAACAATGTAAAAATGCAGCGAATCAACTCTATTCCCCAGGTGTTACGGTACCACCGAATTTATTCATGTACCCCGAATCTATTTTTTATCCTCTCCCGGATTCTCTCGGCTGCGTTCACATAGATCTTCCGCCTCGCGAGAAACGACCACCTAACGACAAGGCGGGGGAGATAAACACGGGAACATCGTCACTTTAGCAGCCTCTGATGAGGCCGTTCCGACACCATAATCAGTTGTGGGAGACTGCAAGCAAGCAAGCAAGCATTCAAGCTAAGGGAGCAGTCGAGTGGAACGACGGGCAGCAGCAGCAGCAGCAGTGTGTCCTGCTTGGCGGATATCTCTCTGCTTTCGTCTGCTTCTGTTGCTTCTTGCAGAGCGAACCAGGATGCGTCGAAGGATTGTCTCGGTTTTATGAAAGTAGGATTTTTGTGCTGCTTCACGGCGAGAGGCAAGGCCCCGGCCTTGCTTTGCTCTCTCTCTCTCTCTCTCTCTCTCTCTCTCTCTCTCTCTCTCTCTCTCTCTCTCTCAGTCTTCGTTATCACTCCTTAGTCTCTCTTGCCTGTCTAATCTCTCTCTCTCTCTCTCTCTCTCTCTCTCTCTCTCTCTCTCTCTCTCTCCTCTCTTCTCTAATTAGGACATAGGATTTAATGTCTCTCTCTCTCTCTCTCTCTCTCTCTCTCTCTCTCTCTCATGGACGCCCCCCCACCATAAGATAATGATAATGATGATGATGATGATGATGATGTTGGAGTTCCTGAGATTTAAGGGACGTGCCCACATCCTATCTATATGCGGGGATGGATCGGAGGGCGTCAAGGATGCATTATCTTATCAAGGAGGATTTTTATGGTTACGTAAAATTGCTGAGGCGATTTTCGTTCTAGGGATCTGAAGGGACGCCTAAGCGATAACACTTTATTTTTCCTTTCCTTCTTCTTCTTCTTCTTCTTCTTCTTCTTCTTCTCTTCTTCTTCTTCTTCTCCCGATTCGATCTCTCTCTCTGTTTCCCTGAGGATGTCGTGCGATTGGAACCTCGAAAGTTCAAGCGAAGATGCGACGTATTACCGCCCTGTTACAATTTTCTTTGTATTTTGATAGTTTACTTTCATTTTTATCTACTGATTAATTTTATTTAGTTTTTCGTTTCTAATAGCTGAACTCTTCATGCTGTATTTTCTGTTACCTTCTGTTACGTCTTTCAAATAAACACCATGATATTCTTTGGAAGTTTCTTGAATTTTAAGTCAGTGGCCTCTGTGAGCTTGTTCCATAAGAATAGGGATCATCTTCTGATTAATAATAATAATAATAATAATAATAATAATAATAATAATAATAATAAGAAGAAGAAGAAGAAGAAGAAGAAGAAGAAGAAGCATTATTTATCACTTGTCGGGAAACAGAATCTTTTATCCCACGATAATGTTGCATCTGGTTGACTCAGTCAAGTTTTTTTCTGAAGCTTACATGCGATAAACACTTTAAATTTTACTTTTATTCTCTTGTTTATGCTTGTAACTACACTTGAGCAAATTGGTCCGTATCTGTATCTGGTCGCTGCGACTGCTGTATCATATTCTGGAATGAAGACCTTAAAACCCTTTATCTCTGTCTTAATGGCCCTTATTCTGCCCTGAGTAAGCATTTCTCCGGTCTGGTGGATGTGCCCGTCATCCTGGCCCTGAGACTCTGCTTTGCATTTTGATTGCAAGCGCATTGTTGAAGAGTTCGCCTGAATTCGTCCTTTTTTTGTTATTTTCTCTCTGCTTGGGTGAAGCCCCCACGAGCGGAATTGATTTTTGTGATAAACAACTGGCGCCTTCTGTTTTGCGCGGGGTTTCTCGACGCGCGGACGGCATGAAATGAACGCGCCTTTTTTTTTCCCCCCTCCGTGGATGTGCCTCTGTTGAAATGAACACGCTGTTCTATTGTTATTCTTCAAAGGTGCCTGTTCTCCAACGGTGCCGGAGTGTTGAGGCTGTTTGTGGCGTTTCAAAGGCAGAGTCAATAAACACGTTTTCGCTGGTTCCCCTGACACAGTGTTACATTCAATATACATGTTATTCTTGGTGTTGGAATGGAATTTTGGAATTGAATATAGAGTTTAGGCCAAAGGCCAAGCACTGGGACCTACGAGGTCATGCAGCGCTGGAAAGGAAACTGAGAGTAGGTAGGTTTGAAAGGTGTAACAGGAGGGAAGCCTCGCAGTTGCACAAAATGTAAGAAAGATAATATTGAATGGATGTACAGTAGAAGGAATGACACGGGTTGCAGCTAGGGACCGAAGGAACGCTGCAAAGAACCTTTATTAATGCCTACAGTGCACCCCGTGAGGTGCACTGACGGCACTACCCCCGTACGGGGTATTTTGGTGTTGATGTCTTTGATAACATAAGAACACTTGGCAGAACAACCCGCTCGCGGAAACAGATGCGCCATTGGAATAATAGCCCCAAAATCACCAACTTTCCATCGTTATATGCATCTCTATAAATAACAAAATGGCATAAGTATCCGTGTAGTTTCCATGTGTGTAACAGTAATGACATACGGGAGTTAAACTCGACGTTTAGGTTGACCTTCGTCCAGCCCGTGGAGCAAATTACAATTTGTGCTTAAATTTTGCATAGCAAGATAATTGTTATCATGTAGAGTTTGAAATGAAGGACAAATGATTCATCGCTGAAATAGTTATTTGTGAAGTTTCTGATGTTTTCTGCCAATATTAATCCGGTGAGCTTTCACAAGAGCGGAATCACCATATCATTCTTTGTGATATATAAATAAGTTATGCATATTCACATAGACGGTGCTTCAGTCAAGGCTTTACTTTTTATTGATTTTGATTTTGTATTGTGAATACAGAAAGAAAATACTCAAAATTGGCACCTCTATTAATCTCATGGCCCAAAAAATTCATTTAAATCTTTTCGTTTTCGACCAATAACTTTGAGTCATGTCCTCTTATTTCTAATGGCTTTTTTAGATTACGTGCCCCTAACTTAAGTCGTAGGCAATATGGTTTAGGTTATCTGTGTGTGTTTAAACCTGATGGGAAAAAAAGTGAGGAAATCGAAAAATTAAGAGGTCAAGAACACATGTAAATCTGATAAAACTTTTGTGTAATGTAATAGCATTTGATGCAGCTGATAATCACTATCGCCTCTCCGTGTCCATTTTCCTTCGTCTTAAGTACTTTCCTTTTTTTCTTTACATCCCACTGTTTTCTTTTGAGAAATTTTTCTCATTTTCTGAGCCCGTGACTGAGGATGTTTGGTAATTGAAATTCATGGAGAACATATTTTTACTCTTTATATAATCAAGTTCGATTCGAAGTGGATTTTTGGGCAGGTAAAGTAAAAGATCTCTTTACTTTATTTACATTTTAAAGGGTACTTTATTGCTTTATTTTTCACTATTGTTTTATTCTAAGGATGTTAATGAAGTAAAAACTTCTAAGGAGGTAGGGAGTACAGAAATAATTCCGGGACGGTACCTAACTACTATAGTGTACTTGATAGTCAGGAACTGGCCGAAGTATCTGACTTTAGGCGTCCGCACTCAAACCTGTTGCATAATCAATTGCATCCTCTTGAAGGTTGTGAGTGATTCAGTAGACGCTGGTGTTTGACCGCTGATTGAAAAGATGTACCTTTAATTCCATTATATCTCACTGAAGTTCTTCCAAAAAGGAAACTGCTTCTGAGAGTCTGTGAATGTGTTATGCCTTGCTTCCTTGGCATTTGATATTGAAGTTAAATAGATCTGCTTTTGGCTACAGTATCTAGTATTTTGTGTTCTAAAACCACACCATTTTTTTTGTATGGGACTCTTCCAGTTTTCACAAATGTTTTTGTAATGGAATCTACAACACTCTGTGAGTTTTTTCTTAATGAAAAGCATCAGTTGAATTTGTTAATTTACAGTATGTCTTTATGCTGTTACTGTCTTCAGGGAGTCGATATGTGTTTCCCGTATGTCAGTAAAAATGTTCACAGGAAGAGCTAACAGAAGATTTATCATCAATATTTTTAACTAGATGATATATTTTGCTTAGCATCACTGGAAGGCCACAGATTTGGTATTTAGTCAAAAGACTTTTTTTTAAAGGACAGTAAGGTTAAAATTTACCTTACTATTGTCACTGATTATATTTAAAGTTCAAGTGTGGAGAGAAATTATAAAGATAACCCATCAACGTGTATAGAATTTTCACAGGTCAATTTCTTAAAATTATAAAGATTAATTTTTTCAGTGCTGATGATAGTTTGTTCTTCATTGGTTCAGTGGTTCAGGGGCTCCTACCTGTGTTCGAAAATGATTACTTTTAAAAAATGTTTGATAAAGAAGCTCAGGTTTCATAATTATATAAGATCACGAGTAACATAACTGAGCCGTGTTAACCTATATAAACTACAGTGAAATGACGAAATTAATTTTGGATTGATGTTGTTTTGTAGTACAAAGGATAGAATACATTTATCAGTGCCAAAATATGTAATTTTAATGGAATTACCTCTAGTTACATTAAACCTTTCAGCTGAGTTGGAATCCTGAAAAGTAAGTAGAGTTAAATGTACATCAAAGCAATGTGTACTGTACAAAACTACAGATTTTGCAAGCTGAGTTTCATCACCCATAAAAAAACAGATGATCGATGGGTTAGAGTATAGAGAGAGAGAGAGAGAGAGAGAGAGAGAGAGAGAGAGAGAGAGAGAGAGAGAGAGAGAGAGAGAGAATGGCCCTGATATGCTGGCATCCATTTGCAATCGCCTCCCGCATTCTTGTCAAAACCGCACCTCATTTTCTAGCCGAGGGAGGGACCTTCTGTCCCCAGAATCGCATTTGGACCCTGGTTTGTTGACGTTGCTGGTAAGTTTTTGCCCGGGCACATTTGAATACTCAGCAGCGAGAAGGGCTGCTTGTGTTGTGATTGGAAAGTGTTCGGTAGCCGTGGACAAGCATTCTGGCGTCGGAGAAAAACGCTGTTCAGGATTGTGCAGGAATGGGCGCTAGAGGATGCCTGGCTACTGAAGGAGAAATATAGCTTTTTTATGATGCTCTGCTAAAATCGTTTCGTCGTTGCCGAGTTCGTAGTAATGGCAGGGGCCATGACAGTAGTTTGATTAGTGTTAGTTATACCGTACATGAAATTTTAGTATGTTTTATTTTATTTTGCAGAATTGATACTGGTTTATTTTCACAATGTTGATAGGCTATATCTTTTATAGATTATAATAAATGCAGTAAAATAACTATCTTGTAGATAAATTGAATGGTATGAAGCCTACCTGCTTGGACAAATTCATCTGTATTTAAACAAGTCTTGCAATTATTCGTATATTTAGTATCCATATTTAATGTTCCTGTCTATTCATTTTTCCTTTGTTTGTTATGAATGAATATCCTCAGGAAAAAGTCATAATTTAATTCTCCAAAAGGGATTCTCTCTCTCTCTCTCTCTCTCTCTCTCTCTCTCTCTCTAGTTACTTGACTGAATAAGAAATAAATTTATGAGTTGCTCAATGGAATTACATAACTGTTCAGATCTAGAAGAATATATTTAAGGTCTCACAGAATACAATTTCTGTACAAACGTCTTATTTCATTTTGGCCACCTATGTCGAGAGCACTGCCTTCTACATACTGACCTGACATATACCTTGCTTTTAACCTCCCACGACACGCAAGCGAATACCAGTTTAATTACCTTCCGAAACGTAGCGACTTTTACCGGGCACATATTCATTCCGTGCCGCTGCGGAAGTGGACCGGAGAATTGCGTTACATTGCGGAGGTTTCCGTCTTTACCCGGCATTCACTTCATGACACCAGCGGGTCTTGGGTAACGGCCGATCTCGGTAATCGGTTCTCCTGATCTCTGGCTTCTTCACGGCTGACATTTCGGTGCTAACCTATTGTGAGATGTTATCTGAGGAGCAGTCTCTCAGGAGCACCCCAGTGGATCAGCTGGAATTACTCCACCCCTCTTCTTAGGAAAAGCTTGTAAATTAAAAAAAAAAAAAAAAAAAGTCTTCTTTTCCACCTTTCCTTAGGAAAATCTAGTAAATAAGAAAAGAAATATTTTTTCTTTTCCAGATTTTCCCAGGAAAATCTTCTGGTTTAAAAAAAAAGTAAATGGTCTTCTCTTCCACCTTTCCTTAGGAAAATCTTGTAAATGAAAAAAATATTTTCTTTTCCAGATCTTCATAAGAAAATTTTATATCTTAAAAGAAATAGAAAAAAATTTTTTTCCCACCTCCTTAGGAAAATCGTATAAATTGGAATAAAAAGAAAATTGCCTTGTTTTTCAACTCTCCCTAGGAAAGTCTTGTAAATAAAAGAAACTTTCTTTTTTTCAACCACTCCATAGGAAAAGCTTGTAAAGTAAAAAAGAAAAAAATTGTCTTCTTGGCAAAATCAAATTAAGAGGAATTCTTCTTTGTTATGTAAATTTTTTTTTCTCCTAAGCAAAATGGAAGGGATGAGTTCTCCTTAACAAAATGAAAAAGGACAAAAGTCCTCGTTATTGATACATAAAAAAAAAGTTCTTCTGAGTAAACTAAAAGGGATGTTGGTCCACCTAAAACTTTTTTTTCGTTCCCTCTTCTTACTCTTGTGGTTTTCTTTAAATCTCTGGGTGTCTAATTTTTCTCACTGCTGAATAGTGGAACGTTTTAATATAAATGTTAATATGAAGACCATTTTAGCTTTCTGTTAAAGAAAATTATTGTGCCGGCTTTGTCTGTCCGTCCGCACTTTTTTCTGTCGGCAATTTTTACTGTCCGCACTTATTCTGTCCGCACTCAGATTTTATAAACCAGATAGATGCAAATTGGTATGTTGATCATCCACCCTCCAATCATCAAACATACCAAAGTGTAGCCCTCTAGCCTCAGTAGTTTTTATTTTATTTAAGGTTAAAGTTAGCCATAATCGTGCGTCGGCATCGCAACAACATAAGCCACCACGGCCGGATGAGAGTTTCATGGGCCGTGGCTGAGAGTTTCATCCAGCATTACACACTGTACAGAAAACTCGATTGCGCCGAAGAAAAATCGGTGCGTTTTTTACTTGTTTATTTCTCTTTTTAATATAATTTTGAACGTCGTAAAATTATAAACAGATGTCTCATTTTTAAAAAATACATTTCACTAATAACTCAAATCCCAGAAGCATCCACCAGTTTTTCTTTCAACAGTTGATTTTCACCCTTCAAATATCCTTCTCTGGCTTACGTTTTATGCTTATAAAGGGGGTCTGTATATTAAATTAATAGCAGTTATAATCGGTGATGAGTAGTAATCATAACGATGTCACTGTTTCACGAAAAAAAATACTTTTTTTGGTGACATGTTAAAGTACCTTGTAATTTTCGTAATTCCATAGATATAAGTCCTTTTTACACTGGGAAAAATGTTCTAATGTAAAAGAGACGTGTGTGTGTGTATATATATATATATATATATATATATATATATATATATATATATATATATATATATATATATACATATGTACAGATATCTATATAAATATATATATATATATATATATATATATATATATATATATATATATATATATATATAATCTTTCCTGAAAATGTGATTAATTTTTCCTTAAATCAATTAACACAACCCATTTACTTCCACTCAGAATCTCGAGAAATAAAGTAAACAAAAGTCGGAAACAAAAACTTCAAATTGCAAAAATAAAAACATGTGTCCATTACCCAAAAACAAACAACAAAGACTCTTAGTGTGTTTTTATTCCTGAGGAAAAGCTGAGGATGAAGGCGAAGAATGCGGCTTTAAACCATCGCGAGAGGCGGGGGACACCTCGGGAACATTGCTGCCCAAATATGCTGCTCCTGAATGGGTCCTGAAGGCGTTAGTTGTAGGGTAGGGATCCTTCGTCAAGGATTGGCACACGGCCCCTGTGTCCTTTCGGCTGACAGACCTCACTGCGAACGCTTTTGCTTCTTTTTTTTTTTTTTTTTTTTTTTTTTTTTTTTTTTCTTGAGAACGAGTTTTTTTTTTTCTGGGACGTTGTAGGTAGAAGTTTGTTTGGGAATGTTTTTAAGATTTGTTTTCTGTGCGTTTGCGAGGATGTGGGTTTGTCCTTCGTGGGATGCGTTTCCTTGATTGCGTTTGATTATATATATATATATATATATATATATATATATATATATATATATATATATATATATATATATATATATATATATATATATTTTGGAGCAGTAAAAACTAAATTTTTCTTAAATGGCATAGTTCTTAGTGTCTCTAGTCTCTCTCTCTCTCTCTCTCTTGTCTCTCTCTCACAAAGTAGGAAGATGGATAAAAGAATTTTGCAAAATAGAAAACAGATAGTGATTGCAAACGATGAGAAATCGGATGAAGCTACGGTAATATCCGGTATACCACAGGGTACGGTGTTAGCTGCATTGCTGTTTGTGATTATGATTGCAGACATAGACAGTAATGTTAAGGACTCAGTAGTAAGAAGTTTCATAGATGACACAAGAATAAGTAGAGAAATTGCTTGTGATGAAGATAGGAACTCGCTACAAAGAGACCTAAACAAAATATATAAATGGGCAGAGATAAATAGGATGGTATTTAACTCTGATAAATTTGAATCAATGAACTATGGTGATAAAGTAGGAATGCTATATGCATATAAAGGACCTAATAATGAGACAATCACAAACAAGGAAGCAGTTAAAGACCTTGGTATGATGTTGAATAGAATATGTTATGCAATGATCAAATAGCAATTCTATTGGCAAAATGCAAAGCAAAAATGGGAATGTTGTTCCGGCACTTCAAAACTAGAAAAGCTGAACACATGATTATGCTTTATAAAACGTACGTACGTAGTCCATTTGAATATTGCAATATAATATGGTACCCACACTACCAAAAGGATATTGCACAAATAGAGAGTGTAAAAGGTCATTTACAGCTAGAATAGAAGAAGTTATGACCTTGACTACTGGGAAAGACTACAATTCTTAAATTTATATAGTCTTGAAAGGAGAAGAGAACGCTACATGGTAATTCAAGCATGGAAACAGATAGAAGGAATTACTGAAAACATCATGGAACTAAAATTATCAAAAGAGCAAGCAGAGGTAGATTAATAGTGCCAAAACTATACCAGGAAAATTAAGGAAAGCACACAGGACATTAATCCACCACGCACCAGCATCGATAATGCAGCGTCTATTCAATGCGCTACCAGCTCATCTGAGGAACATAACAGGAGTGAGCGTAGATGTTTTAAGAATAAGCTCGACAAATATCTATGATGCATCCCAGACCATCCAAGACTGGAAGATGCAAAATATACTGGAAGATGCGTTAGCAACTCTAGACATCAAAGGTGCCTGAGGGACCTCTGAACGAATTGTAAAATCTGTTCTGTAAGGTCATATATTTTTATATATATATATATATATATATATATTTATATATAATATGTATAATGTACATTTTTATATACATTATAAATATACAGAGAGAGAGAGAGAGAGAGAGAGAGAGAGAGAGTCAGAGTCAGTCTGCGAACTACTTCTCCAAATATTTAGTGAATCGCATTTACCAAAGATACCATATACCACCTAGTACTTTCAAGCCATGCAGTGGCGTCCAGATTTTGAAAACATTCAAGAGATTGCTATTGCTATACCATTGCTTGACTTACAGAGAGTTGCTATTAGGTAAGTAGTTATTAATTTCTGCAGTTTTAATTTTTGCCGCAGGTTTTGTGGGGGTCGGGGTGGGGGTGGCGTTGCTTCTGCATGTCAATTTTAGTTGCTGAATCTGCTGTAAAATTTTCTCCAGGATTTTTTTTTTTATAAATCCTGTGTTTTTCAATCTCTAATTATTTTTTCACAATTAATGGAGGTGGGTATCATCTGCCGTGATTATTTCCTCTCTTATTGAATAGTAAAAGCGTTTCGGTGTCTTTTTAGTTTTCAGTTTTTCGTTTTTGATCATGTTGAAAGGTTAGTGGTCTGAGTGGAACTTTAATGGATTTAACTTTGTGATAATTGAGAGTTTAATCAAATTATTTTTTTGTTTTTGATAGTTGAGAGGTCAATAAAATAATTTTTTGTTTTTGATAATTGAGAGGGTAATAAAATTAGTTTTTGTTTTTGATAATTGAGAGGGTAATAAAATTAGTTTTTGTTTTTGATAATTGAGAGACTAATAAGAATTTTTTTTTCAGTATGCCTGTCTTTATTGTTTGTCACATTCTCGACCATCTGATTTGCCTAACTACACTTTTCCTTTTAATTTTCTTGTTCGTTGTAGAGAGAGAGAGAGAGAGAGAGAGAGAGAGAGAGAGAGAGAGAGAGAGAGAGAGAGAATGAACTAATAAGGAATGCATCGGTTGATGACCTCAAGTATTCTAACTAATTGGCGTGTCCTTAGCAGCTAAAAGATTTCGTAAGCTGGACCCCAAAAAATTATTAAAGAAAAAAAAACAAGAAGGACAACAATACGAGAGAGAGAGAGAGAGAGAGAGAGAGAGAGAGAGAGAGAGAGAGAGAGAGAGAGGAATGAAAAAGTAGATCTAATGCCAGAATACCGGTTTCACTCGCCCAAGAAATCTGTTGGGGAATCTGGAGTCCAGTCTGAATTAATATGACATAGTGCGTGATCCCTACCCTGGGCATCTACCTTTTATACCCGCCTTGTATGTTTATCGCCCTGGTCTGAATTCTGGTGCCCAGCGATGCCTCGGGAGATCCTTGACTCTCCTGCCGTTGTTGCTAGGTGACTCGAGATTGATTATTATCGATATCATTATCATTTCTATTTTGCGTTCGTCTTTGGTATGATTCTTTGTTCCAGAGAAGCGCGTCACTGCAAGCTCTGGAAACCCACCGCTTGCAAGTTCATTTGCACGCGTTTACCGCCGTCCTTGCGACTCTTGAAAGTTAAATTGCGTGGTATTTTCACGTTCTAGAGTTTCTGGATCTGTTCCAGTTCCCTACACTTGACTGAAGGCATTTAATCTCGTCCTGGAATCATCATTTTAGACGTTGACACTTTTTTTTTTTCTTGCAGCCTGAGAGTCGCCAGTTCCTCTTGTCTGTCCCTGGCGGTGTTGTATCAGATCTGGACCTGTGCCTAAGTTTCCAGGTCCTTGTGTGTTAACCTCTTGTTAAGGGATGACGTCCGTGGGAGTTATCTCTCTGTTTTATAAAGTCACTCCGGTGCCCTCGGGCAAATGTCCTTTTACTCCTCCGTCAGAAGGGAGACAAGCTATCAGGCTTTTCGTCTCTACGTCGTCCTCCATTTTATCTCTTCCTTTTAACCCCCCTGAACCGAAGGGAACAGAAAAAGTAAGGTGAAATTGAAGGCAGATAACCAAAGGAGAAGTTTTGCTTCTTTTGAACGTCGCTTTGTTGCGATTAAGAGTCATGACAAATTGAGCTCATTATCTGTCTTTGACCAGTTGACACTGGTATTCGCAGTCCTAGGCTTTAGGAGAGGCTCTCCCTAGTTTCAGTGACATCCTTCGGGTGGTTGAGGACGCAGCTCTCTGGTCGAATTTGGTTGTTAGTTTCATTTTTTTTTTCACTTCTATTTAAGTTCCAATCTGCGGTTTAATTTTACCTGTGGGCGTTCATATGTACATTCTCTATATTTACATGCTTTGGCATTTGACGGTGTTTTGGAATTTATATTTTATATCAATTTTTGTTTGATTGTGATTGTATTTTCGACATCGACAAGAGTTTCAGATTCGTTGACAGTAATCATTGCGTTTGATATTATTTCACCTTGCACTTTTGAGTGTCCTTTAGCAAAGAGCCAAGTCGAATAATATTCCATTGCTTGAAGATATATTACAAGCAAAGCCAAAGTACCCACAAGCATTCAGTGCGGGGGCATTCCTCCCGAGATTGAATAGGAGAAGGGTGCGCGAGGCCATGGGTTATCAGGAACACGTTTAGATAAGCATTGCTAAGCCTGGTGAGGTGAGGAATGTGCTTGCAAAATGCAGGCAAGATCTCTCTCTCTGCTTGTGCATGATCTTAAATCAGGAAAGAGACGAGGCTGCCTAGGAGGGCTTGGCACAGTGTTCCTTCGAAGGACGATGGACATTACGTCTCGTGAAAGTCTGAACTCCGGTACCATTTACACATTTACACTTGTTTGCGAACGTATTTACAAAGAGATTTACAAAATGCCACTAGCCCGTAGGAAGGCGGGGTGGTGGAGGGGGGCGGGTAGTGCCGTCAGTGCATCTCAAGTGGTGCACTGTAGGCATTACTAAAGGTTTTTTACAAAGTCCCTACCAGTACCCCACTTGTTAACATTTTACTTCATCCCCGTTCTCGTTAACATTTTACTTTATCCCCGTTACCGCTTCCTTTTTTTCACCTTGCTGTCCAGCCACTCGTACTCCCTCTTTTCACCTAAAGCATTGACTGGCTGAAAGTGCCCCAGTGTTTGGTCTTGTAGCCAAATTTTTTGCAGTAAGAATAAAAAAAAAATTACCACGAGGTTTGTTGATGCACGAGATCATAATTCGATTCCCAATCACTGAAATTGTTAATCATTTTGTCCTTAGTAATTCTTTATTCAATTGTAATTCCGTGGTTTTCATGAATATAAAATAATTGTATTAGTTTTCTGTAAAAGAAAACTATTGTGCCGGCTTTGTCTGTCTGTCCGCACTTTATTCTGTCCGCACTTTTTCTGTCCGCCCTCAGGTCTTAAAAACTACTGAGGCTAGAGGGCTGCAAATTGCTATGTTGATCACCCACCCTCCAATCATCAAACATACCAAATCACAGCCCTCTAGCCTCAGTAGTTTTTTTTATTTTATTTAAGGTTAAAGTTAGCCATAAGCGTGCTTCTGGCAACAATATAGGATAGGCTACCACCGTGCCGTGGTTAAAGTTTCATGGGTCGCGGCTCAGACAGCATTATACCGAGACCACCGAAGGATAGATCTATTTTCGGTGGCCTTGATTATACGCTGTACAGAAAACTCGATTGCATTTTTCACTTTTTTCCTAAATTTTGTTTGGAATTTGCAATTCCCCTTACACTGATTCTGTAACGTTTCACGGGTATTTCAGCGACTCCCGATGCTACTCTGAAGTGTATACCAAGTTACACCTCAAGTAAATGTTTATAAAAATTAAATTGCATTTTTTTAAACCGATAAGTCTAGCTATAAGATGCAAATAAGTCATAACAGTCGAGTAATGGATAATTTATCACCGTTTCTCCCGGAACAAATTTGATTTTACATGATTATGAAAATAAGTGTTAGGATACATAAAAAAAAAGATTTTATAGTAAGTTAATAAAAGATGAGGTTTTCATATTCAAGATTTGATAAGTGAAGCCTATATATTTTTTTAAATTCCCCTCTGAATTTCCTATTTTGTGCCTGAATAGAATTTGTCGAATATAATTCAACCTCTCTTCTTATTCCATGAAAAGTGAAACCGTAACTGGTGTTACCTATTGTAAAGAGTAAGAGATTATCTAGATAATCGACGTTGCGGATTCATTCGACGTCAGATAATCCTTCAAACATGTAGTCTCGTTAATCTTTGGAGGATAAACATAAATTTCTTCTCCAGAACGAAGAGATATTCATGATTTCACATTGAGCCAAAAATCACTATTCAAACTGTACTTCAGGATATTAAATTGCGTTTCAGTGATTTTCATGATTTGATTAATGATCTTCTCTCGTTTTTGCTGAGAGTAAAATATGTTTAACCATAATTGTGCACATAAATACTTGTGTGTGAATGATGGGTATGGGATAGTGTGCTCTCTCACTGTATGCTAGTATAAAATCAGCGTCCTCAGTGGTTGCAGTAGTTGAAGAATCTTAGTAGAACCAGCTACAATTCAGTTTAATGATATATATACATATATATATATATATATATATATATATATATATATATATATATATATATATATATATATATATATATATATATATAATATACAAACACTTATGAACCATTTGACAACCCGTCGCATACTCACATTATGAGGCATCGTCGGCGACTCCGCAAAAAAAAAAAAAAAAAAATTTCCAGCTACTAACAGAATTTCGGGCAAGAATTTGTGTATATGCAATTCGCCGCAAGAGGCCTCGGTATTATGTCCATCGAGCGAATCAAGAGATAACAGATTATTGCTGATTTCAAAGGCATCGAACACTTTTATGGTCCTGTCCGATCGCTATCGTCTCGGGATAAAGATTTCGGCTTGGGGATTTTTTTTTTTTTTTTTTTTTTTTTTTTTGCTTGCTTGGCTAGTGCGCATGCCTGTATAATTGCGCCGGCTCGTTTACATCGGAGCTTCGTCCTGCCTCGTGGTTTTCGTATGCTTGACTGCTGCTGTTCTCTCTAAGCAATTTGATGTTTTATGGGTGCGTGTGCGTTTTTTTTTTTTTTTTCTAAGTACGGGAACATTTGTAGGCTACATGTTTTTTTTATCTTAGATCTGTTGCTAAATGCATTCTTAGCTCAGTCATGCCTCCAGTCAATTATAACTTTTTGATCGTATCCGACTTAATTTAGTTTTTCATTCTGTTTTATTTACTTTTTTGGGAGATGGTTGCCACGTAAATTTATTGAAAAATTCAACGACGGTCGTAGCAATCAGCATAAAGTTGTTGAACAATGCGCCTGACAGTGTTTTTCTGTTCTCCACAAGTCTGGGATTCAGGTTCTGAAAGCACCTCGTATGATACGGGTAATGACTTAATTGTTATTAACAAATCTCGCATTTCCTCTGAGGATTGTAGGAAGCCATTCCTTCCATGGCTTCGAAAAAGGAGTTGGAGTTAGATTACCCCCGTAGTGGGGTAGTGCCGTCACTGTCCTTCACGTGGTGCACTGTAGGCATTACTTGAGGGTCTTTGCATTGTCCCCTCGGCCTCTAGCTGCAAACTCTTTGATTCATTTTACTGTACCTCCGTTCATATTCTCTTTCTTCCATCTGACTTTCCACCCTCTCTGACTGTTGTTTCATAGTGCAACTGCGAGGTTTTCCTCCTGTTACACCCGTCGAACCTTCTTACTGTCAATTTCCCTTTGAGCGCTAAATGACCTCATAGGTCCCAGCGCTTGGCCGTTGGCCTAAAAGCTATATTCTACTTCAAAGACTGAAGTCACTCGAAAGCCCAGCGATGAAGTCATTGCTTATGGAAGGCGTGGATGGCTGGTCTTCCTTGGGCCGTTCGCTTTAAGGGGTTTTATCTTGACTGAATCCTGCGATCACCCCAGCTGAGATACCTGAAGAAGTAGCAGAAGAAGGCGCTGCATATGATGTATTGAGACGGGTCATAGGACCAGGAGGAGGAGGAGGAGGAGGAGGACTAGGAGGAGCTGAGGATTCTTTGAGGATTCTTTACGGCTGGGTCATCGGCGTCCTCGTGGAGAAGCCGAGTAAGACTTAAGTGCATTTTAATGAGGATGTAGATAAGTCAAAGATATTCCTGTGATGGTGATCCACTTGGATAAGATGCTCATATTACGAGGTATGTTGTGAGAGAGAGAGAGAGAGAGAGAGAGAGAGAGAGATAGGGAGAGAGATACAGAGAAGAGAGATGGCTAGATAGATAGATACAGAGAGAGAGAGAGAGAGAGAGAGATGGATAGCTAGTTAGAGAGAGAGAGAGAGAGAGAGAGAGATACAGAGATAGAGATAAAGAGATAGAGAGATAGATAGAGGGAGAGAGAGAGAGAGAGATAGATGCAGAGATTGATAGATCGCTAGATACAGAGAGAGAGAGAGAGAGAGAGAGAGAGAGAGAGAGAGAGAGAGAGAGAGAGACGCGAGCGCACACACGGACGGCGACGGCAGCGGCTCGGCTCGGCTCGGCACGGTTTGTGCGTGCGTGCGTGCGCGCGCGCGCATGCGTTTTAAAGGAGCAACTGTTGCTGCTGCTTCTTCTTCTTCTTCTTCTTCAGCTCCTGTATACGAGTCTTGGGGGTCAACACCCATCGCCGCCGACTGACCTTGTGCCCGGGCATCACCCCCGCCCTCGCCCTCTTGCTCGCTCCTTATCCCTTTCTCCGTCGTCCGCCCTTATACACGCCCACGCTGATGCTGACGTTGACACCACCCACGCTTCGCCTCGTACTCTCAAGAGTACGCCCACTGGTACTCGTTCGCATCAGCGTTAGTGTGGAATTCTCTCCTCTTTTTATTTTTCGGTACCAGGGAACCGGGGTTTTACCTGTATCCTTCTCTCTCTCTCTCTCTCTCTCTCTCTCTCTCTCTCTCTCTCTCTCTCTCTCTCTCTCTCTCTCTCTCGTCAATAACCTAGATGTTGTGACGCCAGTTTCAATAGGTATAATCAATCAGTCAATCTCTCTCTCTCTCTCTCTCTCTCTCTCTCTCTCTCTCTCTCTCCCAAATTCGGATTTGCGTGAGTTTGCATGACCAAGTAAGCACTGAGTATATTTACATTTGCAATTGCACCTGTTATCACCAATTGTATTTTCCCCGTCTTGCTGTGCTTATGCAATCAACATTTCATTCTTCATTTAGGATTTTCCCTTGTTCACTTTATTTGCGAAAGTTTGCCCTTTTTTTATCCTTAAGGGAACATAATACGAGATCCTTTTAAGGGGGAAGCTTTTCCGAGCGAGCGGTTCGCTACCCGTGTTATATAAACCCATTCTGCAGGTTGTCCTGCGTAAGACACTTGTGTGTGAGCTATTTTGAGCTCTGTGGCAGAGTGCTTTAAGAAACTGAGATATGCTGTTCCTAATCGTGGAAAATATAATGCAGATATTTAGGAATAGTTTTAAATATTCAAATTATTGTTATTGTTGTTCAGAAGAAAAACCCTGTTCATATGGAACAAGGTCGTAGGGGCCATTGACTTGAAATTCAAGTTTCCAAAGAATATGGTAATCATTAGGAGGAAGTAAGAGGAAGTAAAGGGAAATACCGAAAGAAGAGATCTCATTTATTAAAAAAGGAAAATAAATTGATAAATTTAGAGATAGATGAAAATGTATTTAAATGCCACGAGAATAGCATTCTATATTATAACTCCATATTTAAAATTTGTTGTTTTACCCAAATGGTTTAGGATGTACGGTTGGAACGCGGATGTGGTTTAATGTTTGGTTGAAAAAGGAGGGTTCTGATAAAATATAAATTTGGAGTAATGTTTGTCAGGTATACTTAGTGACTGGCTTTCTTGTAATTGAAATTGCTGTTGTTACTGAAACAGCTGTCTTGAAGAATGAATAGGCTGTTACTGAAATACTTTCCTTAAGGAAACTCTACCTGAGTATTTTTTTTTTTAGTTTAATAATATCAATGCTAGCGGTTTCTCTCATTTTGAATACAACGTTATTTCCAGTTTATAAAAATGATAAAACACTTATATTTGGGATATTGCAGAGGTCCAAGAAGGCGCTTAATGTCAGAATGTGTCGTGCTAAGAGAAGAGATGGAATAATTACATATTTATTGTAAACATCAGTCATGATTCATAAGGCATATCTGAAGTCTACATTGGTTTTGATTAATGAATCTAATGGGGAACAAATATGACAAAAGCAATTGAATTATTTCAGTTTGATTAATGTGACAGACAAACAATTAATTACTCTTTTTTTTCTCTTTTTCTAGGTAAGAGAGATCGGCAACTACGCAAAATCTCTTTCCCCGTGTGATACTTACACCTGCCCCCGCGTAAGTGTTTACACATCTTTTTGGAATTTCCCGGAAATAAGGACAGATGTATGTTTATGGTACTCACTTAGTTTTATGAAGGTTTCGAATTTTGAGGAAAAAAAAATTAAAATGTACAAAACTGTATTTTCTGCAACAGTGAATAGAAAGAGAGAGAGAGAGAGAGAGAGAGAGAGAGAGAGAGAGAGAGAGAGAGAGAGAGAGAGAGAGGTGACGGATGCATGCAAGTTAACTGAATAAAGGAAGTGATAAGCAAAATCCGAGTGAGATCTGTGCATTACGAACCCAGATATTTCATTAGCATTCTAATTAGTTATTAAGCAGCAGTTCCCGGTGCTTTGTCGAAAAAGATTGAAAGAAAACGGAGGTAAGTGTACCGAGTACACGGTCAGTAGTGCAAGTTTTATTTTACTTGAGTTGGCGTCTTAAAATAACCTTGAAGAAGATTAACAGGCAAGTCTGTCTCCTAATTCGTTATTATTATTATTATTATTATTATTATTATTATTATTATTATTATTATTATTATTATTATTATTATTGTTGTTGTTGTTGTTGTTGTTGTTGTTGTTGTTGTTTTTCTGTCTCATCATTATTTTGAACTCTTAAGTTTTTCTATTAATTGTTTTTTATTATTTCTACGCTCGTTAAGCCTTTGATATTGTCCTGGGAATTCTGGATCATGGTTGATTCCCGGGATATTCCCCAGGCCCTGCCAATTGATTATTATTATTATTATTATTATTATTATTATTATTATTATTATTAATTAAATTAGATTAAAAAAAATATTATGATCAAACCTCCTTTAAGAGAGAACGAATCTCACGGAACAAGATCATTCCGTTTGCTGCGGTTTAATATTTTCATCGAATAAGCTGGCCTTATGCCAGCACGGACTCTTCATCCTAGAGCAGTTCTTCAGAGTTTTTCCTCTTTTTATCCATTCCCATTATTCTCTCTTCACTCTAGCCTTGGCAAAATAAGGGCACAGTGTTGCCCATCCCATCCGCCTCTGAGTTACGAATAGCATTTTCACATTGAAATATCAGCAGTGTGTTTCACATACTTTCATTTTTACGTGAATAACGGAAATCCTTAAAATGCTTTATGAAAAAACATGTTCAGGTTGTCAAGATTATACTACTACTACTAATACTCCATATTTGGATGTGCGCATGCGTGGAAACACAAGTAAAGATTGACAATTAAATGTCTGTTGTACTTCCTAACAGTTCCTTTTCTGCCCTCCACCCAGTAACTAAATATGACCCAGCATTCAACATCCACCTTTAACCTTCAATTGGGTCATCGGATTTCACTTTCAACGCGATTGTCACTCGATGCTCGAATGTATAAACTTGCTAAAATGAATCGTGTTTTCCCTCCGCTCAAATGCGTGCTCGAATAATTCAGTGAGTTTGGAATGGACGTAAAAAAAATAAAGCATGGTACATAATATCCACTCGAAGATTCTGATTACACTTTGTTTTTAAGATGGAATGGAGATATTTAATTTCATTTAATTTTTTGTTTGTCTTATTCGCACTGGCATCGCATCCTGACGCCTTTTCCTTTAAGACATAAACTTTATGCCTGCTGGATAGTCTAAAGGAGACATTGGCATATTTCCCGTAGCTATCAATTAGAAATGTCTGTTCCCTGAAGCTAAGTGGACAGAGTAGAACTGTTTCCAGACAGGAGGTCTGGCCTAAGAGCTATGATAAGCTTCTCTTGTATATCTGTAACACTTGATCTTAAGTTATGTTGGATAAAAGTGGGATGTACATCTAGACTCTACGCAGAAAAAACCTCTGGACTCTCTACACAAAAAAAGACTCTGGACTCTCTACTCAAAAAAGACTCTGGACTCTCTTTACCCAACGGATAGAGACAAAAAAGGAGCCTCGATCGTGATAAACCTTAGTTATAAACCTTAGGTCGCATTTTATAACCAATTCTTGTGCGATAGACGAATCACTTTCGGTCTTTTGATTTTGACCTTTCGTTTTCGGTCTTTCTGGTCTCGCGAGCGAGTGGGATTAAGACCCAACTGTCTTATGAGGAGGGGGAGGAGGAGGCCAGGAACGCCTAAATGGTCCTATCAGTAATCGTCAGTCGTGAGGACGTGGGGGAGGGATCCTAAAGGATGCGTTGTTGTAGTAGTAGTAGTAGCAGCAGCTCCAGATGGCTCCATTAGCAGATTGATGCCAACACGTTACACCCATTATCCTTTCTAATGGGATATTAGGAACTCGTATCGTGTGATGGGCTCCTTTGTGGTTTCTTTGTCCTTAGCAACTGGCCAGGAGCCTGTCATTATCCAGACGCCGCCTTCTCTCTTTTTTTTAATCATATCGAAAGGCTTCGTGATAATGTATCATTAAATTCAGTAGTTTTGAGCTGATTTTTTCTTAATCTTTTAAAATATTTGTTTATTCCACTGTTATTCCGTTTTGTTTTTGTACTTCTTTATTTACTACTAGCCACTCCGGTATTCTATTCTGTTCTATTCTATTGTACTGTATTTGTTCATTAATATTTGTAGTCGGTCATGAAGTGGGTGGGAGATGAAGTGGGTGGGAGACTGTGATGTGTTTGGCACAGATATTATTTCCATTTTTATTTTTCCCCCTCTTTAGTTTTCTGTAAGCTTTGTCTGTCCGTCCGCACTTTTTTTTGTCCGCACTGTTCTGCCCGCCCTCAGATCTTAAAAACTACTGAGGCTAGGGGGCTGCAAATTGTTATGTTGATCACCCACCCTCCAATCATCAAACATACCAAATTGCAGCCCTCTAGCCTCAGTGGTTTTCATTTTATTTAAGGTTAAAGTTAGCCATAATCGTGTGTCTGGCAAAGATATAGGCCAGGCCACCACCGGGCACTGGTTCAAGTTTCATGCTCCGCGGCTCATACAACATTATACCGAGGCCACCGAAAGATAGATCTATTTTCGGTAGCCTTAATTATACGCTGTACAGAAAACACGATTGCGCCGAGGAAACTTCGACGCATTTTTTACTTGTTTAAAATTTCATCCTCGTGAAGATGACACGATTTTACCAAAGAATCGTTTCTTCCGATGACAAATTTGCAAATGTCTTGCTCTGAATGTTTAGTCGTCAGCAGAAAAACACAAGGGTAAAGTGAATGATAATCTCCCAAAACGTGCGTACACAAAGTCACGCAAGCAAACACGATACATATACACGCCCGCGTGCACGTCCAAAGAAATGAAAGACCACACACGGATTGACAAAGTTTTGTATTTTCTAACTGATGCGTGCATTCAAAATTCAATCTCCTGCATTGATTGCCATTCAGCGTGTTCTGTTAATTAAGGGTTTCATTTATTCTTAGGAAAAGTGTAAGGTATACTGGAAATAATTATAAACAGATAAAGTGGCATGACTGGAGAGAGAGAGAGAGAGAGAGAGAGAGAGAGAGAGAGAGAGAGAGAGAGCCCTCACTTGTCTTCTGTACTAACACTGAGAGTAGATATTAAAACCCTTCAGTTATATATAGCAATCCAGGGATTAAATATGAAAAGACCTGGAATAACTGAGAGAGAGAGAGAGAGAGAGAGAGAGAGAGAGAGAGAGAGAGAGAGAGAGAGAGAACCTTTACTTGGCTTCTGTAGTGACAGCGAGTGTGGACATTAAATCCCTCAATTATATAAATCAAAACTGTAAATAATCATAAAGAGACTAAGTGGGGTAACAGAGAGAGAGAGAGAGAGAGAGAGAGAGAGAGAGAGAGAGAGGAGAGAGCTCACCCAAACCTCTCTATCACGGAGTAACAGACAGGAGAGTCAAAGAAACGGGAGATGGCTGTCATTTTGTGCAGACGGTCCCTTTGACAGTCGAATCGATTAGACATGGATTATTCGACGTCGAGTCGCGTAGCTTTTCTTCGACGGCAGAGAGACGAAAAAAAAAAAACAGGTAAAAAATGCGCCGAAGTTTCTTCGGCGCAATCGAGTTTTCTGTACAGCCGCTACGGCGTATAATCAAGGCCACCGAAAATAGATCTATTTTTCGGTGGTCTCGGTGTAATGCTGTATGAGCCGCGATCCATGAAACTATAACCACTGCCTATCCTGAATCGTTGCCAGAAGCACGATTATGGCTAACTTTAACTTTAAATAAAATAAAAACTACTGAGGCCAGAGAGCTGCAATTTGGTATGTTTGATGATTGGAGGGTGGATGATCAACATACCAATTTACAACCCTCTAGCCTCAGTAGTTTTCAAGATCCGAGGGCGGACAGAAAAAGCGCGGACAGAATAAAGTGCGGACGGACAGACAAAGCCGGCACAATAGTTTTCTTTTACAGAAAACTAAAAAGTGGAACTCTGTTTTTGACGGAATTCGTTCCGCCTTTCGTCGCGTCGTTCATTTGATGTTTTCGGCGACTATTTTTCAGTCGTTTTTTCGGGGGGGCGGGATCCTTCGGTGGTGCTTTTGTTTTGGGGACGTGCAGGAGGCATTTGTTCGGCATTTTGCTTTTTGTATCTGTTTTAGAGACTCTCTGTACCTTCTGATGTCTTGTTTATTTCCCCTTCCTCCTATCATCTTTGTATTCCTGTTGTCTTCAAATCTCAATCCTTACTTCAGTGTCATTTTCCTTTTCTGAAGGAATTTCTTCTGAAACTTTCCCATATTAAGACGAGATTCTTTTTTTATTTACAGCCATTTCTCAAAGATAACACATTCATAGGTATTCGTGTGCTCAAGCACAGTCAAACACACACACACACACACACACATATACATATATATATATATATATATATATATATATATATATATATATATATATATATATATATATATATATATATATATATATATATATATATATATATATATATATATTGAAAAGATCCAATGTACGCAAACTGAATTGAGATTCTAGCACATTTGCAATGTCTCCCCCTTTCACTTTTATTAACCTCCAGTTATCATGTTCCCAATCTTTTTATTTTTCTTTTTTTAATCTTTTCTTTGCATTTTGATTTTTTCCATCTCTTTGTACCTCCTTCCATCACGCTACGAAATTTGCTTTTTTTTTTTTGTTTCCAATCTCTCTTTGTCAACTTTTTCTCTTATTTTTTTGTGTTTTGTCGCCTAAAAATATATTTATGTCTCTCTGTACAATCATTTTTGCCATATATTCTTACGTCTTCTTTCTTCTATTATTTATTCCCAGTCTCTTCGTATTTGTCTCCTTAGATTTATCGCTGTTCTTCATTTGCCTTACTTTTCTTCCTCTTTATTATTATTATTATTATTATTATTATTATTATTATTATTATTATTATTATTATTAAATAGCGCATACCTGAGTTACCTTCAGTTTCCATTGGCATTCAGTATTCATCTCTCTCTCTCTCTCTCTCTCTCTCTCTCTCGTGTAGCCTCCTTTGCCCATCTAAAGTTGTTTCTCCTCCAAATCCTTATTCTCCCTCATTCTTCCCTCTCTTTCCCCCTCTTCCCTGTGACATCATCATGCTCCTCCTCCTCCTCCTCTTCCTCCTCCTCCTCCTCCTCCTCCTCCTCCTCCTCCTCCTCCTCCTCCTTTATTCTCACCCCGTCCCGCTTTCCTACACCGCAGTGCAAGAATGCAAGTTTCTCTCTCTCTCTCTCTCTCTCTCTCTCTCTCTCTCTCTCTCTCTCTCTCTCAACTTCTCCAACCCCTTTCTCCTCCCATCATTCTTGTCTTCCCCATCCCTTCTCCCTCTCTCACTCTTCACTCCTCCTCCCTCCTTCTCCCCTCCCTCCTTATCCCCACCCCTCCCAGTAACCCCTCCCCCTCTCCTTCCCATGCAAGCCGCAGCATCAACCTTTCGACCATTTCAAGGTCATGGCCGGTCAGATGTGTGTGTGTGTGTGTGCATGCGTGTGTGCGTGCGTGCGTGCGTGCGTGCGCTTGTGAGTGCCGTGTATGCCTTTACTTGTGCATAAATGCTTGCATTAGCGCTCAGGGGGGAAAATGTACCGAAATTGTTATTCGTTCATTTCTTGTTGTTGCTGTTCTTATGTGTTTCTTTTTTTTTTTTGTTACTATTCTTATATCTTTCTTTTTTTAATATTGCTGGAAACTGGACGAGGAATTTGAGTAATTTGTGTGTGTGTGTGTTTGTGTGTGTGTTTATTTATTTTTTTTTTAACCTTTATAGGATTCCAGTTCAACTTTCGTGTATGTTAAAACAAGATTCTTTTTGTGACCCGTTAAGTGTGTTTTTCAAATAGATGTTATGTATATATACATATATATATATATATATATATATATATATATATATATATATATATATATATATATATATATGTATGTATGTATGTATGTATGTATGTGTATGTACAGTATGTATATGTTATGTATACATGTTTATATATATGTGTGTGTGTGTTTCTGTGTGCGGGTTCGTATGTGTGTAAATATGCTTTTTGGGGTAGAATGAGGGTACATTGATCCATTTTAAACCAGTTATAAATATATAGTTCCAGCTGGAATTCCAGCAAAGGATTATAAATCTTTACAAGGAAGCAAGAAAAGTTTTCTCTCTGATGTTCATTTTGAGAGATTTGGCTACTGCTTATGCTGATGAAATTTGCGGTATTTAGTGTTCTGTGTGGTATTATTTTAATTTGTGACGAATGTTGGGAAAGTTACGTTAGTTACAGAAGTTTAAGCGCTTGTGTTTCTTTGTTTTAAACAGCTAAGTGTAATATGTTTAATTTTTTTAGAGAATGTAACAAATCTGTCATTTTTGCTGTTTGGTTTTTATCTTTCTCGTTAAGTGCTTGTATATATTTTCATTTTAAATGAATGTATAAATTGTTTTCATAAATTACTACATATATCCTCATAAATGAATATATATATTTTCCTCATAAGTATATATATATCCTCATAAATATATAAATATATATATATATGTGTGTGTATATATATATATATATATATATATATATATATATATATATATATATTATCAATAATAAATACATATAACCTAATAAATGAATATTTATATTCTCAAAATTGAGTACATATATTCTTCAGTTTTTTTTTTTTTTATTTGTCAGTCTTAAAACTATCCAAGCACTCTATCCTTTTATTTTGTTTTATTTCCTTTTCTCTTTCTTAAGAAAACTCGGTTTTAATTTTTTCAGGAATCCTTCAACATGAAGGTCTGGAATGAGGATCGTGTTTGTACTTATTCAAGAAAACATCTATTGACACTTATTCAAGAAAGAATAAATCAATCTAAGACAAACTCTTACATACAACTCTACTACTTTTAGACAAGTTCGCCTTGAGATGCACTTGAATCAACTCATAGATTTTAAAATCAACCTGCGATTATAAGCCTGTAATACTTGCGATCCCGTTAAGATTACGGGTTGAAAATTCCTTCGATTCCTTTCATATTACAAAACCGATATTCATTTTGACCTCGCTTGATATTTCTGTGACCTTTCGACCGAGCGTCGATAGCCATAGTTCACGATCTCTCGTCTGAACTCTCTAGTTTGAACCCCCTCGTTCGAACATGATCCGTCGCCAAAGTATTGGACGTTGCGTAAGGTCAGACATTTTTCGAAACTGAAAGTTAGACGAACGAATTCAGCTCGTGCAAGGATGCGACAGCGTTTTCATGTGATTTTTCTGGGTCGTTAAATATTTATATTTCACTGTTGTATCTGTTTTCATTTTTACCCTTTTCAGATAAGAGTTGTTACGCGAAGATAATCTTTTATTCGATTACTTATTTAATAACTTATTTATTTATTTATTTACTTACTTACTGGTCTTCCTTGCACTTTTCATTTTTTTATTTTACGTCGTTTTTAAGTTATGAAATCGTCTTTTTGTTTCTATGTATCTGTCAAGTATAATATTTAGTTTTGATTCCTTTTCGTCTGGTGTATTTATCAAGTTTCCAAAATAACTTCATAGCTGATTCTTTTTGTTCTACTCCAGAAACGTGTAAAATTGTAAAAATGTTTAAGAAATTAACGAAAGTGTAGTGCAATACACAAGAGATGAAGATATGCATATTATTAAAATAAAATTTCATTTGCTTTTCGTGAGTGGTCTAAAAAGTCAGTCTGCTTGCAACTTTTTCTTTGTATTACTTTTGAGTTTGTCTGCCATTTTGACTAACTGGATTCTCAGTCTTGACAACAGTTGCATAATTTCAGGTGTTCTTCCTTCGCCCGTATATTATACGTTTTATCTTATCTTTTTCAAGGGACAATTTGGGTGTGTATGAAGCGAAAGAACAGTTTTTAATTCTTGGGAGTTGACAGAAAATTGTCGAATTTTGCCTGTCGTTAAATTGTTCTTCAATTAAAGGAAAGAGCATTTGAGAATGCCTTTGGAATCTTGTTGATACAGGTACAGAATTTTGTATTTTTCTGACACTGTTTTAATCACAGTTATTACCTCTGCCAACCAGATTAAAAGAAGGGTGCTTTTTTTTATTTAAATCTTTCTCTTTCCATCAGTCCAAACCATCTGAATATGCTGTCGATGAATCCAGTAATAACTCTTCAGCTTTTTTTTTTTTTTTGTCCGAAGGAACTGGACCCCTTTGCTCTCAGATAGAAGATTTAATGACAACATTTTAATTATTACTGCGGCTAATGGAATCCGACGGAGACGGCGTATTCTCCCAGCTTTACAAGCTGTCGTGCAGATCCTGCCGGGTAACCGGAGCTAGTTAAATTGTGTTCACATGGGTTGGCGTCGGTCTGGTCATACGCTCTCTGAGTGTTTTCCAGGTTTTTATTTTTTTTTTTTTTATTTAGATGTTTATTAGATGTTGCAGTTTACAAAGTGGTACAGCTCAAATTGAGATAGTCTTCATGGTAATAACTAGTATTTTGATTACCTTTTTGATTTTGTGATTATAACTGGTAATTTTAATTACCTTTTTTGCGGTCATTCTTCTATGATATTTAAGCTAAGATGGCCGGTTTGTTGTACCCTCAGCCTCTCTCTCTCTCTCTCTCTCTCTCTCTCTCTCTCTCTCTCTCTCTCAACCTGTATAGAAAACCTTTACTTACGTTCGAATTCCTTGCCAGGGGGAAATTTCGTTAGTGGACCTCTTGAATGAAGGCAGAAGAGAGCTCATTCTCCCCGGTTGCCGTGGAAGTGACCCCTAGAAAGGACACACACACACACACACACACTCTCACACTCACACACACACACACACACACACACACACGTACACACACACACACACACGTACACGTCGGCGAGCATTGCCCCAGCTTGCAAAAATCTCGAGAGAGGGCCCAAACCAGAAATCGGGCATCCCAGGTTAGGGGGCGTCCCAGAATGCTGGTGGGGTTTAGGGGAAAAACACAGAAATCCCTCCCTAACTTCCTTCTACCCCCTTGCCTCACCAGATCCTTTGGGTAGGGAGGAAGGGGAGGAAGTTGGGGGAGGGAGGGATAAGGGGGTGGGGCAAGGAGGGTAGGAGGAGTCACCACACCCACCTCGCTTATGAATAGTTTAGCGAAAGAGGACCTTTTGGCTATGTCCACCACCGATATGACAAAGTTGAAGTAGTGGCTCTCAAATCCGCATTGGACTTGGAAAATTTTATGGACTGAGTTACTCAACAAGGCGAGATAGCATCTTTACGCTTGTCCATTTGCATATGTAATCCCTTCCAGACACACCTCTCTCTCTCTCTCTCTCTCTCTCTCTCTCTCTCTCTCTCTCTCTCTCTCTCTCTCTCTCTCTCTCTCTCTCCATTTCTTCAGGCTTTTAATTATAAGTTACTTTGTTTATGTCACAACTGACATGAATTTTAGATAATCAAGACCTCCAGACACCTCCCCCCCCCCTCTCTCTCTCTCTCTCTCTCTCTTTCTCTCTCTTTTGATTCCTTCAGGCTGTCAATTAGAAACAGTTTTGTTTATACAACAATTGACATGCGGTTTTAGATAACCAGGATCTCTCTCTCTCTCTCTCTCTCTCTCTCTCTCTCTCTCTCTCTCTCTCTCTCTCTCTCTCTCTCTCTCTCTCTTTCCATTCCTTCAGGCTGTTAATTATAAATTGCTTTGTTTATGCCACAATTGACATGAACTTTTAGATATTCAGGACTTACTGACACCTCCCCCTCCTCTCTCTCTCTCTCTCTCTCTCTCTCTCTCTCTCTCTCTCTCTCTCTCTCTCTCTCAAGATTCCTTAGCCCTCTCTCTCTCTCTCTCTCTCAAGATTCCTTAGCCCTCTCTCTCTCTCTCTCTCAAGATTCCCTCTCTCTCTCTCTCTCTCTCTCTCTCTCTCTCTCTCTCTCTCTCTCTCTCTCTCTCTCTCTCTCTCTCTCCATTCCTTCAGGCTATTAATTATAAATTGCTTTGTTTATGCCGCAATTGACACGAATTTTTAGATATTAAAGACTTACTGAGAGCTTAGGCTTTTATGTATCCGGATTATCCTTGACGATAAAAAAAATGAGCCTCCTCTTCAAGGTGGATTAATTAAGCAAGGTGATTTTGCAGAAACGCTGGTGCGGTGGCCAGCATTAAATGATTGCATATGAATTTTTGGGTAGGTTGCCTCAAACTCGAGGCCCTTTCTCAACTCTGGACGTCTTATCTTGCGATATATCTGTTGCCAGATTTAAATACCACCCTTGTAACTTCCTGAGGAGAATGCTGCTGCAAACGTGGATTCGTTTTCTAGCATCAGCCCTGATATTACCCAGTTTACTGGGAGTTTTATCTTGGCTGCAACTAAAATATGGATTGGTTTGCCTGGCGCAGTTGTGGGACCTTCTGATTTCTAAGTGTTTAAGAAGGAGCCAATTCATCCCTGCTCTCTGCTGCTGACGTCTCTTGAATTTCAGGTTTATCGGTTTTATTTTCTGTTCCATTCATATTTATGTATTGATCACCTTTTCGTATAACTCTCTCTCTCTCTCTCTCTCTCTCTCTCTCTCTCTCTCTCTCTCTCTCTCTCTCTCTCTCTCTCTCTCGGCTGATTTTCCTTTGGAGCCCTCTTTGGTTTGTAGTCTTCTGACAGTGTCCGGTTTTCAGCTGAGGGTTCAAAAAAAGCAAGAAAGAAAGAGTCTTATTTTGCTGAAACCCTGGGTTTTCAGAGCGCTCTTCCCTTTGAAATCCTTCTCAGCTTTTATCAGGACCTCAACTCAAGTCCTTCTCTAAACCTCGCGTCTATTTTCAGTCCTGAACGTATCAACATTCCGTCTTTGATCGCCACTTACCATTCCCGTTCGTTCTGACTCGTCCTGACAAGGCCACCTTCGTGTGATAAGTGATCAGAGATTCTGATAAGGAATCTCGATATCAGATCAACCGCATCGCATTTGTAAAAATTATACCAAAAAAAAAAGAAAGTTTTTGCCGACTCGCATAAATACTTCATCACACAGGCGATAATAGGTGACCTTGTTTTGCCAGTGCAGTCCATTCATGGTTGTAAGTTCGCGCGTGCGCGTTCGTGTCCGGAGTGAATAAAGTAACTCGCATGGCGGGGATGCCTTCACTGTGTTGGACCAATTTCCATTATCATTTTGTGAGATCCCCCGGGGATTGCCATTGAGAGACAGGGAGGGGAATGCGTATTGGTATGATTCTGTGCAAATTATAGATTAGCGTTATGACCATTAATTCTTCAAGATGTTTTCCCCCTGGGAGGAATTGAAGCAGTAAATTTATTTTATGTTGATGACTGTCGTTGCCATACCTATTTCCACTCGTTGAGCCCTGAATTGCTTTGTGGAAGTGCCACTGTGTTTAACTTTACAGGCGATTTTTTCATAGATCAACTCAAATGAAGGCGTATCCTAGTCAAAGGCAAGTCGGATATGGTTTAATTATCAGAATTAATATTGAGAATGATAGATCCTTTTTTCCAAGGTCAAATGACCTTGCCTTTTTCACTATATGTCGTGTAGGTCTACTGAGTTGTCCGCGTCTGAAACAACCCAGTAAGTGTGCCGGCCTATCACCGGAAGCCTATCATACCCATCTACCGTGGCCCTATAAGGACCTATCTTAATTGTATATAATTATGATCGAGGACCCGAACGAAGTAATGAGACGCTTCCTTTTGAGTGTGACCTCTGGGAACTGCAGTGCCCCTCATAATTCAGCTGCTTTTGCCCGTGTAAAGGACAAAACATCGCGCGGGTGGGCGCGCGCACACACACACAGAAAGAGAAAGTGTGGAACGATCGGGGGGCCAAGTGGGTGTTCTGATTGACCTTCCACCAGGTGATGCGTGTGGGTAGGTGGGCACTCATAGGAGCTGGCTGACACCACTGCGGCAGTACCCGGGTCATCGTGATGCATTGTGGGAACTGTGGGTTCACTGTTAATGGTTTCTGCTTCGTCAGTAGTATTGTAACACGATGCAAAAGCTCGTGTGTATATCGTGATAGATTTGTTTATGCAAATCGTGCTCGCTTGTTTGCTTGCTTCATTCGGTGTGGTGAAAGGAACTCATTTTCATATTTGTATTGCCGTTGGTTTTTCGTAGAAAATTATTTTTTTAAGTTACGGAATATTTTTTTCCGAATAAAAATAAAGACTAAGTAGGTTCACATACTGTGGTTACATGCCATTCTTTTGCATGTTTTCATAACGTATGGGTTGCTAACAGTATCATATTCTTGATGTAAAATTAAAACTTATACCTGTATACGGGAATTAGAGATGCATTCAACTTCAAGTAATTATAAGCCATTTAAAAAGTATATATTGAATGTTATTGGATTCATTTGTAGAAACCTTTTTGAGTAATGCTGCAAATTGAAGATGCAATAAAAAGTATGTTCTTATTGCTTATAGAACTAAATTGATAATGATTTCTCCGTTTTTGTTAGGTGGAAGTAAGCAGCGAGAAAGGGTTGGGACTATGACAAAAAATAAACTCATGATTTTGTAATTTTGGTCTTTCCTGAGTCTTACAATAATGGAAGGGAGTCACGTTCATTTTGCCATACGTGAACTCATCGAATCTCGACGGAAAAGAAAAAAGTCCTTTCTCTTCTTCTTCTTCTTCTTCTTCTTCTTCTTCTTCTTCTTCTTCTTCTTCTTCTTCTTCTTCTTCTTCTTCTTCTTCTCATCTGGAAGTTTCTCTCGAAAGGATGACCGGGCCTTAATTTAGTAGTCTGTGAGATTGTTTTGGGTGCAAACGGCTGCAGGGGAGAGTGGATTTAATCTTGACCCAGTAAAGTTTAAGTCCCAATATGGTCCAGAATGCACCTTCATGTATCCACTTCAATCTCTCTCTCTCTCTCTCTCTCTCTCTCTCTCTCTCTCTCTCTCTCTCTCTCTCTTATATCAGTGTGGAATATCTTTGGAATGTTGTATCTAGTCAATTGTGATTTATATATATATATATATATATATATATATATATATATATTTATATATTATATATATACATATATATTATATATTATATAGATATATATATATATATATATATATATATATATATATATATATATATATATATATATTATATATATATATATATATATATATATATATATATATATATATATATATATATATATATATATATATATATATATATTAGATACATATGCATGGATATGAGACAGGCCTACTTAAGTTACCATAGAAAATTGATTTGTTTAAGTAAATCTACGTAGCTTTCAGCACTGTTTCTCAAAAATGTTTTCGTTTTACGATTTATAAATCGCGTAATTTACCTTTTTTTGCAGAGTGAAGGAAAAAATTTAAATATCACTTTAATACACGATTTAGTTTGGTTTGATGAAACAACCTTACATTCAACATCAACAGTTAAACTTAACTATAAAAATAGTTCTTATTAGTTTTCTGGAAAGAAAACTATTGTGCCGGCTTTGTCTGTCCGTCCGCACTTTTTCTTTCCGCACTTTTTTCTGTCCGCCCTCAGATCTTAAAAATTACTGAGGCTAGAGGCCTGCAAATTGGTGTGTCGATCATCCACCCTCCAATCATCAAACATACCAAGTTGCAGCCCTCTAGCCTAAGTAGTTTTTGTTTTATTTAAGATTAAAATTAGGCATAATCGTGCTTCTGGCAACGATACAGGATAGGCCACGACCGGGTCGTGGTTAAAGAGTCATGAGTCACGGCTCATACAGCATATTATACCGAGACCACCGAAAGATATATCTATTTTCGATGATCTTGATTATACGCTGTAGGGACTTTACAGAAAACTCGATTGCGCCGAAGCGTTTTTTACTCGTTTTTTTTTGTGATTTGAGTAACACAGTTAAGTTCTCCCGGTACTCGTTGCATACGAAATGGTTTCTGTATCTCATCATCTCTTGTCTACTATTTTTTTTTTTCTTTATATATCTCACGGCACTTTCATAGTCATTCCTTGTAATTAGCTTTATATCAGAGTCATACGGCAGATGTTATGGCTTGTACTAACGCCTTCAGGTGATCAGACCTTAATGATATCCGAGATTGACGAACCAGTGTTTTAGATCTCATTCGGAGTCTGTTTCCATGGAGAATTTATTTTATTTATTTATATATTTATGTATTCATTTTAGTTAGTTGCTCGTTAGTTAGTTACTTAGTTAGTTAATTAGTTATCTTTTTATTTCTTTCTTTGTAATTTTTTATTTTTATGTTTTCATTTATTTTATAATTTTTAATTTCTTTATTTACGTATTTATTTATTTATTTATTTATTTTATTTTTGGTGGTTGTCATTCCATAATCATCAGAATACTCAGGAAAGCTTTTTACATGGATCTAATGTTTATATATGCTTTCTATATGTCACATCATTTATGACCAAATTACGACAAAAAAAAAAAACTTTGATTTATTTTTCTCGTATTCAAAGTTTCTCGAAATTAAAATTCACTCTAAAGAGAATGTTCTACTTATTCCTCTCTTACTCGAAAGATTTCCTCATTACCTTCTTCAAGGGGGTTATAATGTTGAATCTGTTCGTTTGCTTTGTTTCCTGTGATTTATGGATTTATTTGTCGAAAGTCTAGCCAAAGGTGGGTCTCGTTTATGGCAACAAGAGATAAGGATTTGTGTGGTACAGGAATGTAACTTTTGGGAAGAAGAGACCACCTTTTTGGAGGCTGGATTGTCTTGGATACTTTTCACAGGCGCTATAGATGGAAAACAAGTAAAACTGCGCCGAAGTGTCTTCGGCGCAATCGAGTTTTCTCTTCACCGTATAATCAAGGCCATCGAAAATAGGTCTATCTTTCGGTGGTCTCGGTATAATGCTGTATTAGCCACGGCCCATGAAACTTTAACCACGGCCCAGTGGTGGCTTGTCTTATATCGTTGCCAGATGCACGATTATGGCTAACTTTAACCTTAAATAAAATAAAAACTACTGAGGCTAGAGGGCTGCAGTTTGCTATGTTTGATGACTGGAGGGTGGATGGTCAACATACCAATTTGCAGCCCTCTAGCCTCAGTAGTTTTTAAGATCTGAGAGCGGACGGACAGACAAAGCCGGCACAATAATTTTCTTTTACAGAAAACTAAAATGAAATACTGAAGTTCTCGAGTGCAACTAGTACAGGATATGGAATTTTCTTCCTTCCTCCGTACATAGGATTGATGTTTAATTTCTATTACGTTTAACACTGGTTAGAGTAATGATAATTATTCTTGTGTTTCAACTTGACAAGTAATGTTTATGCTAATTTTGTTAAACTTTAAATTATTTTTCTACATTCTCCTTACATAATATATTTCCGTTTCAACCGTGGGCCTAGCGACACACTGGCCACATGTCATAGGCACTGGGACCTGTCCCCCACCGGCTGTCGGCCTAAGAAACAGGAGATCAGCGCCTGCCCTATGCCCTATGCCCTACAGAGGCCCTGGAGAACTTTAACTTATTTTGGTGTAAATAAATACTCGGTAAAAGTTGAGGATGTTAAAATACAATGGTTCAAATTGTACGCTTACAGTTATACAGATACATAGATCTCTGTGTTGTCTGGTATTTTATCATTACACCTTGACATTATTCCATGTGACTATAACTAAATTGTCAAGTAATGTTGATCCTTCATAAAATGTTGAGCAAGTTGCATATATAATTTACATATATATATATATATATATATATATATATATATATATATATATATATATATATATATATATATATATATATATATATATATATATATATATATATATATATATATATATATAAGTGTCTGAGCAGTTATTGTTTTACCTTTTAACTACCGCGTGGTATTTTAAGAACTGTTACTACTACGCGTACCTAGTTGATTATCTGTGAATATTTGTGGTTTCATGTGCTTTTGATCCTTCAATTTAAGGAGCGTTAAACCAGTATACTCCAAGGTGCAAAAATAAAAAAAAATATATATATTATTGGTATTTATTACGTGTATTACACGTGTGGAACACGCCCAGAAACTAGCGTAAGAGTATGTTGCCCCGTCAAGGTGACTGGACTGACGGGCAGTGAAGACAGGCGGATGAATATCCGCTCAATCTTGAATTTAAAGCGAAAGGCGTTTCAATGTCTGTGTGTTTGTGTGTGTGTCTGTTTACACTAATGTGTATTGTCTTGTAATCGAGCACAAGGTTGATACGTTCCGTAACAAGAGTAAATCGTTCCATCAGGCTACTGTAAATATTCGTTGTGTAAACATGACTACATTGTTTGTTAAGTAAGAACAGAGAGAAGACTGATTTGAAAACTCCATTTTAGAGGGAACGAATTCGGCCTTAAGACGAGAAAATGTTCTGTTGTTAGATCATATTATATTGTGCACCAAAAATAAATCGCAGGAGACCACCTGCTTGGCGCGTACTCATCGTCCTTAAGAAGCGTGGGACCTTAAGTAGACGATGAATAAAAAGAAATTTGCCACCCGACACTGTGAGGCTGCCTCCTTCATTCTACCTAATCCTAATTGGCAGTGCCTTTTGCTTCTCCAAACTTTCTTGAAGAGAGAGAGAGAGAGAGAGAGAGAGAGAGAGAGAGAGAGAGGGGTGGGGGGTTGTAATGGAAGGGCCAAGTTTTGCATGCCACATTAGGGAGATTAAATACACGGAGCAACATATTCAGAAAATGGCCCAGGGAGATATTGGACGCCCATTAATCTTTCGGAGGCATCCGTCCAGTAGATGGTAAAGAAGATAGAGGCTGAATGGGTGAAGGGAGGGTGTTTACGCATGCATTAGCTACAGAGAGAGAGAGAGAGAGTCTTAACTCTATAAACTACCAGAAGTCTGATGATTATCTTCAAGATGTGGGTTTCTAAAATATGAGTATCTTCAAGATGTGGGTTTCTAAAATATGAGGGCAAATGTTAATGAATTGTGACCGTTTTGTGTCACACTCTTCCTAGAATAATGAACGCGGCCACACAAACGCATGACCTGGCACTCTTTCTTCTCCTTCCTCTTCGTTTCCAGCCTATTATTATCCATGGCTAGAATGGTTCTCTAAGCCTCTTAAACCTCTTACAAACACCACTTTGGTGTGGGTTTGCCATTGCCGTTTCTTAACGCGTTTTCGAGTGTTCAATTTAAATTTTTGGGGTTTAAGCTTGTTACCTGGGACGCGTTCATGAAGTATATGCTGTCTCTGCGAAAGCATTCACTTTTCTTTTAATTATTGTTAACGTAGTTTCAGGCTCATTGTTTAAAGGGAAAATACTGAAACACGGTAGACTTAGTTATTAAAAAATTAGCATAAACATCGCCTGGTTTCATGTTTTTATGCGCGCAAGTTTTCGAAACCAAACTCTGATTTACATACTGTCGTAACCTTTAGCGAACGCTGTGCAGGTGGGAGATGGAAGCACCGTGTTCCTTACATACGTCAAGACTCCCATCATTCTGAACAGAATGAGCCATTAGCATGCTATTGACTCTTTCCTGAACGTGATAGAAGTTTGAGTCATGCTCTGGTGATTCGCTGAATATGGATATAGCTAGACCAGGTAACCCCCATCCCCATTCCCACTTCCCCCTTTCCCTTCCTCCCCCAACACACACACACACACACACACACACACACACACACTTCCATTAACACCCCCCCCCTCCCTATCTGTCTCTCTCCTCCCCCCATCCCCGTAGCTTGAAAGGGATGGATGGGCCATAGCAAAACTGGTCCATCCATAAGGGTCTTTGCTCTCCACTTCACATGCTTCCTTTACCCCTACATTAACTAAAAAAAATAAATAAAAAAAGAGCATTACGCCATTTAAGGCTGTCAGGGCAGAGAATAGGGGTAAAGGTAGGATAAGATAAAGGCACTTCTCTCTCTCTCTCTCTTTTTTTTTTCTCTCGGGGTTTCATACAGGCATTTTGGCGGAGAGAATAAATAAATAAGGATGGCTGTTACCGGGAAGCTTACCTCTCTCTCTCTCTCTCTCTCTCTCTCTCTCTCTCTCTCTCTCTCTCTCTCTCTCTCTAAGCTTCAGTTTCTTTAATAGGTCAAGGGGCCTTCAGGAGGCTTCCGTTTCGGTCATGGTTCCTTTTGTGCACCCTGATCCAACCCACTAGAGTCTATCTTATCCTTCAGCGGATGCTCGTTGTCCTTGTGAATGTTTATTAATTAAAATGAAGTCCTCCTCATGCGCCACTTCTAATCACAGGTAATTAAGAAGCCTTTGTATTTTATAGGCTATTGTAGTGTCCTGAAGCAGGATTGAATAGCAACGAAAATCTTTATATTAAAATTTTGTTTGTTTATGAACTTCCTGTACACGTAGGCGTTTCTTTAACTTTGTTTTTCTTCTCGCGTCTTGGAAAAATTTGCTTCGACTTTTACAGTTGTTCATGTTTTGCATTCTAGAATTCTGGAGTTTTATTATTATTCACTAGTCTGTTCTCTCTCTTTTTAACAAGATTTTTCCCGTATGTCGACCAATAGTTGGTCAGAATGTTCCATTATTTTTTATCAAATATTTGTCATATTATGTTTAACGGAAAGTTTCTTCCGTTCCTAACCTTCATACACACAACACACACATATATATAGATATATATCTATATCTATATCTGTATCTATCTATCTATATATATATATATATATATATATATATATATATATATATATATATATATATATATATGTGTGTGTGTGTGTGTGTGTGTGTGTGTGAAATGTAAACACATCTGAAATAGAAATTGGTTTGAAGCCGTTTTCAATTCTTTTATAGCTTTTGCACTTTATATTACTTCAAGGCTTCATATGAATCCTACTTCAAGGCTTTATCTTAATCCGCTTACTTTTTCTTCTCGATGTACGGTTAAGTGAAAGTTATCTATTTTTTTCAGTATTTTCCTAAACTGATTTTCTTTAATCACCGTATTACTTTTCATCCTGGTTTTATTGGAGCTAATGAATTCTTATCACTTACGGGAACAGGCTTCCTTGCAAGATGCTGATTGTAAACTTTTCAAAAATATCTTCATCGTAATAGAGGCTCTTTAGAATACTTGCCCTTAAATTTTGACACGACTTGAATTTATTTTAAAAAGAAACGTTGTCTGTTTTCCAATCTGGTTCTGTTCTCCAACGCTTCAGTGCTCTCAGCTAATGGCCCGACATTCTACGAGTACGAGACGCTTTAAAATCTCGTATCTCAACGAAGATATTATAGGGTTGAGGGTGTGTGAACCGAACGATTAGTCATCTTAGAAGTCTGGCGAGTTTCTTTCAAGATTATAAGTTGAATGAAGCTTGGGGATTTGTCTGCTGTTAACTGAATAACTTGGAATTTTTTGTTCTTGTTGCAGGTAATTATTATGAAGTCTTTACGCCAACACGATTTACTGCATAAGAGGGGAAAAAATGTGGTTAAACTGAAGACGAGGATCATTACTTACGAGCGTTGAAATCTCCGCTTGCCTGTTTCTTGACGTAACTCGGCATACTCGACTATTCCTTCATCTCACTACGCTGATTTTATATATATATATATATATATATATATATATATATATATATATATATATATATATATATATACATATATATATACATACATACATACATACATACATACATACATACATACATACATACATATGTATGTATGTATATGTATATATATAATCAACGTAACGAGATGAAGGACTAAACTGAGTATGCTGAGGTACGTCAAGAAACAGGTAAGCGGAGATTTCGACGCTCGTAAATAATGATCCTCGTCTTGAGTGTTTTATACACACTATATTTTTTATACACACGCATGTATATATTTATGTATATATATATATATATATATATATATATATATATATATATATATATATATATATATATATATATATATATATATATATATATATATATATATATATGTAACCGTTAGTAAGTGAACGACGATATTTGATTGAAATGGCTTTTATTCAAAATTCTTCAAGATTCCTAAAAGTAATTCATTGGTCGTTGTTTAATGTAGATGTAGACTGTGTTTTAAGACAACATATGGTCAACTACTGCTGGGGAAGAGATCATTATTGACAGTTTATTTAGGCCTAGAAGGCCTTGCTCAGAACTTCTAATTCACGTACGGTTTATTTTAGCAATAGAAAGCATGCTTGTGACCTTTTAATTGTCAGTCAATTTTTTTTATTATCCATGATACCACACCATTTTTACTTGAGTATGTTATGGTTATATAAAAGTTTCAGCAGAGAGGAGACCGAGGAAAGTAATTGCGAATGTATTGTACATTTTTCTGCGAATATTTGTTCATGTTCCTAGGCCATTGGTGGTTGTATAAAACAAGTAAGAAATGCGCCGAAGTTTCTTTGGCGCAGTCAAGTTTTCTGTACATCGTATAATCAAGGCCACCGAAAATTTATCCATCTTTCGGTGGTCTCGGTATAATGCTGTATGAGCCGCGTCCCATGAAACTTTAACCATGGCCCGATGGTGGCCTAACCTATATCGTTGCCAGACGCACGAGTATGGCTGTCTTTAACCTTAAATAAAATAAAAACTACTGAGGCTAAAGGCTGCAATTTGGCATGTTTGGTGACTGGAGGGTGGATGATCAACATATCAGTTTGCAGCCCTCTAGCCTCAATAGTTTTTAAGATCCGAGGGCGGGCTTAAAAAAGTGCGGACGGACAGACAATGCCGGTACAATAGTTGTCTTTTCAGAAAACTAAAGAATGTTTGACTCGATTTCTTGTGTGGCTGTGTTTCAACATATGAGTTTCTCGACATTATGTAGTTTTCCTTTGTGTCTTTCAGTTTATAGGGCTCTTTGATTTTAACAAAAAATTATATTTCAACATAAGTCCGTTTCCTTTCCAGCATTCTTCAAGAAAATAATTGTTCAATAATTTTACTTCGTTCAGGATGACTGATAAAATTTTCTTTACTCGAGTCTCAATACGCCACTTATGGCATTCCCGTGGCAGACTTAGTGTCACTGACCTCTTTTCTGAAAACGAGATTCGGTCCAATGTGGCTGTGTCAATTGTAGGGGGTCCGTGCAGCGTGATGTGCTCTCCTGATCTGCGGCTGGAGTCATTACGCTGTAATAGAGATTAGGTTTCTTAGAACTGGCATTACCGCGAGGCTAATTATACCTGTACCGTGTAAGATATAGCTTTTAATTAGTGAACCGCGACACCTGAAACCGATTAGTGATGAGAGTGCCAATCTCTCTCTCTCTCTCTCTCTCTCTCTCTCTCTCTCTCTCTCTGAATAGTTTTTATCTTTCTTTTCCTTTCTTGGTATTTTATATATTGGTAAGTTCTTTAATGGCTTTTTTTTTTATACAACACCAGTTTATATTCTTGTCTTACGTATTCACTATTCGCTTAAGAGAGTATTTATATGACTTCGAGATGTTATCGTCAACATACCTCTTTGGTGTTTACGCTTTGTTGTATATGTTACCTTATGACTTCTTCTTCTTCTTCTTCTTCTTATTATTATTATTATTATTATTATTATTATTATTATTATTAAGGTTATTATTAAGGTAGCTCTTGCTAGGTGTATTCATCACAATTTCTTCCTTCTTTTTACTGTTCACTTTATCATCATCATCATTTTATTATTATTATTATTATTATTATTATTATTATTATAGCGCTCGTGAGGTGTTTTCACCAAAATTATCGTCGTTGTTTTTATCATTCGTTTTGTTTATCACTTTCTGCGTCTTCTTCTCTTCTTACATTTTACTATTGTTATCATCATTATTATTGCTGCTACTTTTTAGTAAATGGGTGCAGCACAATCAGAGCACAGCGCCACGCCTACAGGGAAGGGCCTTTGAAGGTGTCTGTCCTTGTCGTCCCTCAGTTTGATTTCTGTTCATCGATCGGCGGTTCCCAGAAGGACTCTTTGGAATGCATATTGTTTGGCGAGCAGCTTTTTTTTTTTTTTTTTTTGGCAACCTCCGTCTCCTGTCATTTATGAGGCTCTCTTTGTCCTAGTTGCTTGTTTGTTTGTACTGATCGTTTATTTTTCCTCGCGTCTCTTTTTTTTTTTTTTTTATTTGCACATTATTCTTCCCAGTTTCTTTTGTAGTGCGATGAGTTCGGTGCTTGGTAGAAGAATGACTGTTATGTGTTTTTGTTTCTTTCTTAACTAGAGCAAGCTCTCTCTCTCTCTCTCTCTCTCTCTCTCTCTCTCTCTCTTCTTTATGGAAAGGGACAAAAGAATACGTCATAATACAATGGATTTCGAAGCTCAAGCAATAACATAATAATGTTCTATCCGAACAGAAGTTAATGAAACAAAAATAAAAAAAATACTCTTTGATGCAGAAAATTTTTCATTTCTAGGACCGCGCGACACCACATTCTAGGAATTTGTGCATGCATGATTAATTACCTTTTCCGGACATAATTAGGTTGTCGTGCATGAAATTTTGTTGTTCGTCATTAATCTGAAATATTTTGTTCAAAATCATACTAGGTCGCTTCATTTGCACTTGGCCTTAGATTCTTGTTTCGACTTTGCATATACTTCTTAAAGTGATGCTCTGTGATCTTGCTTCCTTTATAGAATAGAACAGAACAGAATATAGAATTCAGGCCAAAGGCCAAGTGCTGGGACCTATGAGGTCAAAATTGACAGTAAGAAGGTTTGAAAGATGTAACAGGAGGAAAACTTCGCAGTTGCACTTTGAAACAATTGTTAGAGAGGGTGGAAAGTCAGAAAATTTAGTAAATTTAGCTCGACTAACACGGGTGGATAGGAACTCTACTTTATATTCCTTGGAAGCTCGATTGAGAAATAAAATACTGAAAATGGATGTGCATTTTTCTGCATTTTTTATAATTTCATCTTTAAGTAATAAGGAAACTGTGGTTTTTGTTCTTCTGTGTACTGAAAAAAAAGACAGATAAACGAAATTATGATAAGCTTTTTGGGGGAGGAAAATGGCATATATGAGAAACATCATCTATCAGAATAAGAGAGAGTTGAAGTATAAATTTGTTCTGGAACCCGTGTCCTTGGTTAGATTAAGAATTATAAACCAATATATCTTTTATAATATACTTTCAATTGTCAGGTTCCAAACTTGACAATTTGTAAAATCACTTAATAACAGGTATTTGTGAGTTTCAGAAATATTCAAATCTAAAAACGACTCGTTCCACAATCTACATCTAAAAGCCAGTTCTGAAAAACAAGAATCAGAGAAATGCAAAAAATAAAGATTTCTACTGCCATTTCAAAAATTGTATTGTAATCTGTACCCTGTGATCAGTTACCAGTAAATCAAATGTTTTGAAATATTTTTACCGACATTCAAAAGGACGGCTCGATCCAAATGTCATTTTAAAATATATCTTTTCTCTGGTACAGAACGCTAGTGAAAATATATCAGCTTAGGATTGTAGATCCATATATTGTGCAAGAATCAAGAAAATTTGACAAAGTCTGGGTATGATTGAAACCGACTTTACCAATTCCCAATATGAAGAAAGCAAATTACCTCGCCGCGTTTGCGCGCCTGTGTCGAGTCATCCTAATTCTGCAAAGAACACGGTCTTGAAAAGCCAGGCCCATATGGTTCATCACCGGGGGCGATCCGTTCACTTCGGTGGGCCACGGGACCACCCTCGTTTTCTGCCGACTCATTATCCCATTCGTCAGGGCGAAGAATGAGACTCAATTTCCTCCAGTTCCTTTCGTCGAGGAAAATTCAAGGCGAAGTCTTTTTAAGACTCGATAATTAAATCTAGAAGAAAAAAAAGGGGGCTAATTCCCTCCTTACCCTTCTCTGCCGCCTTCTTCTTTGTGTTCCGTGTCGTCCCATCAGCTGCTAAAGAGGGATGGATTAGCGATGTATAGGGAGGGGTTGAGAAAAAATTGTGGATGGTGGATCAACTTGAACGGCGTCTGGATGTGGTCATAAAACTGCGTTTGGCCTCTTCAGTGTTGCGCCGGGGTAGTTAACTCGTTTCGGGACATACCGGTCATCCTGGAATCTGGAGAATGTTACGGCGATTGGGAAACACAGAAGCCCACCTTTTCTAATCAACGTACGAATTACTACATCATTCCTTTACTGTAGTGATTAAAACCTCCTTTTTTTTATTCATTTATAGCTCACTCGTTTAACCTTCTCAATATATTATACCAATTTACATAATGAATGTGAAATTTTTTGTGCCACTTTTATGCCTATATCAATACCAGCAAAAACTTGCCTGGTTTTGAGTTATGTACGAGGTGGCTTAAACAAGACTAAAGAAGTTTTGTGGTTTGTAGACTGCACTATTTATAGTGCATGTTGGCAGTTGTATTTGGGCAAGAGTTGCAGACACGTTTCTCTCTCTCTCTCTCTCTCTCTCTTTCTCTCTCTCTCTCTCTCTCTCTCTCTCTCTCTTATATATATATATATATATATATATATATATATATATATATATATATATATATATATATATATATATATATATATATATATATATTATTCCTTTGGCGGGATTAAGCTGTACTTAATTTCTGCCTGTTTACCTGAATAATTAACTCTTGCTTTTCATGGTATTCCTTAGTAATGATTCTCATAGCAACAGTACGCTGAAATCGATGTGTCCATACCACGAAGACCACATTAACCGCAGCGACTACCCTTACGTCTCGA
>NC_089776.1:13335417-13340417 GCF_040412425.1 Macrobrachium rosenbergii
GTTTTCGTCAATAATAACATAAAATTAGCTATTATACTTTCCTGTCTTCCATATACAGCAGAGAGAGAGAGAGAGAGAGAGAGAGAGAGAGAGAGAGAGAACATGTTACACAGAATGTGAGAATTGCCACTTGCTCCCTGTGTTATTCAGACATTTTCATGAGACAACAATGACATTCGTACATCCATCCTTCTCCAACATCAAAAAGTGAGACCATAATTAAAAATTATTTTGTAGAAATGTATATCTTCATTACAGCAAGATTAGTTTCTAAATAAACATTTTATAATCTTTATTAGCGCAAGATTAGCTTCTAAAACGTTTTATATCTTTATTACATCAAGATTATATTGTAAATCAACAATTTATATCATTATTAAGCTATATTAGGTTCTAAATAAACAATTTATATCTTAATTATAGCAAGAAAAGTTTTTATATAACTTGTGATCGTACAATACATTCATGTAAATCATCTTATTGATAAAAGACGAAAAGACCAAACAATTTATATCTTTATTACAGCAAGATTAGATTGTAAATAAACACTTTATATCATGATTAAACTATATTAGTTTCTAAATAAACAATTTACATCTTTATTACTGCAGTTTATACCATGATTACACGATATCAGTTTCTAAACAAACAATTTACATCTTTATTATAGCAAGACAAGTTTATATATAACATGATAACACAATACATTCATGTAATTCAAATTACCGACAAAAAAACATAAAGACCAAAGAATGCCTGTTGAAAGTTCATTAAACAATTTATCTGTGGCTGCATTCCTCAATCGCGTGACAGGATACTTACAGAGCTTCCCCAACATCCCGGGAGCGGCAATTAGGACTTGGTCTGCAGCGTCTTCGCGGAGGTCTTCAGGTCTTTGTCTGGTTATCCTCCATCCTACTGAGGATTCTCTGGATTTTGTCTTTCACTCTGAATCTTCTTTTTCTTGTATTTTTTGAGTTGGAATCTGTAATGAGGACGGTATTCATTTTCGTGTGGGATAAAAGATGACACGATTTGCTGTGGGATTTTGAAACGACATTAATAATGATGATGGTATTAATGATTATAATCACTGGAAAGCATTTCAGAACGTATGAAATGCTTCTTTTAACTAACCTAAAACATGAATAAAATCAAGCTGTTTAATGTATGGAACATTTCCCGGTCAATGTTCTCTAGAACTCAATATAGAATATACTATATACAAAAAATTAAGGCAATCTAATCGTTACGAGATTGCGCTTGCAAAGTTTGCCAATAAATAAAGAATGCATAAAAAAAGTCAAAATCGACATTTTATCCTGCATCGAGGACAAAAGAATCATCAATAATTTTTACCAATCAGTTTATTTTCGTCCTAGCACTGCTTTAACAGTACTCTTTACCTTTTCCAGCTGAAAGTAGACCACATTCAGCCACGATCCCTTCCAAAAGTAAAAACGAAAACGAAAACGTGGGGAAGCAACACAGGAGAACGTCATGTCCTGGGAAAATGTTCCCAGTTGGGAAATGTCCTCAGTGACAATCACGAAGTTCCCGACTCTTCATTTGGTTCGTCGTCCTCATTATGCCAGTCATGTTTTTGCTTTCCGTCATAATCGTGGCTTGAGCCTCGTTGCATATGCATGCTGCAGACGGCCGCGCGGACAGACGGAGTCCGACGGACGGGGTAGAAGAAACGTCCGCCACATGCAAGAAATGGGAAGAAAAATTGACTATATAAAAAAAGGGGGGTGGTTTGGCCACAGGAATGTCAACCACGGTCGCTCTTAAAAACCACAGAGGACCACAAATATTCACGTCACGGTATCTCTTTCCCCCTCCCCCTCCTCTCTCTCTCTCTCTCTCTCTCTCTCTCTCTCTCTCTCTCTCTCTCTCTCTCTCTCTCTCTCTCTCTCTCCTGTGCTACTACTACTAGTATCCTGTGCCCCTATCTATATCCTGTTAATCCCAAGCCCCTGCCCCTCCCCCAGTCCCTAGTCACCCCTCCACCCCTCATCTTCCCCAGGACGTCACCACGACTCTTCCCAATCGACTCCCATTCCCCTGCTCGGTGGTGCCCCGGCTCTCCGACCACCGATATTCAAAACCCAAGGACATTCCATCATACCAGTGCCATTTCCCAGGGACCCACCGCGCCTGCGCCCGAAAGGTAATCACAATAATAATAATAGATGACAGATAATATCGTTATCTAGATAATGGCGTCGTCGCGGGGGAAACGTGAGACCTCTGGTGTGAGAACGGCCCGTCGGGGACCCATTCGAAAGTTATTTTGGGCTGCTTGATGTCGTTGTTTTCTTTTTTTTTTTTTTTTTTTTGTGGTGGTTGTACTGTGCTCTTCTTTCATTCTTTCTTTTGTTTTGTTTCGTATTTCAGTCTTTCAAATATTATTTTTTCTTGGTAGGATTATAGATCTTTGTTTCTCATTCCTTGTATTATTTATTGTCCACTGGAATTTAAGGGTAATTTGGTACAAAATATGCTCTTATTTCTTTTTTTTTTGTTTAATTTTGGTTTCATATTTCAGTCCTTCAAATACTATTCCTTTACTGATAGGAATATTGATCTTCATTTCTCGTTCCTTGTATTATTTATTGTCCATTGAAATTTAAGGGAGATTTGGTACAAAATATCCTCTTATTTCCTTCTTTAATTTTGGTTTCGTACTGCAGTCTTTCAAATATTATTCTTGTCTTAATAGGATTATAGAGCGTTGTTTATTATTCCTTGTATTATTTATTGTTGAATGGATTTTATGAGAAATTCCGCACAAAATGTTCATAGCAGTATCACTGAAAGTTGCAGGGTATGAACTCACGGAATCAGTAATAGACTGATTTTAAGGACTATTGCTATTTATTTATTTATTCACTTATTTATTTTTCATGCAAACATTTTGCTTCGTACAAAGCTAGTTATAAATGTGAATCTTTCATAATAATAATAATAATAATAATAATAATAATAATAATAATAATAATAATAATATATTTTATTTCAGCTCATGACCATAAGCAGAGATATACAATCTAGCAACAATACAGTACACAAAGTTAAGATACACAGGATAATAATAATAATAATAATAATAATAATAATAATAATAATAATAATAATAATAAATATAAATTTGCATGGACAAGTTCAGGAACCTAAAACCAAAAAAGGTGTGCAAGCAATTTTTTTTTTCTCATTGACTTTTCTCATAGGTTTTTCTCCGACCTCTAGAATTTCGACATTTTGCATCAGTTTCTTTGAGAAAGTATTTTACTCCCGTACTTGCTCTTGATGACGTGGGCTTTTGTGAGGCGTGTTTATAGTACATGATATCACAGTCCACAGTGGATTTGTGGCCATGACTTTCCTGGTGAATTGTATTGTATCTACTTTGTCTATCTCTGTGTATGGCGCTGAGCTGGAATTAAGGATACTGTTGTTGTTATTATTATTATTATTATTATTATTATTATTATTATTATTATTATTATTATTATTATAAATGCTTACTTCTACAGACTTCTGAACACTTTGCTAAGCAAGCGGATAACCAAGAAAGATGAGAACATAATAACAGCACTGCAGTAATAATAATAATAATAATAATAATAGTAATAATAATAATAATACTGAACTTTATTTCAGCTCAGAGCCATATGCAAATTGACAGTGCAAACGCAATGGGATAGTTCAAAAATCAAATAGAATAAAGAGAAATATTCAACAGGTGCTCTAAACATTGCTGATAACAGCTTGAGGCCATACACAAATATAGGTACACTGTGCGATTATTATAGACACATACAGAAAAATATGCAAAGGAAGAATTACCAGTTGCTCCTTAACATTTTATGTATATATATATATATATATATATATATATATATATATATATATATATATATATATATATATATATATATATATATATATATATATATATATATCTATATATATATATATATATATATATATATATATATATATATATATATATATAGGTAGATAGATAGATAGATAGATATGTATAAAATGAGGAAATGATGTAGGCATGTACAGATGTTCATATTATGCTTGCATAACTACAGTATATTCGGTTTTCGTATATATCAAGATTTTTTGGGGGGGGGTTATTTCCTTCCATCCATTTATTATTTATTTTCATGCCTGATCCAAGCAGAATATATATATATATTTATCTATTTTTGCTTTATCGCCGTCTTGGTGGGTCGGCCGACACCAGAGGTCTACACCAGACCTCACCCCGACTTCAAGGCGGCCTTTGGGCAAGGTCCTTTGATGGCATAAGGCTTTCATTTACGGCTTTGCTATCGCATGTTTGGGTCGTTTTAAAATCTGTTAGGGGCATGTGAATATTACAGTCAGTAACAGAACCATTTTCATATAAACAAAATAATGAATTATTATGATTCATATAGAGAAGGACATCAAGGAATCTTGACTGGCCGCTTTTTCCTCATGTCTAGACTTACTTATCTCTGTACATACTTCCATGTGCCCCTAAAAAGAAAAAAAAAAGGAAAGAAAAAGTAAGAAGGGTCGAGAGACAGAGGGAAAAAACATGGAAGAGTTTACTTACAGAATCCACCCCGAGGGGAGCTTTAAATCTGGAGTTACCGCTTCATTTTTAAATTTATTTTATGGATCCTTCACCCCCACCCCCACCTCCACCCCTTCAGTACCTGGTCGCATTTCAAGAAGTGAGAGAGAGAGAGAGAGAGAGAGAGAGAGAGAGAGAGACAGAGACGTTGCATCTCAGTTTCGCTGTATACGTAGCCCTTGGTTCTTTTGAACCAGTTTTTCGTCGACATCAAAGCCAGAATACTTCAATCCACCACCAGGGTACTGCCACATTAGAGAGAGAGAGAGAGAGAGAGAGAGGAGGAGGAGGAGGAGGAGGAGGAGGAGGGGCCCTGGAGAGCAGGCTTCAAAAACTCGTTCGATGTCATCTGAGAGGT
>NC_089776.1:13342917-13355417 GCF_040412425.1 Macrobrachium rosenbergii
AATCGTTACACAATATTTGAATTGTCTTGGTAATGGATCGTATTCTGTAAAATGCCTTAGAATAAAAATATATATATATAAAAGACGAGAAAACTTTACAACAATTAAAAAAAAACTATGAGCTGAAATTGACCAATGAAGAGGGTACCGCTTGTAAGGTTCAGCCAGAGGGCACCTAAAAATATTCCTGGATGATGATGATGATGATGATGATTATGATGGCAATGTGCAGAAGTTATGGTGATTGGGTGTTGGACCAAAGAAAATACCTTATTTATAACAAGTAAATGGTAAATCAGTGCGAGAGTTTTAACTTACTATTTAGAAAGTGGAAAATCTTTTAGTGAGTTTTTTGCTGAAACATTTGTGTGACTTGGCTGCAATATCATTATTATTATTATTATTATTATTATTATTATTATTATTATTATTATTATTATTATTATTATTATTATTATTATTTATTTTTGATGAAACATTTGTCTGACTTGGCTTTAATATTATTATTATTAGTATTATTATTATTATTATTATTATTATTATTATTATTATTATTATTATTATTATTATTATTATTATTATTATTTGGAGGCAAATTACCTGCGGAATTCCTCGCCAGTAAGGTGAACAACCGCAGCATCGAGTGACGATCACACGTTTTGATTTTTGTGGTCCTTCGCTACGTGTCAAAGGTTAGAGGTCGTGAGAATCATGTTACACAGTACTTTGTCATCCCTGGTAATAGTATCCGAAGCTCATGGAAGAACCTTGTTCGAGGGGTCTTCGGGAGATAACATCGACGAAGGGAGAGAGAGAGAGAGAGAGAGAGAGAGAGTGGTTTGGTCTTTTCTCTATGCCCTGTATTTCAGTTATCAAGAATATGGAAGTGTTGACAGAAATTGTTTCGATATTAGAGAGAGAGAGAGAGAGAGAGAGAGAGAGAGAGAGAGAAATGGTTTGCTCCTTCCTCTATACCCTATATTTTCAGTTATAAAGGACATGGTATTGTTTGCAGTAATATTTTACATATAAGAACAGGAAGATCATATTTGCAGTCAAATCGTAGTATTTTACTACGATGGCGTCACATCTCTATGAATGATTATTGTAATGAATGGCGAGAAATGACGGGATGGTTACAATTCTCTTTGATGCCTCATCCGTCTTTTCTAATTTGGACAGGAAGTCTCTCAGCGTATCTATTTATTATTATTTTTTCTTTTTTTTGATGATGTGGGATCTCTTGTTTCTGTATTTTACTTTACTTCCTCTTAATTCTTTCTAATGAACACGATATTCTTTGGAAGCTTGAATTTCAAGTCAATGGCCCCTTTGGGCTTGTTCCGTATAAATAGGTTTCATCTACTGAATAATAATAATAATAATAATTTAGTCTTGCATGAAGAGTTATTTTTTTTCATATTTGCGATGTTTTTGTTTTTCTCGAAGTTGTTACAGACACTCGAGTGTTTTATTCATATCGGAATCACTGGTCGTGGGAATTCTGTTATTCCTCTCTCTCTCTCTCTCTCTCTCTCTCTCTCTCTTCGGGTTTTTGTGGTTACTCGTAAGGTGTAATAACTTCTCACTGTGGTGAGTTTTGATACGACAGAAATAAGAAAAAAAGATATATATGCATATATATGTGTGTATATATATATAAGTATATATTTCAAAGAACCCAAAAACAAACTACCTCTTTAATATACTGTTAGGATGCGTCCACACTACAGTGAATCATGTCACAAACACGCGTCGCCAACTTATCGCATACATATCACAAACATGTTTAAAACAAGTCGACAACCTTGAGTGGAGAACGAACCTTTGGTAAATAGTGAACTGTTTAGGATTACCATATAAATCGTTGACTTGTATTCAGCTTGTTTGCGACGTGTGTGCAACAAGTTGCAGAAGTGTATAGGACATGTTTTACTGAGGGGTGGACCTACCCTCATGGGTTGCAGTCGAGAGAGAGAGAGAGAGAGAGAGAGAGAGAGAGAGAGAGAGAGAGAGAGAGAGAGAGAGAGAGAGATCTGAGTTATCAGTTCTGTATCAGATACCACCGTGTAATTAACCCGGGTAGTCCTTGACGAAGTAATCATTACTGTTTCGGATGTTCATCAAATACTCATCATCTCTCGTATATCACACGCTATGTTTTAGTCTACATGAACATTATGCAGATTCTGTATCCGATATTTTTTCTTTTTTAATGAAGACTGACTCGGAAAGGGTTATTTTAAAACCTCTTCTTGACCTGAGATCTTGAGGGAAAGCTGAGTAAGAAAATAAACGTGAGTCCCAACTTCGAAAGATGCAGGGGATCGCCTCTTAGAGAGGGCAGGCTATAGATCTAAACCCCCAAGGAGACAGCAAGAAGAAACCCCCAACATCACCCATTTCATATGAAAGCAGTGTCCTCTAAAGACATATACCCTTTGAGGACATTGTCACGTATGAACGTACTTGTGGCTATAGCGGGCAGTCAAAGCTACCAGTCAGGAGAATTTCAGTCCCTTCAAAAACCAAAAATATGTTAGAAGGAGTTTTATTTCCTTTTATCTTCAACTGAAAATCCTTACAGACAGAGTCAACAGACTATACCCAAGAGGGCTCCAAAAGAAAATCAGCCGGTGGAGAGAGTCAAGCTGTAGGAAAAGATGATAAATAAATAAAATAACTAAATATAAGAGTAGAAAATAAAACGATGCACCTGAATTCGGGAGACTTCAGCAGCAGCTAGTAGGAAGGAATTCCTCTGTAATATTTTTGATGTCGGAAGACAGAGCAATAGAACAAAAGAGCTAAACAGTTTTAATACTTAAAACACTCAGGTGTTTAGTTTTATTTTGTAAGTGTCTTTTTAATATTTCTAAACGTATTCTGAAAATTTCCAAACGTGGTTTTAAAAGTTAAACCCTGAATCTCAATGGAATCTACATTTTGTAATCCTATAATAAAGACAGGTTTATTCACATCTTACTCATAAAAAAAATCACCTAAATCACACTGTAATTCCAATTTCATTTTCTATATAGTTATTCCCAAATTCATTTTGTGTATAATTATTCTGATAACCTAAAACAAATTCATAAAATAATGCATATTGAACGAGACCAGAAAAATGTATATTGAATGAGATTAAACACTTCGCAAGCACGCCTAGCTGCCACCTTCTTCTTGTTAATTTAGCTGGCTTTATGCCCGCACGGGATCTTCCTCCTAGGGCAGCACGTAACAGTCACCATCAATATCACTCGGAATAATTGATAATTATACAACAATAATGAAGAACAAAGAATGAAAAACGAATTATAAAAAAGTATAGACTGAAACACTGTAAAGTTCAGACATACGAAACCATAGCAGGAATCTCTCTCGAAACGTCACTGACCCTGTTAATTGTGACGCCATTTGATTCCCAGTTTCTTTGATATGGATAGGCCTGTGTTTTCCCTTATTCCAAGTAGCCGTCAGCTGTCACCATAACGCACAAGATCTCTTCACGTGTACCACCTGGCTAGTCTGTTGAGATCTAATGTTCGGGTCAGCAGTTCTAAGGCGTCTGTGGAAAGTGAACCTCTCAGCCTTAGGCCTACATTCCGACAGATAGGCCTTTTATTCTGTATTGCAGCTTAGAGAAAAATGTTAAAATTTTGCGTTAATTGTGGCAATATGCTTATTTTGTTTTATGAAGTGAAGTGAACAATTGCTAATAATATGAGTTGTATGATAGCAGTAATGATAAACTGATAGCACTTAACTCGAAGCATAAACGCGTTATCGTAAACATGCGCATGCGCGTGACGAGGACACAAAAACAAGCCTTTCCAAAAGACTGCTCTGTCTTGTATACTGCCTTTATTAACGTAAGTCAAGCTGCGCAATCCACTTGAGCATTTATCAAAAGAACCTTTGTTGATATTTGATTAACCAAACAAACGGTTCTTTAAGTTTGCCTTGTGTTCTTTCACCTTGGGCTTGTAGACTGGTCAACTGGCCATCCTATTTCGGTTTCTTAACGGGCTATCTATCTCTGTTTATGTATCTATCTGTCTATCTAATCTGTCAGTCTATCTGTTATATGTATATATATATATGTGTGTGTGTTTGTAAAAGTACAAAAGTATATACATATATATATATATATATATATATATATATATATATATATATATATATATATATATATATATATATATGTCTTCTCTCATGGAAGATAAAAACTGTCACTGATAACTTGTGTGATACAGGTAAATATGGACAGTTTTTTTTTTTTTTCTTATTTTTTCTATTCAAATCTCGGGGCACACGACGATATCCAGAGTAAAAAAAGTCCCATTTATCTCGAAGGTCTCTCATGACGCGGGTGCTTTTCGGGTGAGATTGGATCCACCTTTTGCCCCCAGGATCCCCTCCTCTTCCCCCTCCCCTAAAGGATCCAGCCACCATTCGGCATCCCACATACCAAATGCTTTTGGGGCAGGGCTTCCCCACCCACGCTGCTATATAGAGTAACCAGAAGGTGGATCATATTCATCTCCCGAAATAAGGTCGTCATCACTGCTACAATCGGACCACCCTGCTCTCCTCACACTTCCTCCTCCTCCTCCTCCTCCTCCTCCTCCTCCTCCTCCTCCTCCTCCTCCTCCTCCTCTTTCGAGAAAGAAAGGCGGTATTTGGGGGGAGGGGGAAGAAAGGAGGGAATCATCTGGCGTCACAACTACCAGGGACAAAGTCGTTTCGAGAGGGATTCACACATGCTGTTTAGACTTGCTTGCTCCGTTTCGTGCCGAGTTCAGTAGATCTGAATTTTGCAAGGTTTTCGATTTTATCTTTAGCTATTTCTATTTTTTTTTTTTGGTTCCTCATTATGGCTGTATCCTGTTTTTCGAAGTGTTGCTTTGTGAAATATAAAAGCAGAAGTGTTATTGTTATTATTATTATTATTATTATTATTATTATTATTATTATTATTATTATTATTATTATTATTATTATTATTATTATTCAGAAGATGAACCCTATTCATATGGAACAAGCCCACAGTGACGATTGTCTTGAAATTGAAAAAGTAACGGAAAGTAAGATGCAATCCAGGAAGAAGAGATCAGTCATTAGAAAAGAAAATAAATTAACAAATTAATAAATAAATAGATAAAAATGTAAATTAAATATTAAAGTCCAAGGAGAATTGTTTTAGGGTAGTAATATTCCTATTGACTTTAAATGTCCGTTACCAAGATTCTCTAGGCATTTTTATGTCTCCTTTTTTTCCACTCTTTTATTGTCTTTTTTCAGCCAGTTTAAGACCATTTTTATCTTATAAAAAAGCAGTTAAGAACATCTTGCTTACACCCACTTTTAAATTCTTACTCAAAACTATCGCGTTTACATGTAAAATGAATTATGCAAATTGTACCTGCATGGTTTAAAACCTCCGCAAGGGACATGGCGCTCGATCGTTCGTTTTACATTAAGTTGGCCTTATGCCAGCACGGGCGTGCTCATCACTCTTGAATCCCAGGTAGTTCATTTACCAGGCATCTTGGTGTTTTCGCCACATGAAGGAAAATTATTGCAACTCGTAAAAGTCGACTCATGAATTTCTCTCCTGTGGTCACTCACTTCTCATTGCCAAAAGAAAGATCCTTGAGGATTGGACAGGGAATACTGAAAGGTGTTCTTCTTTCGTCTTTCGCAATTCATGTCATAAGACTTGGATAATACTTTTTAGACTACTAATACATTTCCTCATAAAAGCTGCTTTTCTGAAATGGCGTGACAGGAAAGGTTTGTATAAGTATAGCTCTTTATTCAAGCAAATCTAGTCGGGAGTGTCATTCCAATTAAGTTTTTGATCACTAAGTTTACCTTTCTTTTCATGTTAACATTCCTTTGGAAATATTTGTTTTGTTGTCCCTCCTCGCTTAATCATTTGGTCTTCACTGACAAATTCTTTGTTGAAAAGGACGTAATGTGTATTAGATCATATGAGTCATATGTTGGTAGTTTTCCTGTTTTAGCCATTATTTCATTATTTTGCTTTTTATTTTGATATATATTAATTAATTTGCATCGATATATATATATATATATATATATATATATATATATATATATATATATATATATATATATATATATATATATACAGTATACATTTACCAGTGAACAGGGGCACAGAAGGAAGTACTCGAAATATGTGGTTGCAACGTTCAAGTAGTGTTTATGGGCCTTTTTATCTTCATATATACAGTATATAAATAAATATATATATTCTTTTTATTCATTTTGTCTTATATCTTCTTCTCATGTCTGTCTCGAGTAAGACCGGTCATGGTAAATGTGTTTTGCAGAAACTGGATTTTTGAATAATGAGAAACAGTACCAAAGGCAGACAACGAACCAGATGTCATAAACCTCTGATACAGAGGAAGTCTTCGTCCCGCAGATGTCAGTTTTGAAGTCCTTCCAAAGTGCAGACAAGAAGGATTCGTAAACCGTTGGTCAGCCATTGTGGGAACTCGAAGGCGCAATGTTTCGTGTATGAGATGGAAATACCCCCTTTATTTATTTATTTATTTTTTAAGGCGATTGTATTTCGTGCCCTCATATTCCAGGCAGGTCAATTTAAGGATCATCATTTCGTGTTTAAGAAGGAAATTCTCTATTCTTTTATCTGTCTGTCTGTCTGTTGATTATCTATATATTTATTTATAAATAAATTTATTTATTTTTAAAATCATTGGTGTCTCAGGTCCTGTTGTTCGGAGTAGACCACTGCTTTCCAGGTACTGGGTCTCCTCCCTAACGCCCGCCTCGTCTTTTAAGAATAGCTCCAAAGGTCTTCATTACCTGTCTGCAGGCCAGGTGTTCCCGCGCATGCGCGTATTAGCCTTGTTGACATGGAGTAGGAAGCAAAGGGGAACTCTACCTCGGGTTCTTACGGCCCCAAAAAGTTACCAAAGTTTCCTGAACGCCGTAGAGCCTCGTCGAGCATGTGCTGTAAAGTCATGTAATGTCGAATTCATCCCGGTGAGATTTACTTTTTAGTTTTCTGTTAAAGAAAACTATTGTGCCGGCTTTGTCTGTCCGTCCGCACTTTATTCTGTCCGTACTTCTGTCCGCCCTCAGATCTTAAAAACTACTGAGGCTTGAGGGCTACAAATTGGTATGTTGATCATCCACCTTCCAATCATCAAACATATATACCAAATTGCAGCCCTCTAGCCTTAGTAGTTTTTATTTTATTGAAGGTCAAAGGTAGCCATAATCGTGCGTCTGGCAACGATGTAGGACAATGGTTAAAGTTTCATGGGCCGCGGCCCATACAGCATTATACCGAGACCACCGAAAGATTGGTCTATTTCGGTGGCCGTTATTATACGATGTACACAAAACTCGATTGCGCCGAAGGAACTCCGGCGCATTTTTTTACTTTTTATGAGTTGATCTGGGGAGAAGTCGAACGAAGGATGAAGTGGATAATTCGAAAGCTTCCAGATAAGCTCTCAGATTCTCTCGTGAAGCAAAGAGCTCGTTCTTAATAGACTGATCGTGCTTGCTTGCTTGTGAACGTAAGGACGACTTGACGTAATTAAAAAGGAGTTGGCTATACACTTGATGACTGTTATTAACTGAATTCTCCCACTTTTTGTGCATCGACTCACAAACATGCCCCCCCAAAAAAATGTGAATGCATCGTGCCTTTCTTGTTGCAAGTCCTCGTTTGTTGCAAGTTTTCGCCCAGAGGCTAATAAGCTTTTGATTTATGGTATAGAAGGGATCGGGCAAGTTTTAATGGCCGGCCATTTGTTCGTGTTCGGCAAGAGTTCTCCTCGAAATGCGTTTTAGCCATTTTCAGAGAACTGAGAATGTCGAGGGGGTAATTAAGAGCGCGGCTATTTTCGACTTGTGCCCAACTTGAGGGTGACAGGTACTAACAAAGTGCTCCATTAATCTAAATACTGAGATTATGCTTTCATGCTTTGTAATATGTGGCAGTCTCTCTCTCTCTCTCTCTCTCTCTTAATGTAAATACTGAGAATACGTTTTATACAGTAATAAGTGGCAGTTTTTCTCTCTCTCTCTCTCTCTCTCTCTCTCTCTCTCTCTCTCTCTCTCTCTCTCTCTCTCTCTCTTTGTGCAACGAATATGTTTTGTACATGTAAAATTATCTCTCTCTCTCTCTCTCTCTCTCTCTCTCTCTCTCTCTCTCTCTCTCTCTCTCTGTTAACTCAGATACAACGAATACGTTTTATACTTGTAAAATTCTCTCTGTATCATCAATGCCATTTACATTAATGACATTGATTTAGGCTTAACTGGCAGGATAGCCAAATTTGCAGATGACACCAAACTAGGTGTAAATGCAGCAGACCCAGATTCAGTGGAAAGTTTAAGAAATAATCTAAGGAAAATAGGAGAGTGGTCAAAAGATGGCAAATGCCTTTTAACTTGGATAAGCGTAAAGTGTTACAAATAGGAACAAACTGCCCTCATGCCAACTACATGCTGCTTGGGAATGACAAAAATAGTGTAGAACAAGAAGAGGACCTTGGAGTCATTATTACCAAGGACTTAAAACCCACAAAACAGTGCATAAAAGCTGAAAAGAAACGAAAACCAGACGAGAAATAGTGAATGGAAGCTAGAACTGAAGAGATATAACACACCTCATTGTGGGAGCTTCTTCACATGCAAGATATGTGACACGCGGAATAAACTGCCACCAGAAGTTGTAAACAGCAACAGTGTGGATGAGCTTAAAAGAAAGCTAGACAAAATCATCAGAGCACTGCGAATGAACAGTAAAACCTGCTCCTAGAGATAAGTGAGCACATGATGTCTCCTCGGATGGACTAATAAGTCTTTGAGACATCCTAATCCTTGTAACTCCTTGTGACTCCTAGTAACTCTCTCTCTCTCTCTCTCTCTCTCTCTCTCTCTCTCTCTCTCTCTCTCTCTCTTTTCTCTCTCTCTCTTTTTGTAATCCAGATACAACGAATACGTTTTATACTTGTAAAATTCTCTCTCTCTCTCTCTCTCTCTCTCTCTCTCTCTCTCTCTCTCTCTCTCTCTCTCTCTCTCTCTTGTAATCCAGATACAACGAATACGTTTTATACTTGTAAAATTCTCTCTCTCTCTTTCTCTCTCTCTCTCTCTCTCTCTCTCTCTCTCTCTCTCTCTCTCTCTCTCTGTGTGTGTGTGTGTGTGTGTGTGTGTGTGTGTGTGACATAGTATACGGTTTGGAAGTTCTTATTTTCATAAGATATTTGTAAGAGTCGAATGCATAGATTCTGCCAGCAAGTGTGATGGGAACACCTTATATGTAATAGTTTTGATTATTGGAAACTAAATAATTAAGACAGAGAGAGAGAGAGAGAGAGAGAGAGAGTCGAAACTTCTTAGGGATTTAAATTTGCTTAGTCCAAGTGAATTACAACAGTTTTCCATCATTTCCAAGATCCTCTGAGATAATTATTCTCTGGAGCCAATTTTATTGATGTTATGATAATTATACTCATCAGTAATATATACGGGAGATAATAATTCAGTGTTTAGTAAAAACTAGTTGAGGAAAATGCGTTAAGAAAATAGTGATGGTGAGGTTTTATATTTTGTCTGACCTTTTTTGGTCAGCTAACATTAGGAAGTCAGAAGAAGTACATCATAAGTTTTTTTTTTTACTCAATAAGTGTGAAGAGAACAGAGAAAATCAATTATCTTAATGATTATTATTAGAAAGAAATATATAAATGTATATATATATATATTATAAATGTATATATATACACATTTATGTAATATATATATATATATATATATATATATATATATATATATATATATATATATATATATATATATATATATATATATATATATTATATTGGCAATTTAATCACGAGCAATTAAGCCATCCTATAATTTTTAAATAACTTAGCCTTAAATAAAAATTAAAAAAAGGAAAGATCGTTACTGCCACAAGAGTACTTTGAGATAAAATCTTTTAATAAAATCGTTTAATAATATTGTATTCCGTAAACATTACCAACATTATACCAGTCTTCCAGTGATAAAAATCAAATGGCAGCGAAATCTGCAGTTTATAGAAAACCGCCAACCTTCGAATGTAAGTCCATTTTTGAGGTCCATTTTTGGCAGTCATTGGAAGCATCTAATTAGGACTGCGATGATGCCGGTAGGACGCCAGGGAATAATAATAATGGCAGGAGGGCTCCTGCAGCGCCGAATCCTTCGTCTCCTTTTGTCCTAGCAACAAGAATTCAAGCTTTTGCCTTCCTTTGCTCGGCTAGGTATCTCTCTCTCTCTCTCTCTCTCTCTCTCTCTCTCTCTCTCTCTCTCTCTCTCTCTCTCTCTCTCTGCTTACCTGTGCGTCGTCCTCTTTGTAGGATTATCCATCTGCTTTTTCTGGCACCTTCTCTCTCTCTCTCTCTCTCTCTCTCTCTCTCTCTCTCTCTCTCTCTCTCTCTCTCTCTTCTCCCGCCACCCTTACGGTCAAGGAACTTGAAGTCAATCGAAAGTCAACTCGCGGGGAGAAAGAAAAAACTAAAAAATAACGAAAATAAGAGTAAAAAAAAAAAAAAAAAACAGAGGCGGTAGTACCCCACCTTGAGGGAGACGGCGCAAAACACGCGAATGCTGTAAAGGCTAAATTGCATGGGGCCCGTTCCACCCTATGGCATCTCGCCCTCGAATATCGGCGAGTTCTGATTGGCTGAGGAGCTGTAGCTTGACGTGTAGGGGAGACATTCCGTAAAATGTCATTACTTGACGGGACCTAAAAGGAGTTATTGCTAATTCACTTTTAGCTGGTTCTAGACGCCAAGATTTTTTCTGGTTTTCATTTATTTTATTTTTTTTTTTTTACTTGACGATTCACGTGAAGCAGAATTCATCATGTGGTCCTGTTGCGATGCAAGAGCTGTCTTATTCATTTAAATTAACTCGTTGGGTTGCTTCGTAGGTGTCGATACGACGGTTTGTTCTGAATTCTGGATCCTGGACTGTTGACATTGTTTTACTTGGTCTGCTTAATTGGATATATATATATATATATATATATATATATATATATATATATATATATATATATATATATATATATATATATATATATATATATATATATATATATGGATATATACAGTGTATATATATATTTATTTTCAGGAAGTTAAATATACACATAAATTCAATCATCCATAGGACCAATCGTGACTCTATCAGTGAATTTTAGACTCGGCTATTGTCATTATATCGATGGCTGTTTGATAATAACAGCCATCGACATAATGAAAAATAGCCGAATCTAATATTTACTGATACAGTCACGATCGGTCTTATGGAAAATTAAATTTTATGTATATATACAACTTCCTGAAACCGTTTAGGCCATTTGTGAAACCGTTTAGGCCAGTTGTGCTAGATTTTCAGCTCTCTCTCTCTCTCTCTCTCTCTCTCTCTCTCTCTCTCTCTCTCTCTCTCTCTCTCTCTCTCTCTCGCTCAGGTATTGTGTAGGTACTTATATCACTCAGATGTTTTAACTTGTTGACTGAACAAATATTGCCGTTCTTACAACGCTTAAATATCTGGGTGATATAAGCACCAAAACAGTACTTGAGAGAGAGAGAGAGAGAGAGAGAGAGAGAGAGAGAAGAGAGAGAGAGAGAGAAGAGAGAGAGAGAGAGCTAAAAATCGCATTCGAAGGTTATGGTCCTAATACAAAGGAAAATCAATACATTTTAATGGCCAGTGTTGTCCTAGTTATTCAACGTCGATAAGCACTGATACTTCTTAGTGGGTTAGATAGCAAAGATTCAATATTCAGTTAAAAGAAAGATTGAATGGAAAGTCTTACAACGGTCCAGAATTCGTGCGCTCAGTCAGCGGGATAATGGATAAGCAGTCGTCAGTTCCACCGAGGGCAGAAATAAGATTTACATTTTGGCATTAAACTTGTTTCGTGTCGGTCGTGGTATCTGGCGATGCAACTTCGTTCGAATAAAGAACAGCTGACTTCGTGCATGGAAGAAAATACACGACAGCCATTGCATGCACTTCATAGTTCTCTCTCTCTCTCTCTCTCTCTCTCTCTCTCTCTCTCTCTTTTAGATACTGGAGCGCTCTCTTTTTTTTTTTACCCTTGATACCTGTCCTTTTAAATTGCCATTTCCGTTACTATTATTGATAGGTAAGGAAAGTGAGAGTAGTTAATTTAAGGCCTTTTCTCCATAGTTCTAAATCTTTTTGAATAGGTAAAAACCCCTAATGGGCTTTATCTCTTGACGTTAATATTATTGAACATGACCTTATCAAGGTCACTGATATATATCTGTAAAAAAAGAGGAAAAGGTTGAATAAGGGGCGAGATTTCAATGCTAAATCTCTTTTAGTATTTAAGACGTAAGGCAGAATTTTGTTGATCTGATAGACATTGGTGCTCAAAAGAATATGTTAGGTTTGGAAGC
>NC_089776.1:13360417-13372917 GCF_040412425.1 Macrobrachium rosenbergii
TATATATATTACGTATGTATTTATACGTGTATGTGTTTGCACGTTTCATCGATAAAGAACAGGAAAATAAAGTTCTGTTCACCAGCGAAAACTGTTTCGTAACAGATGTGAGTAATTCCGTTTTAATAATTCTGACAAGTATTCCTCTCTCGACCAAGGCACACCTTATCGTTGTACGCATCTCGGCGCGACCAGTTCCTTGAGGTACTGGGCTCGTTATCGCACGCAATATTCCCACGAAAACACACGAAAGACGCTCTTGATGGGCGCCCCATGGTAACGCCGTCTAATTTTAGAAACAGTTGACCATCAAGGATCTAGATAGAATCTTTACTGGTCAAGGTCCTGCTGATTCCTTTTCTTGTCTATGTTAAGCAGGCAGTCAGCTTTGGTTAGGAACTAGGGGCTTGGGGCTTGGCCCTTTGTACGCGGTAACAGTGGGGATGACACTGGAATTTCTAGAAGCAAAATTTGTGGACTTGATGTTGTCCTGTCTTGTCTGTGTTAAGCAGGCAGCTTTAGGTTTACTGATATTGTTATCTATTTATCTATTTATTTATTTAATTATGGTGTTAATTTATTTATTTTCTATTTTCTAATAACTGATCTCTTCTCTTTGTATATCCTGTTGCCATCTGTTACTTCTTTCAAATGAACACCATAATATTCTTTGGAAGCTTGAATTTCAAGTCAGTGGCCCCTGTGGGCTTGTTCCATCTGAATAGAGTTCATCTTCTGAATAATAATAATAATAACAATAATAAATAATAATAATAATAATAATAATAATAATAATAATGTTTTGAGGCTTGGTTCTTCATACTCAGTAACAATGTGGAACATCCTGGATTTTCTAAAAGAAAAATTCATCTGCTAATTCTGATAAACTTGAGGCCACATGCTTGTAGATAAAGTAACAGCTCGTCAGAATTATTGCAATATTTGAAGCGCATGAAAGTGGCCCGTCATTTTAACAATTTAGGGGCCGCCTACATGTCTTATCTGACCAACCCTCCTTATATGCGGCGATTTTGACGATAACTGGCAGCATCAACTTCACATTAGGGCTGGGGAATGTGTCCACTGGCCAAGCACGCCCTTGTTTTCTTGCCGTAAAAAAACATATATACAATTTTATTACGGAACTGTGAACTAATGATTCGGCGGTCGAATTATGGCAGAGAGAGAGACCTTGTTGCTACCTGGTAACTCAGTCAGAATCTCATCAAACCTCTTTTTTTTTCTTCTTCTTCTTTATAATGAAGATCACTTGTTTTCCTCGCGCCCTAAAATTTAAATAAAAATATAATTTTATCATGGAACTATGAACTAATGATTCGGAGGTCGAATTATGGCAGAGGGACCATGTTGCTACCTGGTAACACAGTCTGAATCTCATCAATCTCTTTTTTTCTTCTTCTTCTTTTAATGAGGATCTCTTGTCGTGTTCTCTTGCCGTAAGAAAATTCAAAAATATATATATTATTTTATCATGGAACTAAACTAATGAATGGCAGAGGACCCTAATGATTCATCAACCTCTTTTCTTCTTCTTCTTTTAATTAGGATCTCTTGTCGTGTTCTCTTGCCGTAAGAAAATTCAAAAATATATATATTATTTTATCATGGAACTGTGAACTAATGATTCGGAGGTCGAATTATGGCAGAGAGACTAATGTTGCTGCCTGGTAACACAGTCAGAATATCATCAAACCTCTTTTTTTATTTTTTTTTTAATGAAGATCTCTTGTTGTGTTCTCTTGCCGTAAAAAAATTCAAAAATATATATATTTTATCATGGAACTTTAAACTAATGATTTGGAGGTCGAATTATGGCAGAGAGACCAATGTTGCTACCTGGTAACACTCTCAGAATCTCATCAAACCTCTTTTTTTTATTTTTTTTAATGAGGATCTCTTGTTGTGTTCTCTTGCCGGAAAAAAAATTCAAAAATATATATATTATTTTATCATGGAACTATGAACTAATGATTCGGAGGTCGAATTATGACAGAGGGACCCTGTTGTTACCTGGTAACACAGTCTGAATCTCATCAAACCTCTTATTTTATTTTTTTTAATGAGGATCTCTTGTTGTGTTCTCTTGCCGGAAAAAAATGCAAAAATATATATATTATTTTATCATGGAACTATGAACTAATGATTCGGAGGTCGAATTATGACAGAGGGACCCTGTTGTTACCTGGTAACACAGTCTGAATCTCATCTAACCTCTCTCTTTTTTTTTCCCATCTTGTATATTTTGATGAGTATCTCTTGATGATTTTAGTGACCTGTCACTCCGAATTCGCGTCCATGTTGCTGTGGATACAGATATAATTGGCCCGAGCTCTCTTGTGGACAGATAAATCGTCTTGTCACAGAATTGAACACTTGTCGCAACCAGCTTTAATTGGGACGGATCAATGTGTTTTTCCAGCAGTCCATTTTTCATACTGACTCGTTCTGTGTGTACGAGAAATCTTTCGCCTTGTATTTTACTTATTTATATTTTTATCTTTATAAACTTACTGAGTTATCTTTTTTTTTTTTTTTCTGATCGCTGATGTCCTTATTCTGTATTTCGTTTTATCTTCTGTGACTTATTTCAAGTGGACGCCATATTCTTTGAATGATTGAATTTCAAGTCAGTGGCCCCTTTGGTGGGCTTGTTCCATATGAAGAAGGGTAATCTTCTGAATAATAATAATAATAATAATAATAATAATAATAATAATAATAATAATAATAATAATAATAATAATAATGAGGAGGCAAGATGCAACCTGGAACCCCACACTTTAAAAAACCACCCAGTCGAGTAGGATGACTGTGATAGACCAAAAATAATAAAAATAATAATAGTAATGTGGAAATCGTCTTTGAAAGAGGGTCTCCTTCCGAAATTAATAATAATAATAAAAATAATAATAATAATAATAATAATAATAATAATAATAATAATAATGTGGAAATGTTTGAAAGAGGGTCTTCTTCCGAAAGAAGAAGAAGAAGAAGAATGTGGAAGTCCGCTATAGGTTGTTTGTCTAACTTATAATCCTGGTTAAGCTTAAAAGATTCTCGAAATATTTAGTAATGTTTGTAAGGCATTCGGTTCATACCTAAGAAGAGTAAAGTGCGATGTTATTGTTATTTTGAGAGAGAGGCTTAGTTTTCATTTTTATGATTAAGACCTAAATAAAACTTCTATTAGAATATTACTCCCTTTTCGCAATGTGTAGCATATCTAATCGAAATTTGTATTCTGAAGGTTGTAAAAGAGCAATATTTGAAAGAATGTTTTTGACATCAACATCATATTTGTTGTTCATCAGGATCTTGACTAAGACTGTCTCAATCCGCAATTATTTAGTTTTCTATGTCATTTCGTTTTCCTGAGGTTACGTTAAAAATCGCATATGATATCGTTGAAGGTGGTATTGATCGTTTTCTCCACCAATCAGAGGTCACGGTTCAAATACATCGACCAATAGGAAGCAAGATAGAATCTTCACGGATGTCAGCTGTGGGTATTTACAGTTACCTAGTAAAAAAATATATATATACATATACATATATTTATATATATATATATATATATATATATATATATATATATATATATATATATAGATAGATAGATAGATAAATAGATAGATAGATAGATAGATAGATATTATGTATATAAATACATATATGCATATATATTTTATATATATTAACATATATGAGTATATATGTATATGCATACACACATATATATGTATGTATATATATATATATATATATATATGTGTGTGTGTGTGTGTGTGTGTGTGTAGTTCTGTATTCATTACATTCAAAACAAGCTTTGTCAGTATTGTTTGTTCCATTTAATACAAAATATCTAATATTTGAAAGAGAAATACAGAACCGAAATCATGCAGAAATGTAATATATACCTTTCCCCTTCTTACTGTAAACAAGTATGTTGTCACCTGTAACGAGTTCTGATCAAGTACCTTTCACCTGTAAATTGTCTCACCAATATTATCTGTCTGGGCTGACTCGTATTACGCGCCGAAAAGTACACCGACCTTCAGAATCTTATCCCCCTTAGGGGAGTAGTGCCGTCAGTGCACCTCATGTGGTGCACTGTAGGCATCAGTTAAGATTCTCTGCAGCGTGCCTTCGGCCCCTAGCTGCAACTCTGCCGTTCCTTTTACTGTACATCCTTTCATATAGCCTTTCTTCCACCTTAGTTTCCACCTTCTCCTAACAATTGATTCTTAGTGCAACTGCGAGGTTTTCCTTCTGTTACACCTTTCAAACCCTTTACTGTCAATTTCCGTTTCAGCACTGAATGACCTCATAGGTCCCAGTCCTTGGCCTGTGGCCTAAATTCTATATTCAGTTCAATTCAGGGCCTTATCCTTGCCCACTCAACCTGATTATTTAATAAATCTTTTTTTTTTCCTGGGTTTCGTCCATTGTGGTTGAAAGTTCAGTCGTATGTTTACAGTCGCCCTTGCCCTTCGTATTTTGATCGTGCGAAGGGCATTGGAAAGGGTTAACCTCTGATGTGCTTTTGTACCCTCTGGTTTCCAGCCAGTCATCTACTTGGGCATGACATCAGACACTTCTGTTCTCTTTGTTCTTGTTGTTCTTTGCATAACAGTTTTCATTCTCCGCCGTTCTTGAACATTATTATTATTATTATTATTATTATTATTATTATTATTATTATTATTATTATTATTATTATTATTATTATTATTATTCAGAAGATGAACCCCTGTTCCTAAGGAAGAACCCTACAAGGGCCACTGACTTGAAATTCAAGCTTCCAAAGAATGTGGTGTTTGTTTGAAAGACGTTGCAGAAGGTATTAGGGAATACAGATACAAGAAATCCGTTGTTAGAAAAAAGTAAAATGTAAATGAATAAATTAATGAATGAATAGATACAAATAAAAAAAAAGTTAGTAAAATACAAGTTGAATTATTTTAGGGTAGCAATGCATTGCATCTTCGCTATAAAAAATCGACATATCTTATGGCAAGAGTTGATGTGATATCATTTTTGCTTTTCACGTTCTGTGACGGAGTTACAGCATATTCGAACTGGAATCACGTCTTTTTCATTATTGGTCTAAAATCTCGATTTAACGGCCCATAATAATTATGCATAATTTGTTTACGTATCTGACGGACGTTGTTCTTTTAGCACTGGTAATTTTTATTTTTCAGTGTCTGTGCATTGCTGGTAATATAAATCATTTGTCTTTTAGCTACATAGCCTTTGAACGCACACACACACATCTATATATATAGATAGGTAGATAGATAGATATATTATCTATAGGTCTGAACGGATTTACGATAGAATTCGTGTTCGTTGTTGCCTAGAAATTTGAACTTGTCGCGTCCTTATGATTGGACGTTAGCATTCTTTAATATCTCGGCTGTTTCGGGCAAGACTTGTTAGCATAAAAATACAGCCTCTCGTTGTATAATTTTTTTATTAGCGCATGCTATAATATCGACCTACATCTACACGAAATTTAAACGCTCATATTTCACCTTATTTGACTTGAAAATCTACAAGCAACTCGCCATATTCGTGGGAAAATAATTCTTGTGAAGAGTTAGAGCTGAATTCTCTAAAATCGGCTTGACCCCAGAAGAAACCTCTGTTAACCTTGTTCACTTCTGCACTCGAATTGATATATAATTGCTGAGTAGTAGAACACCGATTGAATGATTGTTTGGTTTAATGCCATAAACTGGCGTTGCAACAAAGGCAGCATTCAACAACACCGAGAGAAAAACATGACAATTATACTGGATAAGATATTTTTTCATGGACTGGGTACTTCCAGAACGATATATCTAGTTTCGTAGGTTATAAATTTATTTGACCCTGGTTTTCTGTGAGGTCTTTGCTAGCGTGCTGATTAGTTTGCTGTTAAATTATCTCATTTTTATGCAAATGTGTGAATTATCTCTGTAATGTTTATTTTGGTTCGTTGCGCCATCTTTCTGTGGTGATATTGCAAATAACCTTTTATGATTTTTCTTTTTCAAAAATTAGAAATTCTTTCCATGCTTGTATTGTCTTCCTCCAGCCCCTCGATACTGTTACAACGAATTTATGCTTATTCATTTTTCATCATTTCCCTAATCACGATGTTATTCAAGATTTTTTTTTTTTTTAACTTGACGTGTAGGATATTATGATACTATAAACTACTCGAAAACGTCTAAAAATCAGACAAGTATATTGTATTATTCAGTCTGTTTTTATTTTTATATTCTCTTACTAGAGGGAGAACTGTTGTTTGTTGAATCTTTTCCTTATAAGCATTCAGTCGCTGTCATTTGTGAAATGTACCTTTTAAAAGTATTCTGAAGGGTTTCGTGTGAAATTCAGTGGAAAAAATGGTAGATATTTTTAACTTCTCGATACGTCTTGCTCAGAATAGGGATGTATTAGATATTTAACGGGGAAATATAATCTGAAGGACGCCTATTTTTAGTTTTCTGTAAAAAAAACTATTGTGCCGGATTTGCCTGTCCGCCCGCACTTTATTCTGTCCGCACTTTTTCTGTCCGCCCTCAGATCTTAAAAACTACTGAGGCCAGAGGGCTGCAAAGTAGTATATTGATCATCCACCCTCCAGTCATCAAACATACCAAACTGCAGCCCTCTAGCCTCAGTAGTTTTTATTTCACTTAAAGTTAAAGTTGACCATAATCGTGCTTCTGGCAACCAAGTAGGACAGGTCACCACCGGGCCGTGGTTAGTTTCATGTGCCGCGGTTAATACAGCATTATACCGAGACTACCTAAAGATAGATCTATTTTCGGTGACCTTAATTACACGTTGTAGCGGCTGTACAGAAGAAACTTCGGCGCATTTATTACTTGTTAATATTGGGAAATAATTATTGTAGATGACATGAGTTCTTCATTGGTTGTCTTTAAAAATAATTTTCTATGGGACACTTAATTGTTCATGTAAGGAAATTATTATTTTTGATGATTTGAGTACTTCATTGGTTATGTATTTAAAAATATTTTAAATCAGGAACTATCGAATGGGCGGAAATATCCTCTTGATCCTCCTGTACGCCATCTTAGGAATCCTGTTTATCAAAACACGACACAACGTCCAGAATTCCTTTTCCTTCCCCCTTCGACTTATCTTAGGTTCTCCCTTCGTGGCACGTTACGACCCCTTTGTTTTCTCGCTCTGAACGCCTGTGACGTTCTTGAAGGCGATCATTTATCTCTCTGTTCTGTGAATCTGTGTCAACGAGTTCTGTTTACGTACATAGAGAATCACCTTCTCTGTCACGCTGTCTGGGGAGGTCCATAAAGAGATCGAGTTATCTTGACGGGGATAGCGGAGTATAGATATATTTTACCCCAACAAAGGGGAGAGAGAGAGAGAGAGAGAGAGAGAGAGAGAGAAAGCCTCGCGTGGTCCAATTAGAATGGCCCTTGGCTCCGCAAACAAAGGACCCATAAACCTTCGTGTGGAAGTGCCAGGGTATGGAGTCATTGGTTCACGCCTACGCTGCCCGTAATGCGATCGTTCCTCTCTCTCTCTCTCTCTCTCTCTCTCTCTCTCTCTCGGTTCATCTATCCACTTTCTGTGCCCCTTTCTCTGCCGAATCATCCATCTACCTTTTTGCTCCCCCCCCCCCTCTCTCTCTCTCTCTCTCTCTCTCTCTCTCTCTCTCTCTCTCTCTCTCTACGCCCCAGCTTTCTCGTGAAAATGACGAAAACAGATATGGCTATGTACACTCGATTCTCAATGACCCGCGATAATGTGACGGATAAATCATTACTGGTTTCTCCCATACCAGCGAGGTTAATAATAATAATAATAATAATAATAATAATAATAATAATAATAAAAAGGCGGAAAACAAATAAACAAGAAATGAGGGACTGTAAATACCTTTATGATTAACAGACACCTGTAATTCGGAACATTACTGGTCCCTATAATGGAAACCCCCTCAGTGTTCCCAAAAGGGAACGCCCCAGGTTCGGTTCCCGTTTTAGAAGAGCAACAGGCCCAGGAGAAGAAAAAGAAGAACAGTGACGGCAAAAACAGGAACCGTTTTTTGGGGGGATGGTGTACAGTACTTCCAGAAATGTATACGCAACTCGAGGCACGGACCGTTTATAGCCATGACACACTGTATATGTAATAGCAGCTTCGAACCGTTATCTGAGCGGTCCGCTGACACGGTCCCTGCTTTGTTTTGCAAGTCTGTGTTAGGTAGTTATACACACACACACACACATATATATATATATGTGTGTGTGTGTGTGTGTGTGTGTGTACATATATATAAAATATTAGTCCGGATGTCCTTATTGCACAAAACTGATGCTTTTAAGTAATCTGTTCTTTTCAGACGCTGGTATCCTGCAATTTGCATGTCTTACCATGCGGTTGTGATGCTATCATACTTCTCATTGGTTGTGATGTCATTATACTTATAGCATTCTAGATTCATTATTATTATTATTATTATTATTATTATTATTATTACTGTATGCATAGGACTGTGGTCATGATATAAACTATTGCCGCTTAAAACTTAACGTTTATTGTTCAGCAGTCACGTCTGTATTAGACAGACAAACAGACAGGCAGACAGTATATGCAAATGAAGCAGAAAACAAGTGTCTATTAATACTTTTTATAGTCACTGAAGCCCTATTTAAAAATGATCTGGTTATCGGATAGTTCCATAACCAGATATCTATTTAACTCGTTAATAAGTCCTGGGCAAACATTTACTCTATAAGACTATACCCTGTAGGGGGTAGTAGTGCCGTCAGTACACCTCACGGGGTGCACTGTAGGCATTACTAATGTTCTTTGCAGCGTGCCTTCGGCCACTAGCTGCAATCCCTTTCATTCCTTTTACTTTACCTCCATTCATATTATGTTTCTTCCATCTTGCTATCCGCCCTCTTATAACAGTTATTTTATAGTGCAACTGAGAGGTTTTCCTCCTGTTACACCTTTCAAGCCCTTCTACTCCCAATTTCCCTTTCAGCGCTGAATGATCTCATAGGTCCCAGTGCTTGGCCTTTGGTCAAAATTCTGTGTTCCATTCCATTCTATAAGACTAAAGATAATAGGTTTCCTTATGGTGAATATTTAGGTAATTGCAATGTTCTTAGGGGTTCGAATTCCGATTTTGTTGTATGTAATGTTGCAATGTCAATAAAGGTTGAATGTTGAATAAGAAAAAGAAACGTTATTAGTCTCGCTTTTACACACGAAAATGTGGAACAAATTTCAAATTATAGAAAATTTTATTTCAGATTTAGACCGGCTTCGTTCTTTTAGACTCTCTTTTTAGCTCTAATTTTCACCGAATCGTTTCGACACCTGCCTTATCCGCCTTCAAGCTTCAATGGTTTAAACTTGACGCGCATAAAAAAATAAGAGCCAGTTTTTAGCTGAAAGAAAATTGCTACCAGAAAAAGTTTTATAGGGGAAGATATTATCGCGGGTGATGTGATTCAATTATCTAATTATCCCAGTCAGCTAAGCATGGATCATATATTGCAAGTATATGGACATTGGCTTTCTCTCTCTCTCTCTCTCTCTCTCTCTCTCTCTCTCTCTCTCTCTCTCTCTCAGTTTTCCTTTTAGAATGGATAAGAACATTTTATATATTCATTCTAACACCACTATATATCTCTCTATATCTCTCTCTCTATATATATATATATATATATATATATATATATATATATATATATATATATATATATATATACAATTTTTCATATTTTATATTAACAATTCACATTTCTTCACGTGTGAATTTTTCATTGATTTTCTCTAATAATCTCTTTATTCTCTCTCTCTCTCTCTCTCTCTCTCTGGTTGTTTTGTTGCTGTGAACAACATGGAAGGTCACAACTTGAAAGGACACGGTGGTTGTAGATATAACATTTTATTTTTGTCAATCACATTAGGGTTTTAAGAATTTGGGGCATTCATTTTTGGTTATTGTATTGCATAAAAAGTTGCAAAAATAATGGTTAGTGACTGAGTTTTTTTTGCACTCCTACTTTTATTTTTGCTGAATTTAAATGTAAGGATATCTTTGTATTTACTTATCAATAAATTATTTATTCATAAAATACCCGGGATGTTGATTTGACCTCGTTCCCAATGCGTAGGATCCATTTTATGATAAATAACTTTCGACCTGTGAACCATAAAGAGTAAAGTTCCTCCTGAACGGTTTTGCTAAAAAATTGCCCTGAATATGAAGAACAAACACAGTGAAGAACTTAAAGAGAAAAAAAAGTCCTGGAAAAAAAGTTCCTTTCGAACGATTTTGCTAAAAAATAAAGACAAAACACTGAAAAAATGAAAGAAAGAAGTCTTGGAAAAAAAAAAGTTTGGCTCGAACGATTTTGCTAAAAAATTGCCCTGAACATAAATTTCAAACATAACGAAAGAATGAAGACAAAAAACAAAAGGTTCCTCTCGAACGATTTTTCTAAATATTTCAATAAATATAAATTTAAAAGGCAATGAAACTATGAAAGAAAGAAACAAAAGATTCCTCCTGAACAATTTTCGTAACTATTACAATAAACTTAGAGTCCAAACGGAACGGAATATTGAAAGCAAGAAACAAAAGGTTCCTCTCGAACGATTTTCCTAAATATTACAATAAACATAAAGCCAAAACACAGCGAAGGAGTGAAAGAAAGAAAGAAAAGACTTAACCTCACACGCAGAAACACAAACACAATTTTAAGACTCTCCTTTCACTGGGCCGTTGTGTGGCAAGGTCGGCGGAATACCCCCCCCCCCACCTCTCCCTCCACCCCCCCCCCTCCTCCCCTCCCCCTCTCACACTCTCGGTCTTGGTCTGGTCTGGTCTGATCATTATTCAAATTACAGACCCGTTTTTGGTGGGACCAGTCCATCATAGTAGATAAAGGGGATAGTAAAAAAAAAAAAAAAAAAGGAAAAACAAAAAGGTGGAAGGTTTTTATGTTTGTATGGACTTCTGAAGGGGCAGTGGTTATAAAGATTGTATATAAGGCGTAAGGGGTTGTTTACTTTATTTATTTTATTTAATTCAGAATTTACTGTTATAGATGTATTGTTGGAACAAAGCAGTCAGTCAGGAACGCTTATCAGTCAACCCGTTACATTTCAATTGAGACCCTGTTTTTAGTACTGAAATACTTTGACAATTTATATTTCTCTCTCTCTCTCTCTCTCTCTCTCTCTCTCTCTCTCTCTCTCTCTCTCTCTCTCTCTCTCTCTCTCTCTCTCTCTGTCTCCATTCTTGTGGCTTGGTTTTTATGCTCAGTCTCAGAGCGTTGAAACACTTACAAGCTCGCGTAGAATATACATCCAAATTTTAAAAACTTGAAGGATATTTATCGAAAGATAAAAAATAACTGAAATGACAAAACGTTATATATACCCGATTCATATTAAGTTCCTGGTTCAAGAAAAGGTGGGCGCTTCAGAAGTACCCTTCACTGACAAACTGCAAGTCAGTCCGGTCGAAAGTAATATTCGTGTTCAGAATGAGACTGAATTTAGTATCAAAGTGTAATCGTAATTACCACAACAAAAATGTTAAGAACAGCAGATTAGAAGAGACAGCGGGTCAAGAATTGGCATTTTACCGGTGGCTCTTAAGTGCCATGGTGGAGGTCATACCCACGAATTACGAGCACAAAACTAGAAAACAAAAAAGGACGAGGTCAGGAACTAAACTTTTTTTTAGGGGGAGATGGAATAAGCAAAAGTGCCTTCTGCCACGTCTTGGAAACCGATTCCTTTCGCTTCCAGATTTCTTAATCGGAGGTCAAGGGTCGTCATCCCGTGACCCTATCTTGATGCATGTTGAATTTGAGGTATAACAGGATCGGCGGTAGCGGTGCCCTGCAAATGCCACCCCCGCCCGCCCCCCAAAAAAATATATGCCAAAAGGTGTTGAATAACGAACTGGACTCCCTTGATTTTTGTCACCCGAAAATGTTTGTCATGAATCACGTCACTTTTCAGGTCATTATACATTGATAATGATAATGGTGATGATGGTATTAATGGTGGTAACTGTAGGCGAGTGCTGCTTCCCTAATTGAGGTAGGAAGCAGCCGAAATGAAAGTGAGCGGGGTAGCAATAGACCCTCTCAATTGCCGGTCGTTTCAACGTCAATTACGGACGCTGTAACAAGAGACTCTTTACGCAAAATGGCTTTTTTTTTTCCCTGGGAGGCTGTCTCCATCTCATCTCCGTAAGATCTGTAATGATGCTGTTATGCTGTTAATCGTAGGATTTATAAGTTTTGCGGTTACTTTTTTTACATGATTACGGTAGTTTTTCGTTTTTTTTTATTTTATTTTTTATTTTATTTTATTTTTTTGCTTTAACGGTCGAGAATGTGGGTGGGCGCCTAAGAATGAAATTGCTTATTCACTTAACGGAGTAACGGGAA
>NC_089776.1:13375417-13390417 GCF_040412425.1 Macrobrachium rosenbergii
CCATTCTCTCACACACGGTCTGATATGGGACTTAGGGACCAAGTCACGCGTTCAGTTACGGCCTTTCCACGTCGGTTACACAGTCGTAACGTGACGGAGACACAAATATCGTTATGGCACGTAACACTCACGTCACTGCCTATTAATTTTATTATTGGTGAAGAAATCCACAATTGTGTAGATATGTATGTATTTCGAATATATATTTGCATTTGCACCCTTGTGGATTTTTCACCGTTTTAGTAGTGTTATTGTGAGATTTTTTTATGAGTTTTATTATCCTCTTCACTGTTTATGTAACTCTGAAGAAGGGTGGTCCAGTTATTCAGCTTATGGATGCTTCATTCTCCGCCTGGAATGTTGTTTACACTCCAGAAGGGTCCTGGACTAGCGGACGGTCGGTTTTAGCCCGTCCAGAGGTCTGATTTGGAGCTAAAGTTCCCCCTTCCCCCTTCTTCAGATACGAGGCCCTTTGAAGAAGAGTTATGGATGGGATGTTAATCCAAAAGTCATGAAGAGGTTCAGATTCTCTTTCTCCCTCTCACTCACAATCTCTTCCCCTACCCCACCCAGTTCCCCTTCCGTGGGGCCTTTTAACAAAGGCCTCGAAATCCCATCGTTCATAGCCACAACAGGCGTTGCTGGCGATGAGCTTTTGTTTGGGACGCTTCGCGCGTTTATACTTTCCGCCTTTGTCCTTATACAATCTAGATTTCTGGGCGTTATTTTTCTCTTACTCTTCTTCTTCTTCCTCTTTTTCTTCTTCTTCATCTCTTTTTGCCCTTTGTGTCCTGATGTGAGAGGAAGGGCCATCGAAAGTCAGATTATGTAGGAGAACCTGACTTGTCTTCTGTGGATGGAAAAGCAACAGGTTATGTTTTTCTTAGATTATTTCGAAAGTGGTCACAAGTCTGTGTGCTCGTGTCATTTCTAGTCTCAGAATACCTTCTGAATACTCCAGATTGTCTTAAAGTACCGCCATGCATCCTCTTTTGTAGAGAATGACTGACGATACTGCCTCTGCAATCTATTTAATCAGATTTGACATAGTGCATGACACTTTTGAAGTCTAGTGCGTCTTCCATATAATGAGAGATTATTTATTGGTAAATAAATATAATGAAAGATTATTTATGGGTAAATAAATATAATGAGAGATTATTTATTGGTAAATAAATATAATTATTTATTGGTAAATAAATATAATGAGAGATTATTTATTGGTAAATAAATATAATGAGAGATTATTTATTGGTAAATAAATATAATGAGAGATTATTTATTGGTAAATAAATATAATGAGAGATTATTTATTGGTAAATAAAGCTACTATTGTTTGGACAAAACAGTCCAAACAATAGTAGCCTACAGACCAATTAGCCTGGTGGATGCATCATCATCCAAATTGCACTATTGCTTCCAAGCAGTACCATAGAAAATAAATACAGAATGTCAAAAGATTCGTCACTGGTTTTCTTTTTGATAAGGTTACAAGCCACATTCCATCAAAACATGTTATAAACACTTGTCGGCAACTTACTGCATACGTATTACAAACAGGTTGAAAACAGGTCAACGACAGTCGGTCAATAGAGAACGAACTTTTGGTAAATGCTGGACAATCGTTTGAAGCACTGGTAAGAAGTATCAGCAAGTCGTTGACTTGTATTCTACATGTTTGTGATGTGTGTGGGATAAGTTGTCAACATGTCTGTCCTATGTTTTACTGCAGTATGGATGGACCCATCATGTAAAGTGTGATAAGTTGCTATGACATCGGCATCATGTAAAGTGTGATAAGTTGCTATGACATCATGTAAAGTAAATTATTTTCGCACAATTACCAAGAATATGAATGTCTGGGAAATTTTTATACTTAAATTTTCCTTTATTCTGCCTGAGTTGTAGATTGTATCATTATATAATGTTCTTTTCGTCACGTGATTACTTTTAATTTGTTCCGCGAGCTACCATTTCCTCATTAAACTCACCTCACGACTTGGAAACGTATTTCCCGACGCGAGCTGATTTGTTACGGCGAATGTCGAATGTTTATTCCTTCGCCACCTCTGTCGAAATTAGATTCAGTCTAACTGGCGAAGAAGATTCACGTCATTATAGAAGGTTTCAGGCCCGTAGGGGGTAGCGCCGTCAGTGTACCTCATGCGGTGCACTGTAAGCATTACTTGAGGTTCTTTGCAGCGTTCCTTCGGCCCCTAGCTGTAACCCCTTTCGTTCCTTTTACTGTGCCTCCTTTCATATTCTCTTTCTTCCATCTTACTTTCCACCCTTTCCTAACAATTGATTCATAGCGCAACTGCAAGGTTTTCCTCCTGTTACGCCCTTCAAACATTTTACTGTCAATTTCCGTTTCAGCGCTGATGACCTCATAGGTCCCAATGCTTGGCCTTTGGCCTAAAATCAGTTCAGTTCAGAGGGTTTCAGGACATGCAAGAGAAGAATGTGCATGCTTTATTATTTGTAGTTGTGTTTGTGTGTGTGTATGTGTGTTTATGTGTTTGTGAAATGTTGCATAACCGAGATTTCGATCCCGGGGCAAATGCACTCATCAGGAACAAGTTAAAGAATGCGAGTGACTGGGCTGAAAATCGACGCCAGAATTTACGGTTATTGAAACTGGGAATTCCGTACCGATTTGCGGTCAAATATTCATTTGCGCTTCGCAGGAGTAGCACAGTTATTTCAGGCCATTCGACGCCCAGAAAAAGAGGCAGGCAATAATCCCAAGGTGTATTTGTGGGCCCATTTGCTTACCCCAACACACAGCCACATTCTTCAATGAGTGTAATTCTTGTATCGAATTTATTTTGCGCTCTTGCGGATTTACAATAAGTAGTTTTTTTTATGAATGGGCGATTGTCGTACCTTTAGCGTCAGTCTGAGATTACCGCGTTACTCAAACCCATTTGCTTGTCGCAATGCGCCGATTCTCACCTTCTTCAGAAACACCTGGCGATGAGAGGGCAGTTCTCTTCGTCCACTTTTAATTTCTCCCTTTTCTCTTTCTTTTCCTCTCACCCTACTGTTTGACGTGAAAGCTGAATGCACTGACGATTCTCATTTTTTTTTCTTCGGGCATTTTAACGATGGCGGCTGTCGCAGTTTTCGTTCTTATGATTTTTCGTATGATTTTATCTGTCTCCCGTTCGTGCATAACGATCCCTCAAACAGATTTCTTAAGGTGCCTTTTTCATTTCCCATCTGGGAAAGGCCATCGGCTGCCATTTGCACATTATCAGTAGTTTTCGGTTTTACCAGACGACTTTTAAATGTCGCTTTTTTTTTCCTTTTTTTTTTTTTTTTTTTTTTTTTTTTACCGTGTCATCAACTCGGGTTAGTTATTAAGCCTTCAGGAAAGTAGTTTTTTTTCCTGCTAATAATTTTCATCGTTTTATAGTGTAATTTGATTTTCATGGAGTTTATTTTATTTTGTAATATCACAAAGAATCTTAAAAAAAAAAAAAACTTGAACAGCTGAATTTCTGAGTTATTCATTGTCACAGAAATGTTAACTATTTTTTCCCCCCAAATATATTATCTCAGCAATATTTCCTATGAACTAATTTCAGATGGAAAATAACCACTTATAATTACCACCAGGAATAATGTATACTTTTATTCATGGTTTGATAAGGAATTAGGGCATTGCAAAGTCGTGTAGCCAGTTTTTTTATTTCTTTTTAATCATTATACTCGGTAATGACTCGATCGGTGTCTTTCTCTCCAAAAGCGATTCATTGCATTTTAATAAGTCGGGTTATGCGTTCAGTAATGATCTTGATATATATATACATATATATATATATATATATATATATATATATATATATATATATATATATATATATATATAGTTAATAGTAGAATACTACAAAAGATGAGTCACAGAATAGGTGTATGCAAAAGATCAGGGAGATTTAAATTGTCCGTGGAATACATAGCGTGATTGTTGAGCCAACTCTCCTTTATAGAAGTGAAGTGTGGATGCCGAATGCAAATGAATGGAGAAAGATTGGAGCTGAGATCATGTGTGGGGGAACTGAAATAGTGATCAATGTGGAGATACGTAAAAATAGTGATAAAAAGGTTAGCGTGTGAGAGACACAATGGATCAGAATGTTTAGAGCTGATCTGGTCATGTGGGAGGAAGGAAGAATGATTCAGGAGTGTCGGGAAGGAACTAGAGAGAAAGACTTTTAAAGGGTTGGATAACTATTATCTGGGGAGAGTGAGAGTGTGAGCAAGATAGAAATGAAAGGTGGATAACATGGATCACTCTTCTCTTTACTGGAATAAGGTCAATATTTGTAGTCTGTCTTCAAAAAGAAAATAGTAACTTTAAAAACTGTTAGTGTTTTACAGTTGTTATTCTTTACTGAACTGTGGGAGACTTGGATGTTTCGTGTGTTTTATTTTTTTTTTGTGGCTTGTATATTTTCCTCTCTCTCTCTCTCTCTCTCTCTCTCTCTCTCTCTCTCTCTCTCTCTCTCTCTCTCTCTCTCTAGGGTGCGACTGATATCCGATATAGAGTGAAAACGCAGGCACTCAAGTATAACTGATAACTGACAAATAAGAGGCAAGGGAACGGTTCTTATTACTGTGCCTTATCCTGAAAGAATAGAGTTATAATAACAGTAGTTATAATAACTTCAATTCCAAAACCAGCAATGCTGGATAATTTTAGAGCCTGAGTTAACCTTCACAAAATTGCTGTCGAAGAAAATGAATTAATTCGGGTCTGCTTATACGTAAAGGACGAAGCCATTTCGTTTTTTTTCAGGGAGATAAAACCAAAAGTCGAATGTGAAAGCTGACGTATTCGACATACTATTTGGCAGAATGGCGCCAGCTGCCTCCGTAAGAAATAAGAATCTATTCATCTCCCTCTCGCTCCTGTAATTGGTTTCCGTAACGCGAGATGAAAATGTGACCGTGCATGACCGTCGTATGACCTTTTTTTGCCGAAAGTTCAGTAGCCCATGGCGAGGGCCTCTTGAAACCTTTGCAATCTAACGAAAGCGAAATTGTATAAAATTCACATTTCAGGGAGATACCCTTTTAAAAGTGACAGCGGATTGTTCCCGTAAATGTTATGGAAGTTGGAGGTCGAAATAAAAGGGATTTTGGGAGTTCCTTCCACTTTTAATGTCTTGTATAAAAGTTTATCTTTGCTCGAGTCCATTATGCATAGGTGTGGGAGTCACGTATTAAACTTTTGGAATAACCTCCATGGTGTTTGACCCTTCCCAAAAGGGTTCTTTCGCCCCAAATCCTTGGTTCCTTGAAGTTAATGTCAGTTTTATTTCAGAAATAATAGTAATATAATAATAATAATAAAAATAATAATAATAATAATTATTATTATTATTATTATTATTATTATATTATTATATTATTATTATTATTATTATTATTATTATTATTATTATTATTATTATTATTATTATTATTCAGAAGATGAATCCTATTCATATGGAACAAGCGAACGGAGCCGATTCAAATGAGTAACAGAAGTTAATAGGAAATACAGAAAGAAGAGATCAGTCATTAGAAAAGAAAAAAGTAAACAAATTAATTAATACATAGATAAAAATTAAAGTAAATTATTAAAACTCAAGGATAATTGTTTTAGAGTAGTAATGCGTTGCCTCTTCGCTTGAACTTTTCACGTTCCAATCGCACAACATCCTCAGGGAAACTGTTCCCCAGTATGAGGAATAAAGAGCCTCAGGAACTGAAAAGTTCGACTTGTTCTTAATACAGTGTGATGTAAATTTATTCCTATCTCTCTCCCTTTATATCTAGTCTGTGTCGATTGCTAGAATATTCCAATTAAATCAAAAGAAATATCTCGTATTACTCAAATCTTTCTTAACTTTATTTCTGTTTTATATCGACGGAAGTATTTCACGAGTAAAAAAAGGTGCACAAAACATCTTAATTCAACAGAATTATCATGGACCTGAGAGAGCATTTCACAAATGCTGGCAATCATTATGACGAAGATCCCAGCCACTTATAATGCGTTTCTCTTCACTGCCCACGAACTCCAACAACCGCCAATTAAGTTTTTCAGTGCGCATGTGCCGTGTGGCTTTTCATTGTCGTCACCTGAGTGTTTAAAGGCTTAGAGTGACCAACAATAGAGGTTGTTTGTTTTCCCCCAGTTGAGTGTTTTTTTTTTTTTTTAATGCAGTAGAGTCATTAGGGATTTCTTGCCTCAATTTGGGCAGTTTATTGGGGTCCCTGGCCGCTTTTGTTTCCTTCGTCTTCGGTATGCAGGCGAAAATTTTTATTTTTATTTTGTGTGACGTCACGTCGAAAAACGTTTCTTTGATGACGTTAGAATGGGATCGTATTAGAAAGAAAACGTTTCTTTGAGGACATTAGAATGGGGCCATATCAGATAGAAAACGTTTCTTTGTTGATATTAGCATGGGATCATATCAGACGTTTCTTTGAGGAAAACGTTTCTTTGTTGATATTAGAATGGGTCCATATTAGAAAGAAAACGTTTCTTTGAGGACATTAGGATGGGTCCATATTAGAAAGAAAACGTTTCTTTGAGGACATTAGGATGGGACCAGATTAGCAAGAAAACGTTTCTTTGTGGAAATTAGAATGGGACCGTATTAGAAAAAACGTTTCTTTGAAGACATTAGAATGGGACCATATTAACAAGGAAATGTTTCTTTGAGGACATTAGAACGGGACCATATTAGAAAGAAAACGTTTTTTTCAGGACATTAGAATGGGACCATTTTATAAGAAACTTGTAACAATTCTCACAGGGGCATTAGAAATAAATTTGTCAGTAGGAGGCCATTATCGAAAGCTCGATAATTGTTTTTAGCTTCAGGCCAAAAGTCAATTTCATAACAGAACATTTGATAAACATTGTAATTTACATAAATAACAAGTTATTTATTAGCAGTCTTGTGCATTGCTTTATTCTCTTGTATACAGAAAAGGACCGTCGTCACCTGCTCTCTCTCTCTCTCTCTCTCTCTCTCTCTCTCTCTCTCTCTCTCTCTCGGGTAACATCCTGTCTAAATGCAACTATCTACAAAGACTCTGTTGTAACTGGCCCCATTTTATCTTTTTTTATAATAACAAAGTGTTCCTTGTTATTACAACCCTCTTCAAATTATTAAAAAGAAAAAAAACTCGGCCCCAGCAAGTGCTCGAAACACAAAAAAAAACCTTCTTCAAACACAACGTTGCTTGCAGAGCAACCAGAATGACATTGCATTGTTGCATTGCATGCCAGCCGACGGGGAAGGGGAGAAAAAATTGCAATAATCGGCCCATTGCGATGAAGAGTTTGTGACCCGGCAAGGTCACACATTATTATTTTGGACGGTGTTTGAGAGGCCCACCTCTCCCCGCCCCCCCCCCCATCTTCCCTTTCCCCTCCCCTCTCCCCCCCTTTTGTCTTCGGCCCTTAATTACCGTCCAAGGGTGTGGCGACGGTGGCGTTGGTTTGGACAGACGCGACTTCGCCTGCGCCTGTCCGCTGCAGCGGTGTGAGACAGGTGAAGGTTGCCTCTCTCTCTCTCTCTCTCTCTCTCTCTCTCTCTCTCTCTCTCTCTCTCTCTCTCTCTCTCTGCAGGCAGGCAGGCTGGCTTTTCTCTCTCTCTCTCTCTCTCTCTCTCTCTCTCTCTCTCTCTCTCTCTCTCTCTCTCTCTCTCTCTCTCTCAGGCAGGCTCTCTCTCTCTCTCTCTCTCTCTCTCTCTCTCTCTCTCTCTCTCTCTCTCTCTCTCTCTCTCTCTCTCTGTATGCACGTACATGTGTATACACAACGTGTTGGATGAGGGGTGGGTGTGGAATTGGGGGTGTGTTATCTTGGCAAGGGTGGAGGACCGTCTTTGTCTTAATGGCCTCTTGCTGAAGTTGCAACTGTATAATTTCTATTTTTATTTTCATTTTTTTTTACCTCGGTGTATCTATCTCTCTCTCTCTGTAGTAGGAACTGGTCAGAGGAAATGTTCTGGTAATTTTTTATTTAAAGTTTGGTAGCCAAGGGAAAATTTCGCCAAGTTTTAGAGACTTTTTAGTTTTCTGTAAAAGAAAACTGGTGTGTCGGCTTTTTCTGTCCGTCCGCACTTATTCTGTCCGCACTTTTTTCTGTCCGCCCTCAGATCTTAAAAAGTACTGAGGCTAGAGGGCTTCAAATTGGCATCTTGATCACCCACCCTCTAATCATCAAACATACCAAATTGCAGCCCTCTAGCCTCAGTATTTTTTATTTTATTTAAGATTATTAAAGTTAGTCATAATCATACTTCTGGCAACGATAAGGAATAGGACACCACCGGGCCGTGGTTAAAGTTTCATGGGACGCGGTTCATACGGCAATATACCGAGACCACCGGAAGATAGATCTATTTTTCGGTGGCCTTGATTATACGCCGTAGCGGCTGTACAGAAAATTCGATTGCTCCGAAGAAACTTCGGCGCATTTTTAACTTATTTTGTATGTTGCGTGTTTAGGTTTAGTTCTGTCTTCCTAGGAGAGTTTAGGTAATATATTTAAATCCGGGTAACTTAGGACAGTCAATCGTATCTTTAGAAAATCCTCTGATCTCCAAATGTCCGTAGTTGGGTAATGCCTCAGTGTACCTCATGCGGTGTACTGTTGGCATTACTTAAGGCTCCGCGCAGCGTCCCTTCGACCCCTAGTGCAATCCCTTTTATTTATGTTTGTATATATATATATATATAAATTATATATAGACCTTTTCCCCTCAGCAAATCTTTATGGATGAGGATGCTTCCCACACGCCTTTTTCTTCAGAGCAGGAGACGCTACTCCTGTTCAGTTAAGTAAACTGGTGGCCGAGAGGTAGGGAGTGAATCTTGGGTATAGCAAACGTGAGTAGAGTACTGTACCACTCTTTAACGTGTAATTTCATATTCAATTTCTTTTCATTTCAAAGTAGTTTGCTACGTGGCAGCATTGCCGAATTCCTGGGAGTTTGAAAAGAACCTTTTTTTTTTTTAATTTAGTTGGATTTGGGCTACGAATTAAGATGATCATTTTTACAATGGTCGTGCATTGCCTCTGAAACACAAGGCAATATGACTTTATGATTCAAAAAGAAGAGAATTTTCGGAGAGAGAGGGAGGCAAAAATTATATGTTAATAAGGCTTTTATATCCGGTGACCATGATTCGTAAGAAGCTTTATAGTTTCTGCCATAAAAAAAAATTCGAAACCAAAATCATTGTGCTTTCCATAACTAAAATGATGATCTTGATTCTTAAGAAGCTTTATAATTTTTGCTGTGAAAAACTCGAAACCAAAATCATTGTGCATTCCACAAATCAAATAATGAACTTGATTCTTAAGACTCTATAATTTTTGTTACGAGAAATTCAAAGCAAAATAATTGTATATTCCATAACTGAAATGATGTAAGTTTTAAACATGATTTCAGCTAATTATTATTTAAATTATTTTAGTACATTTTTTCTCCTTGTAGATAGTTCAAAAAATACTTAGATATCCCTTGGAAAAATTATTTTTTCGAAATGCGACCTTTGGCGGTTATCAAGATAGCAGCAATGCCGGCCTTGTTCTTTCTTCTTTTTCTTTATTTTATTTTCTCTATCCCTCCCTTTCCTCTTCACTATTTCTCCTCCTCCTCCTCTTTCCTCCTTTCCATTCACTTTTCCTCTTTTCTCTCACTCTGTGTCCTCCTCTTTCCTCTTATTGTTTCTTTTCCTATTTCCTCCTCTCTATCCCTCCTCTTTTCTTTCACATTCCTCCTTTTCTTTTCTCTCACTATTCCTCCTCTTATTTTCTTTTCTCTATCCCTCCTCCTCTTTTCTCTCACATCCCTCTTCCTTTTTTCTCTCACTACTCCTCTTCCTCACCTTCCCTCTCACTGTTTCCCTGTTGGGCAAACTGGCTTTTTTTTCTGTTTCGGAAATAATGAGTGTTTCTGGTACCTGGCAGTTGGCGCATGCGCATTAACCATTTTTTATTGTAATTATTATTTGGCCTTGTACACGAGGTATTGACGTTATCTTAACCAGTACTGGAGATTTTTTTATATTGTTATTTTTTGACACACTTTTTTTATTATTTAGCTCTGTGATCGAGAGATATGTTTTTCTGTAGTTTGGCCTAGAGCTTGAGTGAATATATTTTTTATTTCTCTTTATTCGAGTCATTTTTATGACTATTTTCTTTATTTCTCTTTACTCGAGTCAGTTTTTACTTGATCTCACTCGAGTAATTTTTTTTTATATAACTTGACCTCGTACTCTAGTCATTTATTGAAATTCTTTTTATTTAACCCTGTAGTCAAGTCATTTTTTTAATCCATTTGACCTGCACTCAAGTCATTTTTTAATTAACCCTGCACTGAAGTCATTTTAACTTAATCCTGCACTTAAGTATTTTTTTTATTTGACCCTGCACTAATTTTATAATTTTATGACCCTTTAATCAAGTCATTTTTCTTTATTTAACCCTACACGAGAGAAGTTTGAATCTATTTGACCCTGCAAACAAGTCATTTTTTCCCCTGCCCTGGAGTAATTCTAATTTATTTGACCCTGCACTCAAGTCATTTTTTTATTTGACCTTGCGCTCTAGTCATTTTTTTATTTGACCTTGTATTCGAGTCATTTTTTCATTATATAACCCTTCACTTCAGTTGGAAAAGTCCCATTTTTTCAAAATTTCACCCTTCTATATTAATCTTGAAACTGGGTCATTATATTATGAAACAATAATGTTTCCTGTTGTTTATTTCTTACTGTGTGGAAAGATAATATTACATTTAGTTCAGCCTGATTAACTAATAATTTTCCCGTTCAAACATAATATTATATATATATAAAAAAATATATATATATACATTTAGTTCAATCTGATTATATATATATATACATATTTATACATATTATATATATATATATATATATATATATATATATATATATATATATATATATATATATATATATATATATATATATATATATATATACATATATATATATATATTGTGTGTGTATACATACATATATATATATATATATATATATATAAATATATAGATGAATAGATAGATCGATACACACCTGGAGAAGTTGTTTTCAAGACTGCGTACCGTGCTTCGTCGTAACATTTGCGCGCGTCGCTCCGTTCGTAACAAATGCTCCTCGTGGGTGGTATATCTCCGAAATCATTAATACTCTGGTCATCCCGAAGGCGCTTAACTCTCGAACCAGCGTGAAGCGCACGAAGTTATCTCGTGAAGTAATTGTGTTTGGTGTGACCAAGGCAGCCGGGCAGGCAAGGCAGGGCCTCTGTTCACGGGTAAATATGACTCTCTAGACATCGGTCTAATCTCTGTGTTTTGGCTCAGATGGGCGGGTAGAGATTGAGGAAACTTGGTTTTGTCGAAGCCATCCGTAATAATAGATAATACGACGCCCGCGTCTGTTGGTTCAGATAGTTTATTGACAATATTATCAACCGACGCAGGGTTTCTTGAGTTCTGAAAGTGTCCCGAGTTCTGAAAGTGTCCCAATGTGACGAAATATGACGCCATTCTGAGTCCACTTCCAGTTCTGTTACTCGCTTGATCTTGATATTTAAAATTCGCATACTGGCGTGTTTCTCCGTGCGTTTGCGTGCGATGGATAATTATAAATATCGAAGTTTTTCAGTAGGTGTTTACTTATGCAAACATTGTTAACTAAAATAAGTGCTTTCTTTTAATGCTTTAGTACTACACGAGTTATTTTATTTCTGCAATGCCTCAAGGAGTAAGAAATTTCAGTCATTTGAAAGCACACGTCCCTTGAATTTATGCATTTATGCATATTTGGAAATCTCAGTGTTTCATGAAGAAAAGATGAAATGATGAGAAATACAATGAATAATTTCTTGTTTGCACTAAGAGTATTATATCTTTGAACTTGGGGAATTAGAGACAAAAGTTTAATTTGTGTTGATGGCATAAGGACTGATGATGTTTTCTTCTTTACTTAGGCGTGAATGTTTTTGAAGAATGTTATTTCTGAAGTGTTCATGCTTATAGAAACTCCATGCTATGGTTAATGAATTATTATTAAGAACAACTTTAAATGGATGATACACTACGCTATAAAGTCAAAATTTAAATCTCTGCTATAGTTGATTCTATAATGCTGCATACGTCCACACCTCTAGTTAATTTAAGCCATGGTCTCTCGTTTGTCAGTTTTTCATAAGTTGTATTTCAACTGAGATCTTTCACATTTTCCTGCCGAGAACAACCAGATTCGCTGAATAGCAACACCAACATGCAGTAAATATGCCCCTCTGTCAAACTTCTCAGTTCCAGAGATCCTTTATTCCTCATACCGTTGGACAGTAGAACAGTCTCCTGGGGAAGTTGTGCAATTGAAACTTTAGAAGTTCAAGCGAAGATGCAATGCATTGCTACCCTAATACAGTTCTCCTTGTATTTTAATAATTTGCAGTTTTATTTATTTATTTATTTATTTATTTCATAATTATTCTGTTTTCCTAATAACTGATCTCCTCTTTCTGTATTTCCTTTTACCTTGTGTTATTTCTTTCGAATGAACACAATAATATTCTTTGGAAGCTTGAATTTCAAGTCAGAGGTCCCTGTGGGCTTGTTCCACATGAATAAGGTACATCTGAATAATAATAATAATGAGAACCTTGGACAAGGAAAGTATTATAATCTGGTTATACGCTGTTCTGGTCCCCAAGCAAACAGTGCATTTGCACATGAGTCTTGTCCTTATCAAATTCCCGTTTTATATGTGGCTTATTGTATAATGTATTCTAGAATACCGTAGTCTTTGAAAGTCTTTGTCCTCTTCGCCTCTTGTTTGTGAGGATAGAGGCGAGGATTCCCTCTCTCTCTCTCTCTCTCTCTCTCTCTCTCTCTCTCTCTCTCTCTCTCTCTCTCTCTCTCTCTTTTAGGATGTTCGTGTTTGTTTGAGCAGTTTTGAACATCTATCGATTATTTTTAACGGTGACTGGGTAGAGACTTGACTGATTTAGATACTGGTTCACTTGTAATCATATGTTGGTCAGAATGTACTTTGCAACTAAACGCCATGTTTGTGTATATATATATATATATATATATATATATATATATATATATATATATATATATATATATATATATATATATATATATATATATATATATATATATATATATATATATATATATATATATATATATATATATATATATATTATATATATATATATATATATAGTATATACATATTTATATATATGTATATGTGTGTGTTTTATATATTTTATATACATATTTATATATATGTATATGTATATATTTTTATATATAAAAAAAGAGAGAGAGAGAGAGAGAGATAAGGGTAAACGTTTTCCCAATCACCCAATCACTACCTCTCATCAACTTCAGACAAGAGGGACCCAACCATAGACACAAATGAGATTGGAATCCCATTCACAACGCAGCCCATCTGAATCCCTCCCTAATCCCCAAATCCCCACAGTGTCGAAACACGAGTTTCAGCGCCGTTCCTCTGATGAGGGACCTCCTTTTAAGGATCGACCTGCCTCTTGTCATTGTTTCAGGCAGTCATAGCATTTGCTGAGGCCGGCCCCTTGGTATGCAAATGATCCGCCGGGCTGTCTTACTGCCGCCTTCAGACCATCTGGGCGCCTCTATTCGTTCACCAAGGGCCTTATCGTGGCCCCTTCGAGTTTCTAAAATTGAAAAAGAAGCTTTTCTGAAAGATCCACCTTGAGTGAGCTTCCATGATGGAATTAGCTTTTATATTTATTTCCTTGGATGCCTGTCGGTGTGTTGTGTGTGTATTACTCCCCTCCCGCTTCCCCCCTCCCCCCTCCAGTACCCCTCCCCCCCCTCCCGTTCCCCCTCCCCTCCTGTTCCCCCTCCCCTCCTGGTCCTCCCCTCTGTTCCCCTCCTCCTGTTCCCCTCCCCTCCTGTTCCCCTCCCCTCCTGTTCCCCTCCCCTCCCGCTCCCCATCCCCTCCTCTCCCCCCTTCCCCCCCTGCCTGCCTCCCCTTCCCCTTCTCCCTCCCCTCCTTCCCCTGCCCTCCCTCCCCTTCCCCTCCCTCCCCCTTCCCCCTCCTCTCTCTCTCCTCTTCCCCCCTCCCATCCCCTTCCTCCTCCCACTTCCCTTCCCCCTCTCTACCCTAAAAAGGTGGATCACTATCATTCCTTCAGCCATGAGAGAGAGAGAGAGAGAGAGAGAGAGAGAGAGAGATAAGGGTAAACGTTTTCCCAATCGCCACCTCTCATCAACTTCAGACAAGAGGGACCCAACCATAGACACAAATGAGATTGGAATCCCATTCACAACGCAGCCCATCTGAATCCCTCCCTAATCCCCAAATCCCCACAGTGTCGAAACACGAGTTTCAGCGCCGTTCCTCTGATGAGGGACCTCCTTATAAGGATCGACCTGCCTCTTGTCATTGTTTCAGGCAGTCATAGCATTTGCTGAGGCCGGCCCCTTGGTATGCAAATGATCCGCCGGGCTGTCTGCCTGCCGCCCTCAGACCATCTGGGCGCCTCTATTCGTTCACCAAGGGCCTTATCGTGGCCCCTTCGAGTTCCTAAAATTGAAAAAGAAGCTTTTCTGAAAGATCCACCTTGAGCGAGCTTCTATGATGGAATTAGCTTTTATATTTATTTCCTTGGATGCCTTTCGGTGTGTTGTGTGTGTATCACTCCTCCCGCTTCCCCCTCCCCTCCCCCTCAGTGCCCCCTCCCTCCTTCCCCTCCCCTCCTGTTCCCCTACCCTCCTGTTCCCCTCCCCTCCTGTTCCCCCTCCCCTCCTGTTCCCTCCCCTCCTGTTCCCCCTCCTCCCGTTCCCCTCCCCCTCCCCGTTCCCCTCCCCTGCCTCCTCCCCTTCCCCCTTCTCCCTCCCCTCCCCTTCCCCTGCCCTGCCCTCCCCTCCCCCCTTCCCCTGC
>NC_089776.1:13392917-13497917 GCF_040412425.1 Macrobrachium rosenbergii
AGAGAGAGAGAGAGAGAGAGATAGACTGAGACCGAGACTTGAGACTGAAGACTGAAAAACACTGGGAATATTTGAAGTTTTGCCAGCGAAGAAAATGAAAAGATTACCAAAATAAAAGAAAAAAATTATGTATATACGTATATATGTGTATATTATATGTATGTATGTATGTATAATAGCTCCTTGAGAATGAAATTAATCTCCTTACGTGGAAACCAAATCCGATCTGGTTGAAATCCAAAATAAACACTCTGACAGACACAACATTCCGAAAATGACTTAAAAGAAAAAAAAAATCAGAAATATCACGAGATGACGCCAAAACGAAATCCATAATGGTCAATATAATCCTCTGTTCCGGGTCAGCGTCATTGTATTTCGAGAAGGACGTCCGAGGAGGGGTTGGGGCGGGGTGGGGAGGGGGGGGGAGAATTCACAAAGCTGAGCCGCTGCGGAGTCACTCGGCCGATAGGGAAGGCGGCTCTCGAGGTATTTTGTTGGCTCAGTTTGATGCCTGGATGACGGCGACGTTTCAGATCATGTGTTTGAGGTTCGTGCTTTCGTCCGGAACCTGTTTGAAACCGGCAACAAAGAAGAGGGTCCAGAGAGAGAGAGAGAGAGAGAGAGAGAGAAGTGCAGGGAGCTGTGCAAAGATTTCGGGGGTGAGGTAGGACCAAGGGAAGGACCGAGTCAGGGGGTATAGGGTATTGTTGAGGAGCCTAGAATGATGATGATGATGATGATGATTTAGGGGTTCCTGGGAAAGGGAGGGGGGGCCTGGTTCCTTGGTGGGGAGTTCCTTGGAGGAGGTTCCTTGGAGGGGTCCCTCCAAGATCACGATGGCCTTCTGTGTATGATTCCTTTCGCAGGATTCTCCCCCTCCCGACTTTTCATGACTCCCTCAAGGTCTCTCTCTCTCTCTCTCTCTCTCTCTCTCTCTCTCTCTCTCTCTCTCTGAAGGATTCCGCTTCTGTTAGTTACGCCTTTTGATGGTCGCTCCTTCTTTTGTTTTTTGAGAGCGAGGGGGAGGGGGTTTAGAGGGAGGCGGTGATTTAGCCACCCCCCCCTTTTATTTCAGTTTGACGTGATGTTCACTAGTGCGGATGACACGGGGAGCCTTTACATGCATTTTCACTCTTTTATTAAAAGAGAGTTTTCCTTCTCTTATTAATTGAGGATTTTCCCTTTTTTATTAATTAAGAGTTTTTCCAATCTTTTGTCATTTGAGTTTTCCCTCTTTCATTAACTGAAACTTTTCCCTCTTTTATTAACTTGAGAGTTTTCCCTCTTTCATTAACTGAGAGTTTTCCCTCTTTTATTAACTTGAGAGTTTTCCCTCTTTTATTAACTGAGAGTTTTCCCTCTATTAACTGAGAGTCCTCTCTCTTTTATTAAATGAAAGTTTTCCCTCTGTTATTCATTGAGTTTCCCCTCTTTTGTTAAATGCGTTTTCCCTTTTTTAGCAAATTTGAGTTTATTACTCTTTCTATTAATAGAGAATTTCCCTCTTATTGATTGAGATGTTTCCATCTTTTATTAATTGAGAGTTTTCCATCTATTATTAACTGAGAGTTTCCCTCTATTGTTAATTGGGAGTGTCCCTCTTTTGTTAATTGAGAGTTTTCCTCTTTTGTTACTCGATAAGATTCCCTCCTTTATTAATTGAGAGTTTCCTTCCCTCTTTCATTAACTGACAGTTTTCATTTTTGTGATAATGGAGAGTTCCCCCTCTTTCATTAACTGAAGAGTTTTTCGTCTTTCATTAACTGAAAGTTTCCGTCTTATCAATTGAGAGTTTCCCTCTTTTATCAATTGAGAGTTTTCCGTCTTTTATCAATTGAGAGTTTTCCCTTTTTTATCAGTTGAGAGTTTTCCCGCTTTTATAAACTGACATTTCCCCTCATATTAATTAAGAGTTTTCCATCTTTGATTAATTGAAAGTTTTCCCCTCTTTGAATAACCGAGAGCTTTTCCATCTTTTATTAAATGAGTTTTCCCCATTCATCAATTGACAGGTTTTCCACCTTTTATTAATCGACAGTTTTCCCTCTTTTATTGATTGAGTTTTTAGTCGTTTATTAATTTAGAGTTTTCCCTCTTTTATTAGTTGAGAGTTTTCCTTCTCTTACTAAGCATGAGATTCTAATCAGCATTTTATATATATATATATATATATATATATATATATATATATATATATATATATATATATATATATATATATGTGTGTGTGTGTGTGTGTGTGTGTGTATGTTTGTTTGTGTGTGTGTGTGTGTTTGTGTATTCGAAGGGGAAACTAACCCTTTTCTTGTTGCTTTTTCTCCCCCGAAGATCTAATCATTATAATTATTGTTTCCCGACCTTTATGCTACCAAAAAATTAATCATAAATAGTCTTTGCTTCCTATATGGGCAACCTTGCCAGATCTTCTTTTTACCGATGTTATTAAGAAACGAAGTCTTGTATTTCCCGCCCCCCCAAAAAAAAAAAAGGTCGCTCTCTCTCTCTGCCTTCTTGCCCCAAGGTCACGAGATAGAGTGGGAAAAAAGATAAAGATAGATAGATAGAGGGGAAAAAAGATAAAGATAGATAGATACAGTAGATAGAGTGGGCAAAAAGATAGAGATAGATAGATCCTCTATCGGAAGCCTTGCTTGGCAGATGGCGTAGGTTTGGTGAGGCTGATTTTGAAAGAATACAGTTGAATATTACAATTTTTTTTTTCTAGAGTGAAGGCTGAAGGAACGGATAAATATTTTATTTTTTTTTTTTTGTAGCGCGGGCCCGAAGGGGAAGGTAGAAAGTGATGGGTATGCATGTGAGCAAGTAATCATCAGTTTTTAAAAAGGACTTTCGTAACCTACTGATAGATTAATTGTAATATAAACCGTTCTTGTAATGATATTGTGAACAGCCTTTTGTAACAAAAGGGTATAAAATTTTCACATATTGTGGTTGTCGAAAAATGTGCAATATCATGCTGAGTTTACAGTTTTAATTTTAATCCTTGATTTTTCGGATATTTTGTTTTTTACTACTTTTTTTTTGTTTAAAGTCTGATTCTGGTGAAAAAAAATTTATAAAAAGCAGTAATGTTACCGAAGTTTAATTGTGACTTATCTCTAACAAAACTTTTTACGTTATAGAATTAATGCTATATTAATATTTGGATGTTCTTTGTGAATATACTATTATGCAAGCACACACTATAAAGACATTCACACACATATTAAATATATATATAAATATATAAATATATATATATATATATATATGTATGTATGTATGTATGTATGTACAGTATGTGTATACATATATATATATATATATATATATATATATATATATATATATATATATATATATATATATATATATATATATATATATATATTCTTTTTTTTTAGTGGGTGTGTGTATATATGTATGTATGTTCATGTGTGTGGCCTGATGAACAATATCATTAAATTCTAAAAAGGAAAAATGCATTGGAAATCACTTACAAGATTTGTTGTCCATTTTGCTTATTCCTAACTTAACATATTCTCGTTTTGCTTTACGCAAGTGTACATAATCCACGCATAGAATACACGCATGCGTAAAACCCAAAATAATGTGTGGCACAGACGTCCTTCAGTCTCCCATGTTTTGTAAACTCCATGCCCGGGTACCCTGAGGCCGAGTGAGGGCAGTTGCTTCTCCCTGCTTTGGGGACTTGGCTCACGCGGGCCTTGCCTGCCTGAATGTAACTGATGGAGAGAGAGAGAGAGAGAGAGAGAGAGAGAGAGAGAGAGAGAGATAGATATGACTAGGGGTGCAGGGGAAGACATTTTTGTATAGCTTTAATTTAAACATACCTCCTTGATGCTAGGTTCCCAGTCGGTTTAAAGAGAGAGAGAGAGAGAGAGAGAGAGAGAGAGAGAGAGAGAGAGAAAGGACGGGGGGCAAAGAAGGGCAGATTTACTCCTAATTAACCGTAATCAACCTCAATTAGGTATCTTAACTCGTGATACCAGCTCACCTTCCCAGGGACTGGCTTTTCGCTCCTTGTATGTAAGTCTCCGTGTTCTTTAGGACTCACTCCTTCTGTAGGGCTTTAAGGACGCAGGAAGCAAGTGGGGAATCTCGTTACGGATTTAATTTGTCCGTGTTTATGCTCCGTGGTTACACGTAATTACATAGAATCAGCCATCGGGAGACGGAGGAGGTCTGACCCGTTATTCTGATCGTAACTTCGGCTGATGGAGGCCACTGCTGCGCATGCGCAGATCGCTGACGGAAGGACATATTTCATTGTGAGGTGTTATAAAATGATGTATTGGTGTGGGGCTGATAGGATGCATAACGGGAACTGGAGATTCAACGAGGAGATACAAGTGCATGCAGCGAGGAAAAGGAAATTAAAACTCCATTAGCGAGTTAACCTTCTGATAATGCAAAGCATATAGTGGAGAAATACTCTGATGTCTTGGAGAGAGAGAGGGAGGGAGGGAAGTGGATGTTGAAGGCGTCATCCCATTTTAGATAAGGTAATCTTAATTGCATGCAAGAAAAGCATGCAATGATGTTCTTTTTTTTACGTTTTAGAGCAAGCAGATTTTTGGCGTGACCTCTCCCTTGATCTCCTGTGTCTACTATCTCTCTCTCTCTCTCTCTCTCTCTCTCTCTCTCTCTCTCTCTCTCTCTCTCTCTTCTTTTCCTCCTCTTCATGGGCGGGTAACAAAATAGTGGACGTCCTTCCCAGAGCAACAGGTAATTCAAAGGCGTTTCTCTTGTAACCTGAAGATGCCCATCTCTTGTTCATCTCCTTTTCGCCTTGGTGCATTCTCTCTCTCTCTCTCTCTCTCTCTCTCTCTCTCTCTCTCTCTCTCTCTCTCTCTCTCTCTCTCTCTAAGCACGACAGACTCATTTGCATTCCCGAAAAATGGAAAAAAAAATATTGAAAATTTCCCATTTTTTTAAGTTACATTTGGTTTTTTTATTGCCTCTCTCTCTCTCTCTCTCTCTCTCTCTCTCTCTCTCTCTCTCTCTCTCTCTCTCTCTCTCTCTCTCTCTCTCTCTCTCTCTCTAAGCACGACAGACTCATTTGCATTCCAGAAGAATGGAAAATCAAAAAATATTAAAAATTTCCCATTTTTTTAAGTTACTTTTGGCTTTTTTATTGCCTTTATGCTCTCTCTCTCTCTCTCTCTCTCTCTCTCTCTCTCTCTCTCTCTCTCTCTCTCTCTCTCTCTCAGCATGACATTTGCATTCCCGAAAAATGGAAAATAAAAGAAATATAAAAAATTTCCTATTTTTTACATTCATCTAACAGCACATCAGAATTATAAGCATTCCCGAAAATCAGGTGATCAAAAAATATAAACAATTTCCGTTCGTTTCATTTTTATTTTTCGGTAAAAGGAAACTATTGTGCCGACTTTGTCCGTCCGTCCGCACTTTATTCTGTCCGCACTTTTTCTCTCCGCCCTCAGGTCTTAAAAACTACTGAGGCTAGAGGGCTGCAAATTGGTATGTTGATCATCCCCCCTCCAATCATCAAACACACCAAATTGCAGCCCTCTAGCTGCAATTTATTCAAGTTTAAAGTTTGCCATAATCGTGCTTCTGACGATATAGAATAGGCCACCACCTGGCCGTGGTTAAAGTTTCGTGGGCCGCGGCTCATACAGCATTATACCGAGACCACCGAAAGATAGATCTGTTTTCGGTGACCTTGATTATACGCTGTAGCGGCTGTACAGAAAACTCGATTGCGCCGAAGAAACTTCGGCGCATTATTTACTTGTTTTTCAATTGTTCGTCAGTACGTGAGAAATTATATAGATGTAGCTTTAAGTATACAAGTACCCGCAGGCTTCAACCGTTTAGTAAATCTTATTTAATTATTTTATTCAAGAGAACTTACCCGTTTATGGTCGTTAAGAGAAAAATAAGTTAATCTGTCATAAAAGACAAGCGAGCCAATGGAAAAAAAAATTTAACGGTACACATCGTTTTAAGTTTTCTTTTCAGTACTGGCATTCCAATTCAGCGCATGATGTATTCGGTACCTACTCCTGTCAAAAACTGGAGTAGCAAGAACATATTGCTTGGAGCACAAAAAGTTGATCTCGATCTTTGAGTTTCCTGTTTTAATGTTTCCATTTAGTTCTTTTTTATTTTTATTTCATTTTGTAGTAAAAGAATGACCAACTTCGCTTGATCCTCTTAGTTGTTTGTGAGAATGTTCAGTATTGGAAATAATCGTTCATTTGCGACTGTTATTGATATCAGTATCTTATACTGGTATGTATGGCTGTAGTCAACGGCATTATTCATACATTTCTTGTCATGCTCCAAGCAAAAAGTTGTTTTGTTGTAATATTAGGCTTATTCAAATTATGCTTATTCAAATGTGGAACCTCACAAGTTCAAGCGAAGATGTAATATTACCATCCTAAAACAATTGTCTTTGTATTTCAATAATTTACTTACATTTTGTTTCTTTATTTATTGATTTGTTTATTTATTTTTTTTTCTTTTTAAATAATGATCTCTTCTTTCTCTACCTCCTATTACCTTTTGTTAACTTCTTTCGATTGACACGTTATTCTTTGGGAGCTTGAATTCCACGTCAGTGGCCCGAATGGATTTGTTCAATATGAATAGGATTCATCTTCTGATTAATAATAACAATAAGAATGAATTTGCTTGCAATATAATTAATACAGTTAATAATGTTTGATTTGCATAGTACAGCAGAAATGCCATCATATTTTTCATGTCTGTTCTTTGTAAAATAAATATCAAATCAATATATCACTGACGCATTCATATTAACATATCACCAAAAGACCCATTCGCATCGCAAAAGCGAACATTCGATAACTGTAAGTCCCCTGAATAGGTTATGGTTTACTGATTAGCTGACCAATAAGAGTTCCTGTAGGCCTTGTGTTTTTGCTGTAGGCCTAGTCGTGCGGCTGCATGTGAGCATTCTTGTTCTCGTAATGATTAAAATTCGCCCAAGGATCTTAATTCCTAGTTTTTTCTTAATAAGTGAGACAAGTTTTCGAGTTAATTTTAATACCTTCGGCCTTTGTTAATGGCTTTCAGAACTGTTACGAAATTGCATTTCATGTTAAGGTTTTTCTACATATGTTACATTCGATTAAAATAAATCGTTACCAGGTTTATCCTGTGGTTGATGACTGTTATATCCATTTCATGATGTTTGGTTAGCTTACCCAGATTTTAAGGTAAATGTTTGATCATTTGAATGTTAAGGTAAACGTTTAATTTTTCTCAATGTTTGCATAAACGGTTAGCTTTCCTAATGTTAGAGTAAACGTTTTATTTTCCCAGTGATAGGGTAAACGTTTAATTTCTCCAATGTTGGGGTAAACGTTTAATTTCCCCTAGTTTAGGGTAAATGTTTAATTTACCCAATGTTAAGGTAATCGTTTAATTTTCCCCTGTGTTAAGTGAGCGTTTAATTTCCTCAGTGTTAAGGTAAAATTTTAATTTCCCCAGTGATGGGTAAACGTTTAACTTCACTGATGTTAGGGTAAACGGTTAGTCTTCACGATGTTAGGATAAACATTTAATTTAAATATTTAATTTTCTCAATGTTAGAGTAAACGTTCCATAATCCGAGTGTTAGGGTAAACGTTTAATTTTCCAGATGTTTATCAGGGTAAACGGTTAGATTCCCCGATATTAATGTAAGTGTTGAATTTTCCGAATGTTAGGGTAAACGGTTAGTTTACCCGATGTTAGGGTAAACGTTTCATTTTCCCGATGTTAGGGTAAACGTTTCATTTTCCCGATGTTAGGGAAAACTACTAGTTTTCCCGATGTTGGGGTAAACGTTTCATTTTCCCGATGTTAGGGGTAAACGGTTAGTTTTCCTGATGCTAGGGTAGGCAAAACGTTTCATTTTCCCGATGTTAGGGTAAACGGTTGGTTTTCCCGATGTTAGGGTAAACGTTTAGTTTTCCCAATGTTAGAGTAAACGATTAGTTTTCCCGATGTTAGGGTAAATGTTTAATTTTCAGTAGGGTAAACCGTTCATTTTTATAGTTAGGATAAACGTTCCTTTATCAGAGTGTTGGAGAAAACATTTAAAGCTTCAAGAAGGACTTAGACGCCGTAGTTTGTAGTATCATCAGTGCACATCACGTGGTGCTTGCACAATCCCTTCGGCCCCTAGCTGCTTCCACTGTATAGCCTTTTACTTTACCTCCATTCCCAGTTCCTTTCTTCAGTCTTGCTGTCCAGCCGCTCAGATATCCTTTTTCTTGGTCTTTGTTTCTGGAATGGGAATTCATTCCTAAGCTTCTTAATTACTATCTCCTTCAATTCTTAATCCTTCTCAACAGATGTATTGCCTTTTATTTTCTCTTATAACCTGCTATTGATATATTTAAATAATGTGTCTTTTATCTAACAATGCATAAAATGGGCATATTCATAAAAATATTTTATTTCCACCTATCATATTTATAAAAAAAATTTCTGGGACAGTTAATTATTATTATTATTATTATTATTATTATTATTATTATTATTATTATTATTATTATTGGTGGAGAAATCTATAATTGTGTAAATGTAAATATATATTATAAATACATATTTACATTCACTCCATTGTGGATTTCCTCACCATATTAGTGACTCATGCTATTATGAGATTTTTATGAATTATTAGTACTTCCTATTATTGTTGTCTTTTTATACTCGTCAAAAAATTTTTTGGGTCAGTTATTATTATTATTATTATTATTATTATTATTATTATTATTATTATTATTATTATTATTATTACACACGTTGAATTATTCAGTGTCGGAGAACATCAATTATCTTTTTAGTGACTTCTTCCACCCCAAATTCCACCCGGGCCCAGATTACCAGAACATGATTTGTAATAACCCCCTCATCCATAAGCCCGTCCACGCCCTGGGCGAGATTCACAACCCAGGGTTATTAGAAGCTGTTTTTCTTCATGTCATTAGCGTCCTGAATATTCAGAGGAGTCGTAGGAACCCCGAAAATAATCCTTTCAAATAATCTCCCGAAGGTGATCAGAAGGACAGGCAGCGGAAGTTAGACCTAGGGAGAATTACGTAGGAATGACTTAATGAGTGTAATTGGAGCTTAGGAAAAAATGATAATAATAACGAGAGCATCATCATCTGTATGTTAAGTAGTTTATGCAAATTAGGTCGGAAGGGGGGCGGCGGGAGGGAGGCGTAAATAGCCAGTAGATGTGATGTAGAGCGATATAACAGTCGAGAATTTGAGACCTGGTTTGGCTTGAGTGTGATTGATAAGGTGGCTGCTGGCAACACTTCCCTCACTCCTTTTTTTTTTTCTTTTCTTACAAAAAACCAACACTCAGTACTGTTTAACTCGAGTGAGAAAGTGGAGAGGAAAATAATGACAAAAGGCCGCATTCCAGACACGTGCCAAGCTGCAATTTCTTTAATATGCAGAGTGAAATTGCATATCTGAGTCACTCGTATTTGAGAGTTGAGTAGTTTCCTCACTCCTGAAGGGAGGTTTTTCCCTCCTTCAGTCTTTTTCAGGATCTGAGGGTCATTTCAGGGCTCGGTAGGCCAGTGAAAGTGGACTGATTCTTCTGTTTGTTTCTCTTTCTCTGCTGTTGCCTGCTGAAGTTTCAAATATGTCTGTCTGTTTATATCTCTACTTACATACAAATGAACACACCCAGACACTCATATATTTACTCAATATATATAAATATATATATATATATATATATATATATATATATATATATATATATATATATATATATATATATACATACATACATACATACACATATATATATTTATATGTATATATATCTATATATATATATATATATATATATATATATATATATATATATATATGTGTGTGTGTGTGTGTGTGTGTGTGTGTGTGTGTGTGTGTTACTATTATTGAATTCAATATAATGGCTAGAATCAAGTATATTTTTTTATGTTGTTTGTGCATGTCAGAAGTAGTGGTCACCTTACTCACTTCTAAGGACAATGGTCTTCATATTATGCAAATTAAGCGATCTTCTTTGGTAGATCAGTGAGTCTATATCTATTTCTTTACTTGATTGTCGAGCAAAATGGAGGCTCATTAGAATATTTTTGGTTAAGATGGAATACAAAATAAATAAATAAAATATTCCTGTCATACCAGCTGTCAGTTAATCCTATGCTGATTACTGCTAATATCCCCACAAATTTTCCACGATGACGTCACGTTTTACGCAAGAGCAGTTTGAAGGTGAAAAATTCCCGAGGAATCTTTCAGGAAAATGGGGAATATTTTTCAGCCAAAATCCACCCAGTTATTTTACTTCATTCCAAGACTATTTTGGCTCGGTACCCATCGACAGGTAATTGGAGCCCTAATGGGGGCTAATTGTGAACCAAATATAGCTGGTCGCTATTTACATTTTTATTGAAGCCATTTTTCAAAGCCCGCGGATCCAACTGGGAAATGGGTATCATTACTCTCGCCCATCTGTGCATATTCATTCATCCGTTCTTGTGATACCCACACCTAAAGCTTAGGGGTTTGGAAACCTTACGTAAGGAGGTGTAAATACCTACGATCAAACACACACACAACGTATGTATGTATGTATGTGTATATATATGTATATATGTATGTATGTATATATATATATATATATATATATATATATATATATATATATATATATATATATATATATATATATATATATATATATATATATATATATATATATATATATATATATGTCTGTGACCAACCTGCCACTCATCAGATTTATATTTATTTTTGTAAGTAGCTTAGAAATTAAGACGTGAGCGAGCGTGAAGTTCTAATATTTATTTTGATTAAGGCAAGCTGTACACTTTCCGTATTTAGATTAAACTTGGTTTGTCGTGTCATACTGACATTTATACTGTAAAGCATTGTTATATATAATCCACATTTGTATCATTATTTACATATATATATTATTATAAAGGTGTGACAGCATATTTTGTCCACACGAATGTTCGTTTTCACTCTATAATATTCTGAAATGCAACTCCTTATCACCTAGTTTTTTTTAATCGTACTTGAGGGAAAACCATTAAGAAAATTTTCTAAATCTCTCTCTCTCTCTCTCTCTCTCTCTCTCTCTCTCTCTCTGTTTGACCTTCTCCTTGAGTCGAATTTTTTATTTTTTTTGGCCACCTCCAAAATTGGTAAGCACAGTTAATCCCACACTCCGTCTCTGAATATAGAGTTTTTTTTTTTTTTTTTTTTTTTTTTTTTTTTTCCCTGAAGAAGGAAGGTTTTACCATTGCCTTTGCACGCATATATCGTATTAGTCTGGGAGGCGTCAGTGGCCAGGCCAGTGTTAAATCTTGAATTCACAGAAGCCGCCGGATGCGATCCGAATGCTCGTAACCTTTCTCTCGTCAGGTTGTTCGTGCAATCTGGTTCTTCGCTTGAACCTGTTCTCTATACACCGGCGTGCTTGCATTGCCCTGTTCTTTATGTAGTTTTTGCCTGCGTCGCCTTGTTCTTTATGTATTTGTTGCTTGCATTGCCCTGTTCTTTAAGTGGTTGGTGCTTGCATTCGTTGTTCTTTATGTAGTTGTTGCCTGCAATGCCATGTTCTTTATGTAACACGTGCTTGCATTGCCCTGTTCTTTATGCAGTTGTTGCCTGCATTGTCTTGTTCCTTATGTAATTGTTGCTTGCTCTAATTGCCTGCAGTGCCATGTTCTTTATGTAACTGTTGCTTGTGCAGTTGTTGCCTGCAATGCCATGTTCTTTATGCAACTGTTGCCAGTGCCATGTTCTTTATGCAACTGTTGCTTGCATTGCCTGCATTGCCATGTTCTTTATGTAACTGTTGCTTGCATTGCCCTGTTCTCTATTCTTTCTTTATAACTGTTGCTTGCATTGCCCTGTTCTCTATGCAGTTGTTGCCTGCAATGCCATGTTCTTTATGTAACTGCCATTGCCCTGTTCTTTATGCAGTTGTTGCCTGCAGTGCCATGTTCTTTATGTAACTGCTTGCATTGCCCTGTTCTTTATGCAGTTGTTGCCTGCAATGCCATGTTCTTTATGTAACTGTTGCTTGCATTGCCCTGTTCTCTATGCAGTTGTTGCCTGCAGTGCCATGTTCTTTATGTAACTGTTGCTTGCATTGCCCTGTTCTCTATGCAGTTGTTGCCTGCAATGCCATGTTCTTTATGTAACTGTTGCTTGCATTGCCCTGTTCTTTATGCAGTTGTTGCCTGCAATGCCATGTTCTTTATGTAACTGTTGCTTTTGCCTGTTCTCTATGCAGTTGTTGCCTGCAATGCCATGTTCTTTATGTAACTGTTGCTTGCATTGCCCTGTTCTTTATGCAGTTGTTGCCTGCAGTGCCATGTTCTTTATGTAACTGTTGCTTGCATTGCCCTGTTCTTTATGCAGTTGTTGCCTGCAATGCCATGTTCTGCCTGCATTGCCTATTCTTTATGCAGTTGTTGCCTGCAATGCCATGTTCTTTATGTAACTGTTGCCTGCATTGCCCTGTTCTTTATACAGTTGTTGCCTGCAATACCATGTTCTTTATTTAACTGTTGCCTGCACTGTCCTGTTCTTTATGCAGTTGTTGCCTGCATTGCCACGTATATTACGTAAGCATTGCTTGCAATTCTGTGTTCTTCATATAAAACCTGTTTGCGGTGCCTCATTCTTTCAGTCAATGCATAAACGTGTTCTTTACTTAACCTTGCTTTTGGCATGACCTGGTTCAACGGATGATCTCATACTTCAAGTTACTCTGTTCATTTCTGGGCCATAATTGAATTCGAAGATTCGTCCTTATTTAGCCCTCGTCATTTTGCAATGTGAAATTGTTGGAAGATGGTAGTTAAGATTTTTAGTTAGGTGTGCTTCTATATGTGGAAAACTTCTGTATATCAAGTAACAATTAACAAAATTCTCTTTATTTTAGGGCTTAGAAAATGTTATGTGGGGTTTTATCAGATTTACCTGGGTGGTCTTATAATTTCCGTTTGAAGGACTGAAGTCATTTTATTCTGTCATCTAACGCTTCGGCGTTGTTATAACCAGTCCCTTGAATGTAACTATTTTGAACACACCCTTTCTTTTCCCTGCAGTCGAGAGATTTGTCAAAACAGGTTTTGCGAGTATCATTGTAGATGTAGCATTCCTGCTGTATGTAATCATATACTCACTCATGGATGTATGTATATATATATATATATATATATATATATATATATATATATATATATATATATATATATATATATATATATATATATATATATATATTTGCAATTATTATGTTCATGAAGAGAATTACTTTGTTCATTTTTTTAAACGTTAACCTAATATCAGTTCGTGCTTTCTTTCTCCCATCTTGCTGTCCAACATTTATTAATTACTATACTTTCTGTTACAGCTCTGGAGTTTTCTCTCCGTCTTTCACCTTTACAACCTTGTACTTCATCTCACTTATTTACTGGCTCTCTTTATCTCGCTGTCCAGACCCTCAAACTCACCTCTTTTCACTCATTTTCTGAAACGGTGGATGGCTGGATGTACCCCAGTGGTTGGCTTTATAAAATAAAATGACTTCATTCCTTCTTTCATTCATGTATTAGTACTTGGTGTAGTTTAAATTCGTACCAACCATTTGGTAAATTTGGTTCATGTAAGTTTATTTAGTTAAGTTTAGTTTATGTAAGTTTATTTAGGTAAGTTTGGTTTAGGGAAGTTTATTTAAGTAAGTCTGGTTTAGGTTAGTTTATTTAGGCAAGTTTGGTTTAGGGAAGTTTATTTAGGTAAGTTTATTTTGGTGAGTTTGATTTAGGTAAGTTTGGTTTAGGTAAGTTTATTTAGGTAAGTTTATTTTGGTTTTGATTTAAGTTTTTATTTATGTAAGTTTGGTTTAGGTAAGTTTATTTAGGTAAGTTTATTTATGTAAGTGTTGTTTAGGTAAGTACATTAAGCTAACTTTGGTTTAGGGAAGTTTATTTAGGTAAGTTTGGTTTTGTGATGTAGAGGAAAGATTCTCCATCGACGTGTTGTGTTGACAATTCTCATAGTTCAATGAAGACCACCAAATTTTTTTTTCTTTTGTATATGATAAAAAGACCACCTTGATTGAGCCACGGCTGGGAACATCAGCCGCTGCTGCCCCAAGGATGGGCGGCAAGGATGGCCAAGGATAGAAGGATTCCTCCCGGCAAGGAGAGGAAGTTCCTTAAAGGATTATTATTACAATTTTCTTTATGCATTGGCGAAAGTCCTTCTCTCTCTTTCTCCATCTCCCTCTCCCTCTCTCTCTAAAGTGGCCTTGGAGGAGTCTACATCATCCTTCCCCCCTTTCTCCCTTTAATCCCTGGAGGGTGATCTGGTCTCGATGAGGACGTAGGATGCGTGGGCTGTCTCGCTCGCGCGCGCGCGTGCGCGGGAATTCCTATTCGTATTTCATACTTCGCTGTTGCTGGATCCTTTTGGGTGGATTCCTCGGTCCTGTCATGTTGAGTGGGAATAAATCAAGCGTCCTGAGGTACTCCCGAGGCTTCGGGAGACGAGTGAGGATTTTTGCCCAGCGAGGCGCTCTTCTCTGCCGTGCTTGGTCTTTGGAGGTCGTTGGGGATGGTGAAGAGAGAGTATTGTATTGGGGAGAGAGAGAGAGAGAGAGAGAGAGAGAGAGAGGTGGGGGGAAATACCTATAGATGTATGATTATCTCATCTGGTCCCTCCTGGAGTGAATCCTTTTTGCAATTATTGAAAGAGCTGATGTTAGATCTAGAGAGAGAGAGAGAGAGAGAGAGAGAGAGAGAGAGAGAGAGGTGTGAGAGGGGAAGGGTGTGTGTAGAGTTTGGGATAACTTTCATCCAGACCTATCTCCTGTGGTTAGTTTTCCTTCCATCCTTTCGAAAGGCAAAGCGATGACGTCACGCGGTGCATCTGGTCGTGTTTCTTGGGTCAGCTGAAATGATTGATTGGATGTTGGTTTTGCCTCGAGCGTCATTTGAAAGATACTTGCTATGCTCTCTCTCTCTCTCTCTCTCTCTCTCTCTCTCTCTCTCTCTCTCTCTCTCTCTCCTTCAGGATGATATTATGTAGCGTCCATAGGCAAGAAAACTTAGCAGCAAAAGAACTGGGTATCTAATTGTAATGAAAATATCAGTTTATCTCTATATCTGTTCATTTGGTTCTTGTTTCTGATGACCTAAGCAACGAATTACGTACATGGAGTCAGCCAATTGTGGCTGGTCGCACCCAGGGTTAAAATTGGCATCCCAAAAGACTTGTTTAGAACCTGAGAGTAAAAAGCATTCAATTGTTAATTTAGTTTAACACCAGTGATCGCCATGGGACATCGAGCTCTCGCCATTAGCCTTTGTAGTCTTTCCTCGGAGTTTGTAGCACTTGGGTTTCCTATCTATCTTTTATTGCCATCTCCCACAGACTCAACAGACCAGAGACCATTCGGTCTTTTAAAGTTAATCTCTCTCAATTCCAGAGAGATGTAGTAGTGTATATTTTTATGAACATACTTTATGGTTCTGTTTTAATCTGTTTAGGATACGTACGTACGTACTTACATAGCGCTTACAGAGAGAGAGAGAGAGAGAGAGAGAGAGAGAGAGAGAGAGAGAGAGAGAGAGAGAGAGAGGTTTGTACACGCAGGACGCTTGTGAGTAGTCATACTAACATGAAGGAACAAGGGGACAAATGTACATATACTGGTATTAATGCCTCTGGAAACAGTCCCACTACTATGTATCAACTCCTGGTGACCTATCAATATTTTCATCACATCATCCTCAGCACTAAATGAACCTACGAGCACCCAGATTCTATCACTCATCCTTGGGGCAGGGAACAGACGAACCCAGACGAACCGGCTGCCTCCTCCTCCTCCTCTTCCTCCTCCTCCTCCTCCTCCATTGTCTGCATTTTTGTTCGCCTTTTGGCAGTGCAAGCGCGTGTGTGCTCTCCTAAACGGCTATCTCTGGTCTCGGAGCAGAAATCAAAGTCTTTTCTTCATCCATAAACGCCTCGGTATTTGTCTTGGGGTCTTCGGTTTCTTGCGTTCTCAGTCTTGTGCTTCGAGGGTTGAGGTGTGACTGGGTACATGCTTAGGTTAACTTGGCTTCAGTGAATCTTTTATGAATCTGGGTTTGTTCGTGGCCGCAGTTTCATTCATGAAATCGGAAGTGGTTTGTCGTACGTATACTGCTATCAGTTTTTTTTTCCCTTTTTAAGTTCCCTGACGAAGATCATTTATTACGAAGTAAGATAAGTATAACATAGAAGCCAGCAAAGCAGAAGAAATAGGATGTCAAAGAATAATTGTTTGTGGTGATGGCATAAATAATTCTCTTTCTGGAAATCTCTTGCTACGTGCTTCTGAAATTCATTCTCTGCAGGGCTACAAGTACCCTGCAGTAGTCTAATGTTGGCAGGTCGAGTCCGGAAGTCCACACGAAGCGTACCACACCCCCTAACCCCTTAGGGCAGGAGACCATTCTGGCATAAGGCCAGCTTAATCAAGAACCAAACGCAACCACCAACCGCTGTGCAGTTATGTAATGATGAAAAAAATGAGTAAAAAAAAAAAGTAAAAGCAATATTGACTTAAATCATTGCTTTCAAGCGCAAGTAGCAATACAGATTGCTTCTGTGTCAGTTACAACGGTAAACAGTTTGATATTGCGTTCAAACATTGCTCCGAGAGCAATATATTTTCCAACACACTACTGTTCAGTTTTATTATTATTTCTCCTCTATGTAATAACGTTGGCGATTATGGGACATAATTCTGGTTGCAGGCTGTAGCGAAGTCAATGGAGAGAGAGATTTCGCTTTCTGTAATGAAGGTCTCTCCCATTATATAGAAGTTCCTTTGAGATTTTCTTTTTATTATTAAGTCTCTGGTATTTTCCTTTTATTGTTAAGATGATGATAGCCGGGTTCTTATGTTATCATGCGAATATATCAATTCTTTATTGGTCGCGTAAGTACAGTAAGTATCTTGGAATTCGTGGCGCAGAGAGAGAGAGAGAGAGAGAGAGCAGAGAAAAGGTGGCTAGGAGGAGAGAGAGAGAGAGAGAGAGAGAAAAAGTGAGAGAGAGAGAGAGAGGCAAAGTGAGAGAGAGAAAAAAAGTGAGAGAGAGAGAGAGAAAGAAAGAAAGTGGACACGGAGGGAGAGAGAAAGACAGAGAGAAGAATGGGAGAGGTGGCTGAGAAGAGAAAGAGAGAGAGAGAGAGAGAGAGAGAGAGGTGGCTACGGGTGAATGCCTGCATTGGTTCACCCCACGGGAAGGTCGCAGAGGACGATCATGACAAGAAGCGCTGGGGAGAGAGAGAGAGAGAGAGAGATTCAGGAGAGAGAGAGAGAGAGAGAGAGAGAGAGAGAGAGAAGAGAAAGAGAGAGAGAGAAAGATTCAGGGAGAGAGAGAGAAAGAGGGACCGAGAGAGAGAGAGAAAGATTCAGGGAGAGAGAGAGAAACAGAGACCGAGAGAGAGAGAGAGAGAGAAAGATTCAGGGAGGGAGAGAGAGAGAGAGAGAGAAAGATTCAGGGAGAGAGAGAGAGAGATTCAGGAGAGAGAGAGAGAGAGAGAGAGAGAGAGAGAGAGAGAGAGAGAGAGAGAGAGAGAGAAAGATTCAGGGAGGGAGAGAGAGAAAGAGAAGAGAAAGAGAGAGAGAGAGAGAGAGAGAGAGAGAGATTCTGAGAAAGAATGAGAGAGAGAGATATATGAATACGAAACGAGATGGAATCCTGAAGACGAAGAAACCTTGTTATTCAAATGAAAGTCTTCGCAGAAATGATATTTTTCTGACTTGGTGAAGCTAAGATGCTGGCTAAATATCCACAGAATGTAAAACTGTTTGCTGCGCACGCGCTGTCCTCAGGCGCGCTTGCGCCCTTGCACTCTTAAGCCCTTCGCACGATTGTAAATCTTGGAAGGGATTGCAAGGAGGAGGAAGGATGAGAGAAGAGGCAGGTGAGAAGAAAATGGAAGACTTTTCCTCCTATTTTTGTTGGAGGAATAAAGAGAATTCTTTAATTTTTTTTTAAACGTCGGCGAAATCGTAAGATTGCATTTTTGTTCTCCAGACGTTATGGAATTGTTCTGTTTCCTGTCTTAATTCGAGCCTTGGTACCTCTCTCTCTCTCTCTCTCTCTCTCTCTCTCTCTCTCTCTCTCTCTCTCTCTCTCTCTCTCTCTACGTAGCGCAAGCGGTAGCTCGTTCATCTCACAGCTTAATGCTCGTTGTTCCAGGGAACGATGGGATGGGAGTGAGGGTCTCTCTCTCTCTCTCTCTCTCTGTACGTAATTTTGAGGATAACGAAAGCTTTTATTTAAGCCACCCTTCGCACTATAATTATTCTTTTAAGTGCCGTTTAGGGGTTTACTCATGATTAAGAACGAGCCAACGTGACTGGAGTCTTTTTTTATTTATTTTATTTTCTGTTTTTTTAAGTTTACTTGGAACAAAAGCTTGATATTTATCACAATTTGCATAGAGACCTTTTGCGATTATTTTCATTGCAACTTTGATAAAGGGATAGAAAGTATTAAGCTAAAGCCTCATATGACATCGTATTTCAGTGCTGGAGTCGTCAGTCCATTTTTACTAAGCAAATTGCAAATAGTATTTTCTTGTCTTTCGTTTATTAATGAATAATTAGAGGCCTCCTAGATGCTAAAATTATTGGAAATATAAAAGGAATTATATACCAGACAGTGTATTGAAAATTTTAAGATATGGTAACAAATATGAACTTACGTAATTGCCAGCGAACGCACACGTGTCAATACCAAGCTCAAATGCAGAAGAGATATATACCCCCTCTCTCTCTCTCTCTCTCTCTCTCTCTCTCTCTCTCTCTCTCTCTCTCTCTCTCTCATGCCTTATGAATGAAAGTGGGACCTGCCAGGGAATAACAGACCAGGCATGAATAACAGTCCAGAAGACGGCAAAGAGCCAAAAGGGATTTAGGTAATGTTCCCAAAGAGGTGAACCTCGACCTGAAGTCAGTTTACAAGACCTGCAATTCTTTGCAAAGCCTCGAAACCTGTCATTTGAGCCTCTGGGGTATCCTGTGGTCTGTTGAGAAAATTTTATAATGGACCTGATCAGTCTTTCTCTCTCTCTCTCTCTCTCTCTCTCTCACTAAACCGTTTTAAATTCTTCTTTATAAGGTAACCAAATTATCACTCTCTTTCTCTCACTAAATCGTTTTAAATGCTTTTTTATAAGGTAGTTAAATTCTCTCTCTCTCTCTCTCTCTCTCTCTCTCTCTCTCTCTCTCTCTCTCTCTCTCTCTCTCTCTCTCTGCTCTCGTTTTAAATGCTTCTTTATAAGATAATAAAATTTTAAATTCTTTATAAGATAATAAAATTCTCTCTCTCTCTCTCTCTCTCTCTCTCTCTCTCTCTCTGCAAAACGTTTTAAATGCTTCTTTATAAGATAATAAAATTATTTCGCTCTCTCTCTCTCTCTCTCTCTCTCTCTCTCTCTCTCTCTCTCTCTCTCTCTCTCTCTCTCTCTCTCTCAAACGTTCTGAATCTTCCAGTACAAGGTAATCAAATTGTTTTGACATGCATCTGCTATACAGTTCCACTGTAAATTTCAGAACAAGAAATACGTTTTATCCGTTAAAAACTTTGGGAACTTTGACAAACATAAATATGTTTGATATCATGCATTCAAAGCGTTCGATGTCGAACTCTCAGATTCAAGTGATAATTCGTTTTAGGCGTTCAAAAACGTCTTGTATAAGACGAACTTTTGCGTTTGTCTTGATACAAGAACACTGTATATTTGACAGTTGAAGGTGTGATGTTAATTTTTTTAATAATGAGAAATATTACTTTAAGCTTAAGAATGAATAAGTATAAATATAAGTAAGTATAAATGACTTAGTTTTCAATAGATTACTCTTCGCATTTGTTACAAATTACAGTTGACCTAATAAGATGTAACGAGCCCAGAAAAACGACGTGCAAAAGAAAATGGGAATTTTCACCAGTTAAGTTCTTTTTTACTGATTATATCAAGGATTTTCTATGCTCTTTTATCAGGGTACGGACCACCAGAAATTTCTTCTTCTCTCTCTCTCTCTTACATGGGAATTAAATTGGTTGTAGGGACAGGACATCTGGCTGTTCTCTCTCTCTCTCTCTCTCTCTCTCTCTCTCTCTCTCTCTCTCTCTCTCTCTCTCTTACATGATTTCCAAGAACCAGTTAAATTGGTTGTAAGGGACAGGACATCTGAGAAAGTTTGACCTCTCTCTCTCTCTCTCTCTCTCTCTCTCTCTCTCTCTCTCTCTCTCTCTCTCTCTCTCTCTCTCTCTCTCTCTTCATGATTTCCAAGAACCATTTAAATTAGTTGTTATGGACTGGACATCTGAAGAAAGTTTGATCTCTCTCTCTCTCTCTCTCTCTCTCTCTCTCTCTCTCTCTCTCTCTCTCTCTCTCTCTCTCTATATATATATATTAATATATATATATATATATATATATATATATATATATATATATATATATATATATATATATATATATATATATATATATATATAAAAACTGAAGGCATATGACTGCAGGAAATGTATATCATGGCAGTGAACTTTAGATTACACTTACACTATACCACTTAAATACATATTACTTTTACTATTGCCTTTAATGCCCAGTCAGGCGGAAAGAAATTAGTAGAATTAAAAAGTTCGTAACAATGAGAAATGAAAGTTGTTCTTAATAGTCTTATTTCATTATTATTATTATTATTATTATTATTATTATTATTATTATTATTATAACGTAATTACGTGTTGGAATAGAAAAAACTGTAATTGATACACGTTCAAGTATTTCAAAAGCGAAAGCTATAGGTCAGAGTGACAATACTAGACATCGCATTGAACTCCAGTTTTCGTTATATCATTAACTTAATTCAGCAAAATTTCTAAATATTGTTTGGGACAATGCTTAAGCGATATGTATCCACGTTTCGTAAATCATTCTTCTTGGTAGCCTGGTGTCCGTGTGTAGCCCAGGCCGGAAACAAAGCAAGAAAAAGATTGTGAAAGGAAAAAGAGTAGGTTTTAATTACGAAGAAAGACATTGGAAATTGATCAACTGACTTATGTGGAGTCACAGTTACCATGGAGACTAAATACTTCTGATATAAGTGAATTCTTTCAATTGTCATTTTCAACTTAGCAAAGTCACAGTCAGTGGTATTTTGGTAGTGTAGATGACCTAGAGGTGTATTATCATTCCGTTCGATTCTAAAGATTTTAAATAACCATTTCCTTTATTGGGAAATCAGTTAGCCATCTTTCTTGTTCGTCTCCGATTCCTATGTCTAACTGACAATTGTCAATCGCTTTTCAAGTCCGAATTCCGGAGCCTGTCTACATAGAGAGCAGGGTGACTGCAGGTCCCCTCACTCTATGGGACTTGAAGATCTCCGGACTTTCAGAAATCAAGCTTGATGACGTCAGCGTTAACGTGACGTCTTTTACGGTAAGTGGCTTGAGATTTATCTTCATGGAGCGGAAGCATGGTACGAGATCAGTTAATTGGTCAGGGTAGTAGCCCATTTGATGCCTTGCCGTGGATCTCCTAATGTTAGCAAGTCCCTCTTTTCGTATTAAGGGTGAGACAATCAGTCATCAACATTTGCTCGACCTCCGCATTCACAAGGAAGGAGGCATCCAAGTTCGTGAAGGTGCTGTGAGCAGAACTTGCTAAGTCTAGCAGCTAATATTGTATTACTTTCTTTCGTCAGATGTCGCTCACATTGCACATCGCTTCTGATGCGGCAGCGTTGTCATTATGGGCTATTTTTCCTTCATTAAAAATGAACCAGGTCGGTGATTGTCATATCGGCTTGGAATACCCGAAGAACATTCCTTTGGGAGCCCTGGTTTGTCATTCCTCCTGGTGAAGGTGGCGAGCGAGCATCTTGCTTCGCCTGTGGTTTTGACGAACGGCCGCGGGAGGAGAAAAGTTACGGAAGAGACAATGGACATGACACATCGTTCTTGGAAGTTATGCAGTAAATATCTCGAGTGAAAAGTCACGGTTATAATTACGTACGCGTCATTACGGTTTTTATTCATTTATTTGTTTTTTTTTTCTTTTTTCTGTTGCAGCATTCCATAACAAACAATGACAGCGCAACATTCCTTTTTGATTTCCTTGTGGGGGACAGTTCGTTGTCCGGGTAATATCGAGTAATGATAATCATTCAGGCGTCGATTAGAGCTCTTTCTGATAATGCGCCTGCAGCCAATAACGGCCGAGGTGTCTCTTAGCTATACCAATAACCAATAAAGAGCTCTCTGTTGGTGCCTCGTTCGTTCCTGCATTCTGCGTTGTCGTTTGCACTTAGACCGTGTTTTCATCTCGGGCCAGTTCAGGGCGTCCTCTGTCAAGAACCTCCTTGTGGTCAGGTATTGGAAGGTGTTTCGTTGGCTAATTGACTGAAAACACCTGTCGGGTGAGGCGATCATGAATAAGGGGGAAATATTCTGTATTATGAATATATTCATGAAAGTGTGAGATAAATGACAGATATAAAATTCTTTGATGGTTTATGGAAATAATGGGTATTATTATTATTATTATTATTATTATTATTATTATTATTATATTCCCAAAACTTGTTTACTGGACTGTTATACGACATGTTTTCCCAGTGAATATATGTATGCATGTATGTATATGTATATATATATATATATATATATATATATATATATATATATATATATATATATATATATATATATATATATATATATATATATTCGTGTGTGTACATATAAATATATGTGAAAAAAAAATAGATAAATAAATTAATATATATATGTATATATTTATATATATATATGTTTATTTATATATATATATATATATATTTATATACATATATATGTATATATACATAATTTGCGAACTTAATCGATGTAATTCGACATTCCTTTCTCTCTTCTCTCTCTCTCTCTCTCTCTCTCTCTCTCTCTCTCTCTCTCTTTAAGCTTCAAGTACCTGATTACTTTCTCAGTTTGCAACCATAATAAAAGACTTTACACCAGTCATTATTGCCAGGGTCATAACGACCGCCCTGATAAATAAAGCAAGTCTAATCTACTGCAAATTAAGGTTATTAAAACCTCTAATTGTTTACCGTTAAGGGAACTTGCTTGTTTGAATGTACCCTTTTCTGGCCTTGCCTGCGAAGCAAGAAGTTAACCTTCCTGTTGCATGTGTCTTATCAAGAAATATTTTATTAAAGGTTAGAATTAATATATATATATATATATATATATATACACACACATATATATATATATATATATATATATATATATATATATATATATGAATGAGTTTTTATCACATCACTGTGATTCATATACAAGCATTAAGCTACAAACGTCCTTTAATATCCAATTCACTCTACCTCGGGAATAATACGTTTTCATATATGTTACCCGAAGGGAAATTTTTTAGTTGATTATCAACGAAAAAATTCCCCTTCAGTGACATATATGAAAATATATTATTCCCGAGGTTGAATGAATTGATATTAAAGGACGTTTGTAGCTTAATGTTATATATATATATATATATATATATATATATATATATATATATATATATATATATATATATATATATATATATATATATATATGTGTGTGTGTGTGTGTGTGTGTGTGTGTATATTTATATATGTATATATATTATATATATAATATACATACACATACATACATGTATATGTTATTGAAAGTCAGAATATATATATATATATACATATATATATATATATATATATATATATATATATATATATATATATGAGAGTGTGTATATATATATATACACACGATTATAATCACTTTAACACATAATTCGTTTATTGCACATTACCACAGGTGAAAGAAGAAGCCCCGTCTCATTTTTTTCACCTGTGGTAATATGTGATATATGTATATATATGCACATTATACATATACATATGTGTGCGCGCGTCTCTGTGTGTATCTACAGATATATACATGACAGACAGACAGATAGACATTTCCTTGCCCATGGAAAACGTTGACATTCCACAATTCTGAATCCTAAACTTCCTTTCCGACTGTGAATATAGACCTTTAAATATGCTATCTACGTGTCGTACCTGACAGCTATGTCTCTTTCAACATGCTCTGCCTTTAGCTGTGGCTTCACTCCTTTTTGTCATCTTTACTCCTTTTTGTCGTCTTGTCTCTTGTTTCCTGCTCCTACCCTGTATTCCCGTTGGACTTTCAAGCTCTTCCATATATGGGGTGTGTGCCTGAACTTTGTGATCGCGATATTATCAATAAAATGTACTGTGGTTACCTCTTGCTTTGCATCAGTGTTTCTTGGGCTTGTTCCGTGTGAATAGTTTTCGTCTAAGTTTTCATTGACCGTAATAATGATGATAGTTTTTATATTAAACAATTATCCAAATTGAAATTATTTATTCTGTATATGCAAGTTCATTTTTCCCAATTTATTTTCTTTCTGGAATTTTGTTTCTGTGTTTTGTCGTGCGTTTGTGTATGTGTGAGTGTTTGTGTGTGTGTGTGTGTGTATTGTGTGACAGGTTCTTGTGGTATAGCATTAACAAACATGACCAACTAAAATTTTATTCTGCAAGGTGACACGTGTCACCCTCCATTAGAAATTCCTCCTCCATTCTATTTGGTTTGAGTTGGTTTCACTTCACTAAAGTTTGTGGAAGAATTATCCCGATTTAAGTATAGAACCGAGAGAGAGAGAGAGAGAGAGAGAGAGAGAGAGAGAGAGAGAGAGAGAGAGAGAGAGAGAGAGAGAGAGACTCATGTCTAGCAAGGGTAGAGCTGTCAACAAGAAGGCTTCTTATGCACTGAGTAGTCTAAGAGAGAGAGAGAGAGAGAGAGAGAGAGCATTCCAAGTCTATGAAGAGTAGGGTTGTCAACAAGGAGACCTCATATGTATTTAGTAGTCTAAAGTCTAAAGAGAGAGAGAGAGAGAGAGAGAGAGAGAGAGAGAGAGAGAGAGAGAGAGAGAGAGAGAGAGAGAGAATTCCAAGTCTATGAAGAGTAGGGTTGTCAACAAGGAGACCTCTTATATGTATTTAGTAGTCTAAAAGAGAGAGAGAGAGAGAGAGAGAGAGAGAGAGAGAGAGAGAGAGAGAGAGAGAGGGTAATCGCCCCGTCCCATTTTGTTTAATGGCTGACGGATGCAGTTTGAGCAGAGCAGGGCTTTCACAAACGTAGTTTGAGGCATCTGCTATTGCAAGTGGTTATCTGAGCACTTGAGTGGGGCTATCATTATTTTCTGTTGTTAGCTTGAGATTTATGTTTGCTGTTAAAGAGGTTTAGAATGATGAAAACGCCCCGTTTAATGAGAGACGAATAATAATCTCTCTCTCTCTCTCTCTCTCTCTCTCTCTCTCTCTCTCTCTCTCTCTCTCTCTCTCTCTCTCTCAGGAACGTATGACATGTTGGTGGATATTTTATATATTTTATATATATTTTTGTAGGCATTTACTTTTGAATATCGTGTGAAAGACTATTGAAAGAATAAAATTAAGCTCAGATAAAAGACAATTTATGCTTCCAGGATTGTTAAGAAGCAATTTTATGCTGTGAATGACTTTAAAAACATTTATGAAGTTCAATAAGGCTCCTGATTCAAAGGTATATGTATTCATTCATACCTCCTGTCGATTTGCTGTTCAATACTTTCGTGCTATGTGAGATGAATGATTGTTAGATACATTCTTGTTTTACTGGAGTCTCTGTTCAATACTTACTTGGCAACACTGTGAAGAATCATAAACAAGCAAAAAATGCGCCGAATTTTCTTCGGCGCAATCGAGTTTTCTGTATACAGCCGCTACAGCTCATAATCAGGGCCACCGAAAATAGATCTATCCTTCGGTGGTCTCGGTATAATGCTGTATGAACCGCGGCTCGTGAAACTTTAACCACGACCCGGTGGTGTCGTATTCTATATCGTTGCCAGAAGCACGATTATGACTAACTTTAACCTTAAATAAAATAAAAACTACTGAGGCAAGAGGGCTGAAATTTGGTATGTTTGATGGTTGGAGGGTGGATGATCAACATACCAACTTGCAACCTTCTAGCCTCAGTGGTTTTTAAGATTTGAGGGCGGATAGAAAAAAGTGCGGACGGACAGACAAAGCCGGCGCAAATAGTTTTCTTTTCCAGAAAACTAAAAACCTATGGTACACTGATGACAAGATCGTCATTAATTTTTTCCCATAGCACAAGACCTTGTAGGTCTCACTGATAATTCCTTTAATTACAAAGGTGCGTGGTCGTACTCCACTGTATAGGCCTACTTATTCATGCAAATCGCCGTCAATTCTCTGCAAATCACTAACTAAAATCTGGATATGAACTCCAGTAGCTTTGACATGTCTTCAAGAAGGTTGCGAAGAACATACGCTTTTTATGATCACCGACATGATTTAAAAGTGGAAACTTACATTTTCATGAAACCCAACTTTTTCCGCTCGTTTGATTCGGCTCTTTTTGTTCGTTTTAAGGTGCGTTCACGCCACAGTCAAACATGTCATGAACACGTGTCGAGGCAACTTGCCGTACACCATCACAAACTGGCTGAATACAAGTCAGCGACTTCTTGGTAGTCCTAACTAGTGCCTCTTACAATTATCTAACATTTACCAAAAGATTCGTTCTTCACTTACGGTAGTCGACTTGTCGTCAACTTGCTTGTGACATGTATGCAACAAGTTGCTGATGTGTTTATGACATGTGTCACGAACAGGCTGTGTTTATGACATGCATCATGAACAGGCTGAGTAAAAATGAATAACTTGCCTGCTGTCTTAACACGATTATCCAGTGTTTGGCCAAATGTTCTCAGCTTACAGTTGTTGATTTGTTTTCAACTTGTATCTGGTATGTATGTGATAAGTTGCTGAAGTGTTTATGACATACTTTACTGTCATGTGGACTCGTCCTTACCGAAATGACAAAGGAAGAATCTGCTCAACAACTGGCCCTCCCCAAGGCTTCTTCCGCTTAGCTAATGTAATGTTCATTGACAGCCATCTGGACAGTATGAGAATAATCAACGAGGTATTTAAGTCAGACTTAATTCGCAGGCAGCGACAACAACCAACTAATGAAAAAAACATTCCAATTACTGAAGTGGAACTGGTCCTTAACGAGAGAGAGAGAGAGAGAGAGAGAGAGAGAGAGAGAGAGAGAGAGAGAGATTCCTCATGATGGCTGATTTTGATCAGATACCGTTTGTCAGTTGAAATGTAAACGATGAATTTTCACTATTTTTCCTTTGACAACATATGTAATTTCATTTGTTGTTCTATTCATAATATTTTACAAGTCACTTAAGAAGTCTTATATACAGTAACTTTTGCTGTTGTAAATAAGATTATCATCATGTATGTACACAAGAGTACGGCAAACTCTGGTCTTTGTTTTCATAATTAAATTATTTGCTGTTGTACTGTACATCAGTAGTGTCAAATATTTTCCCTGTTGCTGGCATGACAACCATCAGAATTATTGTTGCATTTTCTTTGCTGGGGCAGGCTGTTGAGATAAGAAAAAGTATTATTTTTTTAAAGTGTGAATACAACAGCGACAGTTGTGTGTTTTGTTCTTTTGAGCCACTCCCTGGTAAGGGAAGTTTTCTGTGCGGGGTTTAAATCTCAGTTCAGGGAATTATTATTATTATTATTATTATTATTATTATTATTATTATTATTATTATTACAGGTATGTCCAGTTAATCACTTTCGTTTTAGTTTTCTCTAAATGATAACTATTGTGCCGGCTTTGTCTGTCCGTCCGCACTTTATTCTGTCCGCCCTCAGATCTTAAAAACTACTGAGGCCAGAGGGCTGCAAATTGGTATGTTGATCATCAACCCTCCAGTCATCAAACATACCAAATTGCAGCCCTCTAGCCTCAGTAGTTTTTATTTCATTTAAGGTTAAAGTTAGCTATAGTCGTGCATCTGGCAACGATATATGACAGGCTCATACAGCATTATACCGAAACCCCACCGAAAGATCGATCTATTTTCGGTGGCGTTGATTATACGCTGTACAGAAAACTCGATTACGCTAAAGAAACTTCGGCGCATTTTTTACTTGTTGATTAGTGTACTGACTATACCATTCCCATATCGTACAACAGTAGAGTCTACTTTCCTGTTTGCCATCGAAAAGTTGTAAGTTATTTGGTGGTTGTTGGTCAAGGCCGGTTTCCCGTGTTTTAATGATTTAAAATAGGTTACTGATAACGTGAAATCTGAGCAAGAGAGAGCAATACTGTGGAAATAATGTTTCATATTATATTCTGGGTGAGTGACCGAACGACCAAGTCAGTTCAGTTCAATAAGGTTTGTGAATCAGCCTCATTTATCATAAACTCTGCATCAGAAACTGCTTCATCATTTTGAAAGAGCGTTTTTACTTCCGAGTGATCCCCATAGAAGCAACAGTCAGCCATATTGCTAATCTAGAAGTATAGTAGTACTTTCGGATTGATTCACAAAATGGGAGTCGAATTTTAGGGGTCCCATTGAGTCCTGCGTTACCTGGGTTTCGTCTCATTGAGTCCCCGGCGCCGGTGAGATCCTTTGAGGCTTATAAGGATTAAAGGCGCCTAGGAATTGACGAGCAAGGGAATGGGCGGCAGCCAGTGATACATCATGTGACGCCTGACGGCTGGTTCTGAAGCCCCTGTGCTCTGCTTTTTGGGGATTGAGGACCATAGAGTGAGTCGGTTTATTTTGGGGATTGTCTGTGGAACTTGCTGGGAAGTATGGGACCACGCTCTCTCTCTCTCTCATACACACCACACACACACACACACACACACCTATCGAGGTCTCTCTCTTTCTCTCATACACACATACGCATACACACAACCCTATCGAGGTCTCTCTCTCTCTCTCTCTCTCTCTCTCTCTCTCTCTCTCTCTCTCTCTCTCTCTCTCACATACACCCACAATCGAGGTTTCTTTCTCTCTCTCTCTCTCTCTCTCTCTCTCTCTCTCTCTCTCTCAGACACACACACACACACACATCCCTATCGAGGTCTCTCTCTCTCTCTCTCTCTCTCTCTCTCTCTCTCTCTCTCTCTCTCTCTCTCAAATACGTAGGTCAGGGAGGAAACATTCCAAAGAGTGACGAAGGATCGAACATTCCAAAGAGTGACGAAGGATCGAGTGGTTATTGCAAAAGTGGGTAGCAGCAATGAAGGCCTCAAGGTCTTTTATTACCCAGACATAAAATCGAAGCTCCTTGCATTTTGGAATTTGTGTTTTTGGGCTTCAACGGAATAATCCTAAAACAATGATTACTTAAGATTTCTCGCACGCGGATCTAAGGGTTTGTAGTGGCAAGTGCATCCGAAGAGTGTGAAGAAATCGTGAAGTTAAGAGGGCATTGTGATTATTGCAATTACATACGTATATTTATATTTATATATATTATACATGCACAAACATACCCGAGAATATATAGAACACAGATCATGAATCATTACGGTAATAGACTCTCCCATGCAGGTAAAATTCTTTTCCTAATTTCAGTATAACTTGCAATATGAAAGACTACTCGTGCTCCGCTCTCTCTCTCTCTCTCTCTCTCTCTCTCTCTCTCTCTCTCTCTCTCTCTCTCTCTCTCTCTCTCTCTCTCTCAAGGTGCTCCTATGAAACAGGTAACTTACCCGTGCTAATCCATATTGGGTTTACAGGCCATTAGAATGTCAATCTCTGGAGAGCCCCCTATTGACGATCGAGGGCCGCAGTGATCGAGTAGGAGCAGAGAGAATAAAGGATGGAGTGTAGGAGAAGGGGGAGGGGTCATTTTCGGAGGGTTCCTGTAGGACTCTTTATGGGAAAAAGGACTGACGGGAGTTGAGGAAGGAGAGAGGGAGGGAAAATACGTCTCCTAAAGTTGGCATCCATAGGTCACTGGGACATAGATGGTCACCCTTGTTGGCAGGTCGTTAGGAAGAGGGGGTCTGTAGGCAATAAATAAATAAATAAATAAAAGGCCAATAACAGGTAACGATGAGAGTCAGACTCGTCTGTCATTTTGTAAAGACTTCTGAAAATACCCATTTTTCGTGGTAATCTTTTTTTTTTTCATTTGTAAAATTCCTTCGGAAGTCTCTTAACATTTGCACTTTTTTGCTTTTTCAGCAGTTTCAACAGTCCTCTCTCTCTCTCTCTCTCTCTCTCTCTCTCTCTCTCTCTCTCTCTCTCTCTCTCTCTCTCTCTCTCTCTCTCTCTCTCCCCCTTATTCATCTTCCTGGATTCGTCTATAATCTCCCTCCATAGCAATGAGAATTTGTCTATCCCAGCAGAACGTCATTACCTGTGCCTTCAGGGGTCGAAGCGTAACAGGTAAAGTTCGTAACCATTCTCAGGCTCTGCTAATGAGTCCACTTTACCTGCGTTCTCTTCCAGTAATCATTATTAGCATCATCATTATCATCGTCATTAGCATCTCCCCTCCCACAGCATCTCGGCTGAGACATCTTCGTCTGTGTTCTCAAGCTTTTCTCTATTTTTTTTTTTTTAGTTTGAAACTTAATTTTTTATATTTTATTTATCACCACGAAACGCCACTTCGTAATTTCAGTGTTTTAAGGAAATAGGTTTAATTATAGGACTGATGTTGATTCATTGATTACGTTTGTGTCCATGTGTTGATAATTGACAGCTTGCTTAACTGTTAACAGTATCAAATTCATGATAAGTCATTTTCCAGAATGATGCTGTGTCATCAACGCTGTCACAGACTGTCACAGTAACAGCAAAAATAACAGCCGTGATGTTATGACTTGGTAAAAAAAAAAAAAGGATAAGATCTCAGGGAATAATTACAGGTATGTTTTACATATGGGTTTAGAGATAATCACCTGGCAATGAGGTCATTAAAAAAAAAAAAGAGATAAAAAGATGTGTAATTTAGTACCTTCATTTAGGTGTCCCTATGGTCATTGGGGAAGTCGATCTTATGTCAGTCATAAACGTTCTGTTTGTTATGTTTGTTTGTGAGCTTACAGGATATTGTTTGTGAAATGTTTGTTCATTATTCATATCCTAGAAAATTATAGGTGGACTAAAAGACAGACACCAGATTTGTACATGATTTTTTCATCAATACAACATCCCCATAGCGGGGTAGGGCCGTCAGTGCACCTCTCACTGTGCGCTGTAGGCATTACTTAGTGTTCTTCGCAGAGTCCCTTCGTTCCCCTAGCTGCAATCCCTTGCATTCCTTTTACTGTACCTCCGTTCATATTCTTATTCTTTCTTCTTACTTCCACCTTCTCCTAAGAATTGTTTCATAGTGCAACTGCGAGGTTGTCCTCCTGTTACACATTTAATACCTTTTTACTCTCAATTTTTCCTTTCATCCCCGAATGACCGCATAGATCCCAGTGCTTGGCCTAAATTTTACATGACATTACATGAATACGAGACATTTCCATCTTGAATATTCATGAGGTTTGTAACCCAAATTCCACAAAGTCGTTTAAGATAACGTGCTGAGTCGCCAAGGGATTAAACAGGATCAAAGGAAAAAGTTCCCAGCGCATTTGAATCTCGTCTGCCAGCGCTGTGGTTTTGTACAAGGCCAGCCATGGCCAAAAGGGAAATTTGAAGAGGTCACTGTCGCCCGAAATCAGATCACTTTTCCCTCTCTGCGAATTCTTATTCTCCAGCTTTCAAGTCACTGCGAAGTCGTGTTAGGTGTGACTTCTTTTTATGACTGGGAAACAAGATTTGCAAAGTTGGAGTGAGAAGTTCAAGCGATCGTAGATGCGTTTTGGTCTTGTGGTGAGCAGGTGAGTGTTAGTTGTGACCTTTTAAGCACAAAGACACACAAACACACACACACCATATATATATATGTATAAATTAGGTATACTTACTTTTACACACACACACACATATATATATGTATAAATTATATGTATGTATATAGACATGTGTGTGCGTGTATGAGTGTGTATGTGTGTGTACATAAACCCGCGAAGAAAAGCAAAGTCTGTCCTCTACATATGCAGGAATATACAACATACATGAGCACAGGCTCCACAAAAACAAACCCGGACGCACATGATAGACACGCACACACACACACACGCATGCAGACAAGTAATTTAAAAATTCCAGTGTTCTTTATATAGCTCGACCTCCTCCTCTTCTCGCTGCAGCTGGAAGGAACCCGGCAACTGGAACTATTTCTCTCTCTCTCTCTCTCTCTCTCTCTCTCTCTCTCTCTCTCTCAGAAGAGGCTCTTGCGGTTCAGTGCATTCGAGTCGCCTCGACCATTTTGTTTCTCTCTCTCTCTCTCTCTCTCTCTCTCTCTCTCTCTCTCTCTCTCTCTCTCTCTCTGTGATAATGGCGATAGTCGCTGCCCAAGACAGTTTCTTTCGTTGATTTTACAATATATATTTGAAGATTTTTTTTTAATCCAGTTGTCGATTTTTTTCCATAAGTCAGTGTCTTTTTTTTATTGCCAAGACATGCATTTAAGAAAGTCTGTGTAATGTATTAATGTCTATTTTTTTATTTTTAGATAATTTTTAGATAATTCGTCGTATAATGACGCAGTTTTTACGTGTTACTTTCGTATAAAGCACATTTAGTTTCGATAAGAATGGAGTTTTTTTTTTTTATGACAGGTATTCTCGAATGTGACTCCATTTTCTTACATTTCCTACATTTGAAATGACTTTTTCCGTAAAAAAATAAACTGGAAGAAAAACATCTCAATTGTACGTTCGGACATACACAAAAAAAAAAAAAAGTTTGAAGGTTGAAACAGTATTTTTTTTTTTTTTTTTTGGCAGGCAGAGGCGAGGACACGCACGCTCGTGTAAAGCTCTCATGTTGGGAAACGGGATTTCCCCCATAAGGCCTCAGTGTTCGTGGCAACGACTGTACGAGTCTAATACACGTCGCTGCATCAGTACACCTGGATGTACAAAACATATGCGTAAACACAGCTATATTTAAACACCTTGTGCGAGATACATGTGTATAGACGTTTAAACACCTTCGCAAAATATATTCGTATAGACATTTATACACCCAACGCTCTGTATGTATAAAATATATGCGTATAAAAATTTAAACACCGTCACAAAATATGTGTATAGACATATAAACAAAATCTATGCGTAGAGACATTTAAACAAAATCTATGCGTAGAGACATTTAAACAAAATATATGCATATAGACATTTAATTTAAACAAAATATATGCGTAGACACATTTAAACAAAATATATGCATATAGACATTTAAACAAAATATATGCGTAGAGACATTTAAACAAAATATAAGCATAGAGACATTTAAACAAAATATGTGATTATAGACATTTAAACAGAGCATAAGCGTATAGACATTTAAACAAAATGTAAGTGTATAGACATTTAAACAGAATATATGCGTATAGACATTTAAATAAAACATAAGTGTATAGACATTTAAACAGAACATAAGCGTATAGACATTTAACAAAACATAAGCGTATAGACATTTAAACAGAATATATGCATATAGACGTTTAAACAAAACATAAGTGTATAGACATTTAAACAAAATATATGCGTACAGGCATTTAAACAAAATATATGCGTATGGACATTTAAACAAAATATATGCGTATAAACATTTAAACAAGCAAAATATATGCGTATAGACACTTAAACACCCAATGCCCTGTATGTATAAAATATATACGTACAGGCATTTAAACACCCAACGCCCTGTATGTACAAAATATACGCGTATAGACATTTAACACCCAATGCCCTGTATGTACAAAATATACGCGTATAGACATTTAAACACTCAGCACCCTGTACGTACGTACAAAATATTCGCGTATAGACATTTAAACACCCAGTGCCCTGTATGTACAAAATATACGCATACAGACATCTTAAACACTCAACGCTCAAGTAATCAAGAGTAAAGATGATAAGAATATCAGACCAGCAACAAGTACATTGTTGTCTGGAAGGCCAGGACTGCGCCAAGATGAAGGTCGCGCGCATGCGTGGACTTCGGAGGTCCCGTCCGTCGTGAAAAAGGTCCGTGCCGTTGTTGCCACACGAATTCCAGACTGAGGACACGGTCATGAATCTGCGGGCTTTCGTCACGGACATAAAAAAGAAAAAAATTCTAAAAATAAAAAAAATTCTTAAAAAATTTAGAACACGCTTTTATTAAAATGCACTAAAAAAGTTCGAAATAATTTTTTTGAGACACTCCAGGATTTTCTTACGATTAGTCGTGTCTGCAAAAATAAAAGCGTGGGCGCCAAAGATGGAAGGAAATGCTACAAGAAAAGGAATATAATTTTTTTTTATTTCTCGTAGTATTTCCTTTCATGTTCGGTGCCCACGCTTTTATTTTTGTAGGCATGATTGATTGTAAGAGAGAGAGAGAGAGAGAGAGAGAGAGAGAGAGAGAGAGAGAGAGAGAGAGTGTGTGTGTGAGAGAGAGAGATAGAGAGAGAGAGAGAGTGAGAGAGTGTGTGTGTGTGAGAGAGAGAGAGAGTGTGTGTGTGTGAGAGAGAGAGTGTGTGTGTGTGTGATGAGAGAGAGAGAGAGAGAGAGAGAGAGAGAGAGAGAGAGAGAGAGAGTGTGTGTGTGTGAGAGAGAGAGAGAGAGAGAGAGAGAGAGTGTATGAGAGAGAGATGACTCCACTAACGACAAAATCCACTGTAAGTCGATCTCGCCTCACAGTCTATACGAGACAGAAAGTTAAGTGGGGGTCTCGCAAATTGAAAACCTCGCGACCTTCTAAGCCTTGTCTTCATGACGTGTGATTTCTTTTCTCTTTTTTTTTTTTCTATTACTCAAGAAGTTTTTTTTTCCATTTTACTTTTGGTCAGTAATGAGGTTTCAGGTCATACCTGACTAGCATGAACTTTTTTTATTTTTCTTTTAAATTTATGGGTTTAAATTTTTCCAACCGGTTCTTTAATTTTTTTTTCTTTTGTACTGAATTTTCCTACTTCTTAATTTTTTTCATTTAATGTAAAAGAAAGGGCTAAGTAGATTAAAAATAAAAAGTTCTCTTAGAAATAAAATAACAGTTTATATCGTTACCCATTCTTTTTAAATCCCTGAATTTTTTTTTATTTTTAGTTTTATTCCTTGTCCTATTCTGTAACTAAGCTTTTCAGTGGTAGGTCGACGGAGTGGGCAATCAGATGTCCCCCTGTAGTCCAAACCCGAGGAAAGCAGTAAAAAGAATGATGGATCAAAAATTGTGGCGTAGCTTTTTGTCAAGAACTTCTTGCATATCTTTATTTCACAATAAATAATTAGCTTGCTATCTTAGTCTGAGTAAATTCATAGTCTCCTTCTTCCATTTGACTTTCCACCCCCTCTAACAATTGTTACACCTTCCAAACCTTCTTCCTGTCAATTTCCCTTTCAGCGTTGAATGACCTCATAGGTCCCAGCGCTTGGCCTTTGGCCTAAATTCTATATTCTGATCTATTCTTAGTCTGAGTAACTTGGTAATTATGTTTCCTAATTTATCTTTACTTGTTCTTTTCTCTTTGATCTGTTTTCGCTTACACATTATATGGGCATTCCTGTTTACAGGGTACTGTTTACCTCCATCTTGCATGCCCCATTGTGACCCATGGTTTTGAAGTGCCCTCCTCCCTTCTAACACTGGGCCAAGGGAACACTTCTCTTCTATACGTTTAAACTTCGTGACATAACGAAAAAGAGAATTTCTGCTTACTAAGAGTCTCTTAAATTCAAATTCAAATTCAAATTCAAAAATTTTATTGATAATTTACATCAAAAGGAAAGAGTCTCTTAAAGGATTCTGCACAAAATGTCTCTTAGCCAATTCCTCGTTCGCAATACGACCTTCCCTCTGCGCGCGGGCGCAAGAGAATTGAATTTTATATTTCAAATAAAGTAGTTGATGTCCAGCTTTCCGATGCAACCCCAGTAAGGGTACAGTTTTCGTCGGGGTACAATTCTGTACCGTCAGTCTTAGTTGTACGTTTTTGTAAGGGTTGCTAAGAGTCATTCTTACAGGAGGTTGTAACAATTAGTAAATTATTGCAAGAATGAGGTTGCCAGGTCATTCTTGTAGAAGGTTGTAACAACTAGTAAATTATCACAAGAATGAGGGTTGCCAGGTCATTCTTGTAGTAGGTTGTAACAACTAGTAAGCTATAACACGAATGAGGGTTGCCGAGAGTCATTTTTACAGGAGGTTGTAACGACTAGTGAATTATTACACGAAGAGGTTTGCCAAGAGTCATCCTTACAAGCTGTTGTAACAACGAGTAAACTGTAACACGAATGAGGGTTCCCAAGAGTCATTCTAACAGGAGGTTGTAACAACGAGTAAACTATAACACGAATGAGGGTTCCCAAGAGTTATTCTAACAGGAGGTTGTAACAACTAGTAAACTACAACACGGATGAAATACCTTGTGTATTCAAGATGAGAAGAAATAAGTTGGGAAAAGCCTGTTAGGATAATATACGAGATGGGATACAGCACTTGTATCCAGTTTTAACCCAAAGGAACTTTTAGTTTAGAGCCAGTGTCAGCAGAATGTTTTTAAAGTTATTTCAGAATCAAACAACGAACCCCAAGCTCCGGAACTCGAAAGGAGGTTTGGCAGGACCACACGTCAGTCCCTATAGATATATAACGCTAGTAGTGGCCCGGACCACGTGTGCCGGATCGTATTACTCCTCGATCGAGCGTAGACAACGAAAGGTCAAATGTACCCTCCTGTTTTCGATTATTCCGGCATTTGTCGGCTGCCACTTCGTGCAGCGAGCCCGAGTTTACGACGGGACGGCGGCCATCTTTTATTCCGCATTAGGCTCCGTCTTCATTTTCGTTGTTTTATCGCCAGCATCGGCGATCGTTGCTCTGCTGTTAGGATTACTTAAGGTGCTCTTCAAGCTGCAGTCATGGGGCTTCGAATGAATTCTCCCTGATCATATTTGGCAAGTCTCGGCTTCTGAGTTCATGCTTGCCCTTTGTGTATCAGACTCCCTGGGGCGTTGCAGTCTCTTCCTACACCTGCATGGAAGCCTCATTAACGGCTCGTCAGTTCGCTTCATTTCTACTGCACCAGTCACCTCTCTCTCTCTCTCTCTCTCTCTCTCTCTCTCTCTCTCTCTCTCTCTCTCTCTCTCTCTCTCTCTCTCTCTTGCAAGCGTTTCGGCATTTCCTAGATCTTAGGACCGTTTCATTTTGACACTTTAACATATAGCCTTTCTTGAAGACTAGAATTTTATTCAAGTTTTGCCAGGCTCTCCCATTCTCTCCACGTGACCAAACCACTGCAAGGCAATCTGATCCATTTTTTTCATATCCTCTAAGCAGTTTAGCAATACTGTACGTATACCTGAAAATAAATGACAATAATATAAAAGAGAGACGTTACGTACCATCCAGAAGCTATGCCTAATGTATTTTCATTGTGCATATTTATGGAGAGACAGAGCGCTAAGAGAAAATGGGCTGGGCTGGACGACAGCAGTACTGAACGTTATAGCCTGGAGAAAATTTTGGGTAGGCCTGTACCATTCGCTCTTTGTTATAGAAATTTAATTTCGGTCTTGTCATACATTTTTCCGCACGGTTTGTCATCCACTTGTATTGCACTGACAGCTTCAACTTAATCACACTTATGTACTTTCCTTGATGCTCAGCTAGAGAACTCTCCTATTTGGAAATGAAAATTAGAGGGCTTCCAACCACATGCTATTCTGTGAGTTTCCGAAAGGCGATTAAATTATTTCATTTTGTACTCACTTTGCACCTATTTATCAATCAGATGGTGATATCGCTCGACATTGATCGTAATCGGAAGTATGTTTTAATTAACACTAGTACAAAACTGTATCTTATTCATCTGAATTTTCACGCATTTCTGAGGTCGGGTATCTTATGAACAGGCATCAAGAGCTGTACGTAAGTGTATCATGAGCTTTATGAGGATGGACAAGAGCAAATAATATGAAGGTTATTTGAAATTCACATGGTAGTGTGTCTTCATATAAATTTTTTTGAAGTTCCATATTCGGTGACAGTGGTCAATATTGATTTAACTGGTTAAGAATTTGCGTACAGTCGACCATTCTTAAATTAGGCATTTAAAAATTATGTCACTTCTCGTTTTGAAGAAATGACTATATACTTTTAGGTTTATCATTTGAAATAGTCTTTGGCAAGTGTTTTGTAAAATTACAGTAGTTTGTGGCATAGCGTTCTTCTGAAAGTGTCATGAGATTACATAATTTGTCTTTGAATATGCTTTCTTAGGTACAACAAAACCTTGCAAGGGAGGTTGTTACAAATGTCAAAATGGAAACTTGAAATTTTAGAGGCTCTTTTCAAAACTTATCTTTCATGGTTTTTTTGAAAACTGCTTCGAGGAAACCCCATTTTCCAAAGACCATTTCAAGACGCTTTTGGTTTTCCCAACTTGGCTTTCCCAAGTTCCCTCACCCTGCCGAGACTTGAGGCACCTGATGATGTTATCCAATTTGATTTATCTTGAAGGCTGATGAACTTCAAAAGGTAGTTTTTTGAGTTGAATGCCTCTTGAAAAATGCCTCAAAGACACCCATTCTCCAGACAGACCATTTCAGGATGCTCGTGGTTTTCCCAACTTGACTTCCCCAAATTCCCTCACTCTGTTGAACCTCTTGAGGGCGTCAGATGTTATTAACGAAATTTAATCTATTTCGGAGGCTAATGAACCTCAAAAGGTCGTTTCTGTAAGTCGACTGTTATTCCAGTCGCTGAATTTATTCCACGTTGCAAGAAATACAATTCTCAATTGACAGTTCCCATTGTTAACTAATCCTTTCAAGCCGAGTTATTCCGTGACCCCAAATTTTCCTGTTCGATTCAATTTCCATTTTGGAGTCCTCTCAAGACAGCTTTGTGTTTTAGCCTCTCGAAATGCCCGACAGAAAACCGAAGTCCTTTGCATTGTCCAAATCCAAGTGAATGGCAGTTTTATTTCTCATTTAATTGCCCATCCGTTACCAGACGGATTCTCTAGACCACCGCAGAAGCCTCCAATTTCAGCTTTGTCGAAATTCTCACTCTCTCTCTCTCACTCTTTCTCGTTCTTCTTCCTCCCGCTACTTACTTTTATCCTCCTCTCAAACTTTCAAATGCCATGTTTCATCTGCGCAGTCGCAACTGGCGAATCCAGACGCCTTTACAGTTATCCTACGGAAGAATGGATGGTATTTAATGGCACATAAAACGTGAACGACAGCGATTAGGATGCGACGCCCTTGTCGCTCTGTGCGACAGCTGGCTTGTGAGGCGCCCAGTGAGAAGGAACCACTAAAAAAAAAAAAAAAAAGAAAAGGACGGGGTATATGGGCAGCTAGCGTAGGTACCGGGTGCCTCTCTAAAACCACGCTGGGGTCCTTTGATGACTTCGGCCGAGGCGTCAATGGCCTGCAGGAGATGGGGCGGGGGAGGGGGCGGGGGAGGCCGCTGTGTAAACTCGAGGGGCTTCCTTCGACGTCGTTTGATAGATGCCATCAGGAAGGACGGTTCTGGTCATTAGGTAATGACCGAGGTGGGGAGAGGGGGAAGGGGGAAGGGAAAGGGAGAGAGGATTATTATGTGACTTCTCGTAGAGATCATGATGATGATGGTCCTTCCTTCCCCATCGTGGTCGTTTGCTTTACTTGTTTGGTTTTGGAATAATGGCAAAATCCTCTCTCTCTCTCTCTCTCTCTCTCTCTCTCTCTCTCTCTCTCTCTCTCTCTCTCTCTGTGTGTGTGTGTGTGTGTGTGTGTGCCGTGATTATTGCAGATAGGTGCTTTTATTGTTATTTTTCACTGAACATCTGTTAATGCACAAATTCTCTGTGTACGGTACTGAGATACATAAAGCAGTGGACGTGAGTGCTTATAAGTTAATAATTTAATTATTTCATATCTTATTGTAGGTAATTTAAAAATCAGTGATAATTTCTAGTATTTTCTTTCATGTATTACCTGCATTTTCTAGCAGCATTATTTCTCTCAGGAATTATGCTACTTTTTTAGAAAGGTCGCGCTTTGCCTGAACCGAAAATACAACGAGATTGTACAGGAGGTTACATACCAGCAAATCTTCAGGGTATCAATCGAAGTATGTTCGTCCTTCGATTGATACCCTGAAGATTTGTTGGTATGTAACCTCCTGTACAATCTCGTTGTATTTTCGGTTCAGGCAAAGCGACCTTCTAAAAAGTAGCATAATTCCTGTGAGAAATATTGCTGCTAGAAAATACAGTTAATACACGAAAGAAAATACTAGAAATTATCACTGATTTTTAAATTACTTACAATAAGATGTGAAATCATTAAATTATCAGTTTATAAGCACTCACGTCCATTGCTTTACGTATCTCAGAATACCGTACATGGAGAATTTGTATTTTGCTAACACACACACTCAAACACCTGAGTGAAAGCTTAATCTTCTTGGTAGATTTAATGGACAAAGACAAATAGAAAATGGTGTCAGCTGACTTCTTATGGACTAGGCTATATATGGCTATATATCCTGGTGAGGCACCATTTCATCATTTCCATATCTTCTTGATTTGAAAATATTACAGAGCTGAGTACAGGAAGTACAGATATTTTCAATGCAGAGGCCACGTGTCTGAAGAAATGAACGGCAGGATTAATTTCTTGTTGTTTTGTAAAAACTGCTAATTTTATTTACTGCAAACCCTTGTCTCTTTATCCATTAATTTAATATATATTGTTTTGATATATATTAAATGTCTGTATTTGCTATTACCTTCTGTTACTTTCAAATGAATGCCATATTCTTTGGAAGTTTGAACTTCAAGTGAATGGTCCATGTGGGCTTGTTCCATATGAATAAGGTTCATCTTCTGAATGATAATAATACAAATAATATTGATTTATAAGATCTAATTTTTCCAACTTCCGCTTCTTCCTGTGAGACCTTACTGCATAGGGGGATACACTTGCTTTTGGCGTATCTTTTGCGTATATCCAGAGTATGTATATAAACCTTGACGTTCCTGCTTCCTCTCTGCACTCGTAGTATCTTACAATCAAGGAGTAGGTTCGACAAGGTATAGCCTTGAATTGCCCAGGACTATCAAGGGCTGTAAAACGCTTCTTTGACGCTATCACAGTGAATTAAGTCCTCGCTCGAGTTTCTCGGAACGACTCAACTGCTACGTGGTTTATGTTACGACTCATAAGAATACGAGTTCCAGCGTATCCCGTATCGATGCCGAATGCATCTGACCCACCGAATTAGGACCTCGAGAGCAAGTTTCGGGGGTCAGAAATTGGTCGAGAAACTGGTCATGTGTCCTAGCGACCCGAAAATTGGGCGCCCATTAATTCTACCTCTCGCTGATACGTTGCCGACAGATATCAGATACACCTGGCTTGACTTGGCTGTCAGGTGGCCCCTCTGTATTTGGGCACAGGCACCCCGGCATTTGTTTTGATTCGGCTCGTATCGTGAGACTGATAGTTTCACCTTTTGTTTATTGTGCTGGTGATGAGGAGACATTGGGCGCCTTCTTGTTTCTCTCGAGGTGAGGGGCTGACTGTGGTTGTCTTGATGGAAGCTGAGTTTCTCTCTCGTTAATTTACCCTTTTGTATGCCAGCTCTCTCTCTCTCTCTCTCTCTCTCTCTCTCTCTCTCTCTCTCTCTCTCTCTCTCTCTCTCTCTCTCTCTTCTACAAGGTCCCATTATATACAAAAGGGATTACAAATATAGTATGTAACACACGCATACACATTGTATGTATATATATATATATATATATATATATATATATATATATATATATATATATATATATATATATATATATATATATATATATTATATCATTTGAGTATGTAAAGAAAAGGAGAATAATTTGGAATTCGGCTAAAGCTCCAATGAACAAACAATCAAAGATATTTGCCCATTCATTTTTAATTTATTAGTTTTGCCATTTAGGTTTATCCGTTTTTATCATCCTTGTCGAATGATGTGAACTGTACAATAATATCATTGATTTTGTGTGTGTGTGTGTATGATTGTAGTCCGCTCTTCCAATAAAATTTTATAATTACGACAATTGATCCAGAAAAACTACTGAATACCGTAAAAACTTAACCCAAACTTAATCTGTCCTCATCTTTCCAACAGAAATAATTGTGAATTTCTCATTTTGTAGAAAGTGAACTTGTTAAATGAGGCCAGCTGAACAGACATAAGTTTTTGTATTTGATTTTTTTTTAGGCTTTTCTTTATCCGTTTACAAAAAATAAAATGCATAATTATAAGTGACCCACCTTCACGAAAATGTCAGTTGTCCGCGCACAATGAAAAGATGAAAGTATTTTGGATTGGGAGCGTGGAACACAATTTCTGAATTCTCATTTTAGTTTTCTGTAAAAGAAAACTACTGTGCCGGCTTTGTCTGTCCGTCCGCACTTTATTCTGTCCGCACTTTTTCTCTCCGCCCTCAGATCTTAAAAACTACTGAGGCTAGAGGGCTGCAAATTGGTATGTTGATCATCCACCCTCCAGTCATCAAACATACAAAATTGCAGCCCTCCATCCTCAGTAGTTTTTATTTTATTTAAGGTTAAATTTAGCCATAATTGTGCTTCTGGCAACGATATAGTATATGCCACCACCGGGACTGGTTAAAGTTTCATGGGCCGCGGTTCATACAGTATTATACCGAGACCACCGAAAGATAGATTTATTTTCGGTGGCCTTGATTATACGCTGTACAGAAAACTCGATTGCGCTGAAGAAACTTCGGCTCATTTTTTAATTTTTTAATTTTACATTCAGTATGAAACGCAATCTCTGAATTCTTATTTTTGATTTTGCATTCGGTATGGAACACACCCTCTGAATTCTTAATTTATTCTTTTTTATATTTCGTCATTATCCTTTATTCTTTTTAATTACATACAGTTCTCTTTCCGAGGCGCAGTCATTCAGGTTTAGAAAACTCTTAATGGATCATTCATGTTGACGAATAGCGAGGAAATTGATTTTCTTTTTTTGTCAAACCTGCATCTGCCTACGGTCTCTATTTGAAAATTAATTTTAAGCGAATGCTTCTATCATTATCATCATTTTTATTATTATTTAATCGTTATTATTTCATTATTATTATTATTATGAATACTATATTTACAATAATTATCATTGTATCTCTTTTATCTAAATTGTACGTATTACATTTGTCTCTTTGTATATTCCCTGTATATGCCCACGAGCTGAAGTAAGTATATTATTATTATTATTATTATTATTATTATTATTATTATTATTATTATTATTATTATTATTAGTCAGGAATGTTATCGCTTTGGACTTCGAGCTCTTAATAGATAAACACGGCAACAACGAGGACGCCTCGTAGGAATTTGTAGTTGGAAGATACGATGTTTCACCCTTGGTTCACCCTGACCGCTGCAGTAGTTTGTAAGGTGACGGAATTCCAGGCACACTGAATGATATGGTGAAGTTCAAGCACTGGTTCAAGCACTGTTGCTGCTTCCATCTTAGCCAGACGGATTAAAACCCCAAGGTCTGACCCAGAGTAATTGTCCCTTTCAGGGCAAAATGTCGAATATCCCTTTTTTTTTTTTTTTTTTGTAGTTATGTGCGTCGACACTGATTTTGCCACTGACTTCCTTTTTCAGCTGAATATTAAGTGTGCGTGTGTGTGTCTCTCTCTCTCTTAGATAGACAGACTTGATACTTCGCAGAATCAAGAAGTCGATGATAACATCACCGTCGGTGCAGATAACTCGAAAAATTTAACAAGGGCGCATTCGACACTTTGCCAAAAAAAGGGACGGCTTGTTGCGATAATGTTTCGCATTTTAATTTCATGTGGTAGTTTGAATCATGAGAATTGATAATAGAAAAATTCTTTGCACTGATAAGTGCTTTTGAAGCGTAATTTCTACGTCTCTCTCTCTCTCTCTCTCTCTCTCTCTCTCTCTCTCTCTCTCTCTCTCTCTCTCTCTCTCTCTCTCTCTCGAGTCAACCGCGGTCGATCTCTATGCATTTTGCTCATAAACAGCAGTTTCTGACGATTGGTTTTAGACTACATTTTATGGTCACCTGTCTGGTTTCACATTTCTGCCTTTGTGTATCACCGAATGAAACAGCTAGAGGAGAGAGAGAGAGAGAGAGAGAGAGAGAGAGAGAGAGAGAGAGAGAGAGAGAGAGAGAGAGAGGCCGGGTTCTTTTGACGAAAATTGACAAGTTGAGGGGCCTGAAGAGATAAAGATGCATTTGGCAGAGAGAGAGAGAGAGAGAGAGAAGAGAGAGAGAGAAGAGAGAGAGAGAGAGAGAAATTTTGTGCTGTTCGAGATCGGCCCGCAGATGGCAAATATGAAAATGACTTTAAATAACCCTTCGACGTAATCAAGAGAGAATCTGGCCAAATGCTGGCCCGGGTTTGGCCCGCGGGTAGCCATCAGGTAGGGCGTGGTAACCTTGAGTAACCTTTGCGTGGCTGCCGGCTACAATTAGTGTAGGTATTGCAGGTAATGGGCCAGTCTTGCCTGAGCCTTGTCCTGATACGACGGCGCTCTCTCTCTCTCTCTCTCTCTCTCTCTCTCTCTCTCTCTCTTTAGCATTTCTTGCCTTCAGTTACAGCTCTTTGACATTTTTCGTCAAAAGGCTCTCTCTCTCTCTCTCTCTCTCTCTCTCTCTCTCTCTCTCTCTCTCTCTTCTCTCTCTCCCAAATGCATCTTTATCCCTTCTTCTTGACCTGACCTACAGTTCTTATCTCTGTCTTTTTCGTCAAAAGAATTTCTCTCTCTCTCTCTCTCTCCATATGCATCTTTACCGCTTCTTTCCCTCAACTACAGCTGTTATCTTCGTCCTTTTTCGTCATTATCGCTCTCTCTCTCTCTCTCTCTCTCTCTCTCTCTCTCTCTCTCTCTCTCTCTCTCTCTCTCTCTCGCAGTAATGCGTCTCCTTCTTGGTCAGCCACGACCATCAAAATAGCTTTCACTTACTCCTTTCTTGTCGCTGCTTCGTATTATCTCTTAATGGACCATGAAATGCCTGGCACTTTGTTATTGGCCTTGCGCATGCGCCGGTCACGACCGGCCATTCGCAGTTTTTCTTTACGAGACACAAAAGTATCTTTACGCCTGATGACACCGGACGGTGTTGTCTCTTTTTTGTAAATATTTTTTATACTTTTTTTTTTAAGATTTGTTTCCTCGTGTTGGTTTTTGGGAAATATATTTAAATACTTTATTTATTTCCTTCATTTCTTTTTAATGCATTTTACTGTATATTGCGAATAGCCTTTTTGTATACCAATATCATGAGAATGAGCCGTGATATATAATATATATATATAAATATATATATATATATATATATATATATATATATATATATATGTAATTGCGCAGGAATAACATCTATAAGCAAACTTACCTTCAGTTCATTTCGATGCACGAGAAGACACTAATTCAGCATGCCATCTGAATCAAAGCTCCAGGAGAATTAATGACAAATTAAGATCTCTCTCTCTCTCTCTCTCTCTCTCTCTCTCTCTCTCTCTCTCTCTCTCTCTCTCTCTCTCTCTCTCTCTCTCTCTCTCTCTCTCTCTCTCTCTCTCTCTCTCTCTGCCAGACATATAAACAGATCTAGCTGTGGCCTTTAAAAGGTGCGATTTTTTTGTCGTTATAATTTTGGGTCATCATGACGAAAGTGGCAAGCTATTAGGCCTTATATAGTGAGCTTATCTTCACAATACAGTTGATGATTTCCGTCATAAATGGGAGGCAATTTCTACTTTCTCTTGTTATTTATTTCTGCATATATGTCCATTCTTGTATTGAACTTCAAAGTGGCACAATTTAGTCAAGTACAGAATCTTCGTACTATACTTCTGTTGGCATTCAAAGTAGCATATGTGTAATTTAGTAAAGTACAGAACCTTTGTACTATGTTTTTATTGGTATTCAAAGTGGCATATCTGTAATTTAGCAAAGTACAGAATTTTTGTAATATACTTTTATTGGCATTCAAGGTGGAATATCTATGATTTAGTAAAGTACAGAATTTTTTTACTATACTTTTATTGGCATTCAAAGTGGCATATCTATGATTTAGCAAAGTACAGAATTTTTGTAAAATACTTTTATTGGCATTCAAAGTGGCATATCTATAATTTAGTAAAGTACAGAATTTGTGTACTATTCTTTTATTGGCATTCAAAGTGGCATGTCTATAAATTAGTAAAGTACAGAATTTTTGTAATATACTTTTATTGGCATCAAAGTGGCATATCTATAATTTATTAAAGTACAGAATTTTGTACTATGCTTTTATTGGCATTCGAAGTGGCATAACTGTTATTTATTAAAGTACAGAATCTATGTAGTATACTGTTATGGGCATTCAAAGTGGCCTAATTTAGCGAATTACAAAATCATTATACTATACTTTTATTGACATTCAAAGTTACTTAACAACAACTGAAAGCACAGACTAATGTTTGTATTGTGCTAATTTGCAACGAGTTTCCTAACCTTGCAAGCTGTGGTATGACGTCCTTTGACCTTGCCCCTCGCCAGAATGATATGAGCATCAAGGACGTGTGAACTGTTTTAATGACCTGTCAGGCTTTCGTGTGAAGCTCAGGGCTCTCTCTCTCTCTCTCTCTCTCTCTCTCTCTCTCTCTCTCTCTCTCTCTCTCTCTCTCTCTCTCTCTCCGCATTAGAGGGAGAGTTGTCACTGGGTCCCATAAAATTTTGCGAGCTGTCATGTGTTGCTTTGATTGGTTGATGGTCCTTGTCCGCCTTAAATTACTAGTTTCTTTCTTTCGTTTTCGTGATTTTAGTAAGTTGTTATTATTATTATTATTATTATTATTATTATTATTATTATTATTATTATTATTATTATTATTATTATATTGAGTTTTTATAGGAAATTTATCGACTTATATTCCCTTCATTCATTTAACAGTGTTAAATCTTAATTTGATAATATTTCTAAAAATATCTGAAATCCTTGGATAATGATAGTTTCTTCAGGAAACTTTCAATCACCTGTTTTTTTTTAAATACCTCAAAAGTAATTAGTAGCCTTCTTTAACACTTTAGGCAATAGGATTTTTAATATTGATAAAAGAAAGGAATATGTCAGTCAATGAATTTCAAAATGTACTGGGCATTAATAATAATAATAATAATAATAATAATAATAATAATAATAATAATAATAATAATAATAATAATAATAATAATAATAATAATTTCCTTCTCCTCTTCTTCTTCTTCTTCTTCTTCTCTTATTATTATTATTATTAAAATATAAAATCACATTTATGTAAAGTAATGTATTTACAAATGATAAAATAAATTCCAGGAGCTTTCTGCTCAGCTCCCTTCTTCAGCTAGAAAATCTAGCTGAAGAAGGAGCTGAGCAGGCTGTCGAAAGCTCCTGGAATTTATTTTATCATTTGTAAATACATTACTTACATAAATGTGGATTTTGTATTTTATAAACATATTCACGGGATTGTGAAGAAGATTTGCATTATTATTATTGTTATTATTATTATTATTATTATTATTATTATTATTATTATTATTATTATTATTAATAATAATGTCTAGTACAATTTGAAATTCATTCCCTGACTTATTCTTTCTTTTAACAACATTAAACCTTTAATTGTGTAAAGTATTAGAGAACGCTGCTAATTACTTTTGAGGCATTGAAACAAAACAGGTGAATGAACGTTCTCTGGAGAAAATGCATTGATAACCTCACTCCTGCCGTCCGATTAAACTGCGCACAAAGGCTTCCTGAGCTCCTGTTGATATGCATTCTCTGGGCTGTCCAGCTCCTCGGGAGATACCCGCATTCGAATGAAAAAGGTGAAGCCATTCACACAATTGCTGTCAGTCGTTCTCTGGTGGAAAAGCTTTTTGGAAATGTCGGATATACGTATCATCCTCCTTTAAGGATTTTGGAATCCTTTTCAACGCCTTCGGACGCCACTGCGTCCTCCTCGAGAGGCGATTTGGGAAACTGAGTATCCTGTTTTGTTGTTTTATTTGTCTCTTTCCGAGAACAACCTTTGTTGTTCGTTGTTCGACGATTCCCCTTTACCGAGAACAGCCGTCTTTTCTTGCAGGTAAGTGCTCTCGAATGCTCTCTGAAGACAGTGAGAAATTCTCTGTGAGATACATTTTATATTCTCTCGTTCTGTATGTATGTATGTCTGTCTAACAATTAATGGATATTCTCTCTCAAGCTCCTTTATTTTTTTAGATCGTGTTTTAATTCCTCGTACAGTTCACTATTTATGTTTGTCTTTATTTTCGTTCTTTCTTATTTTTGTGGACGATATTTACATTTTTGAATTTTCAAACTTTCGGAAGTTGGCGTATAGCTAAACGATATACCATATCTGCAAATATAGATGTTAAAATTTTACAGAAAAATATAACAAGTGCAGGTTTATTATGGTTTCATGACAGAATGACACCTTTGAGTATTTACAGTTCATATTGGTACTGCTAACAATATGATTTTATCGGTATGTTTATGAGTAATTACAGTAGGCCATTTACATCTGTACATAAATAATGACTTTGGAATATTTTTGTAAATGTAAATATAAATATAAATGTAAATATGAATAATGCCTTTGGAATATTTATGTAAATATAAATTTAAATAAAAAATGCCTTTGGAGTATTTTTGTAAATGTAGATATAAATAAAAATACACCAATGTAGCCTCCAAAACCCCGTGACGCATAAGCCCTCTGTAAAGTTCTACCACTCATGTTTTTCCTGTGCTTTGTCTTCCACAAATCTCCACTCCATCTCCAGCCTCCTTCTCATATTTTTCATCCAGGAAGGTCGAAGGACATGTCCAAGCCACCTCCATCTCCCTTTCATGATTATCTCTTTTATATATGAAACTTCATTCTAACTTTATCCTACCACCCTTCTCCTCATATTATTCTTGTATTTTTATTTTTAAATCAACTAAATCTATAGTTTCATTGTCTTATTGGGATACCTGTCATATAGGAAATTTATATGAACAGATGATAAATACATGGGTGTGAAATTATGCGGTTTTTGAGGTTAAGACCCCTTTTTTCCATCATCAACACTTTACTGTGAAATATTTGTTATCAATCTGTGTATGGTACACATTTCAATTTCTGTTCCTACTGTCTTTCTCGTCTTTTAATCCTGCTCTTCGTTAACTATCTTTATATGAAATTACGTAATGTGGAATAGTTACTAAACGTTTTAAATAGCTTTGTGAACTTTACCCAAAGAATATTTGCACCTTTCGAATGACCGTGTCAAACTTATTTGAGACTCTCTCTCTCTCTCTCTCTCTCTCTCTCTCTCTCTCTCTCTCTCGTTACTTTTTGAACGGCATGTTTTTGTTATAACATTACAAAAGCCTTGAGTAAATAGCTGGATAGTACCATTAATTTTAATGCTTATGCATATAACCTATTGAACGTTTTCTATTTTTTTCAGGTACGTGTAAGAAGATGGAGGGTACACACGGTAACGTGAGTAACTGAATAACAGTTCCAGGTGATGTTTTATATTATTGCAAACTGATGTACTTCACTAGTGATAGAAGTCATTATTATTATTATTATTATTATTATTATTATTATTATTATTATTATTATTATTATTATTATTATTATTATTATATATGTTATAGTGTCATCAGCTGCATTCAGTCTATTTAAACTTTTTTTCTGTCTGATAATTGATTTTTCAGGGTTACTGCATTTCGTCAGTAACTTGCAAATCCAGTTGTAATTTTACTTCTATAACATTTAGCACAACACATTATTATTATTATTATTATTATTATTATTATTATTATTATTATTATTATTATTATTATTATTATTATTATTATTATTGCTAAAGATCTGCCCAAATAACAAGCCGGGCCTACGGATATCTAGGAATTACTTCGAAATTTTCTTCGATTTCCTCAAGAACTAGATTTGATTTTATGAGATTTAGGCTGTCAAACCAATCCCCGCTGTACATTCGGCCATTCGGCGCTTAAGACGGTGAAAATTGAGGGAATTGGAGTGGTTGGACAGCAAAATAAAGAGTAAAGATCTAAAGGTGGAAATGGGAAAGAACCACAGAGTTATACAAAGAAGTAATAGTAATTAGAGAGGTTGGGAGAAGACCTCACAATTTCAGTAAGAAGTAATATTTAATAGAGAGGTTGGACAGCAAGACTGGAGTAAAGACGCGTGGGGAATGGAAGTAGAATCAAAGGGTAAATAAACTGGGGTGCAGCAGAGGGCCTACGGGACGCCGCAAACACCTTTTAATTAGCGCCTACGACATAACGGAAAGGGAACCTCTACAAAAACCATCTTTATTCATTTTCCTATTCATTCATTCATCGGGCAGCATCAACCACAACAACCAATCCCACCAAACAAGGGAAAGATCTCTCTCTCTCTCTCTCTCTCTCTCTCTCTCTCCCCCTCTGTTGGTTTAGCCCGATGCTGTGTGACACGACCTCGTCCGCATCCTTGATGTGATTGGGTAATTATGCCCGATCGTGCCACTCCCCCGACAGCCGTGCCCCGTCATTAATATGTCTCGATAATTGCATGGGAAGGGTCGTTTTTTGGTGCCCCGTTTGCTTTTGAGGGTGTTTCGCTCGTTAGGGAAACAAAGGGGATTTTCTCTTATATTTATTGAAATGTTTTGGTTTACCGTTGTTCTTTTTTTCCGCAGTGTTTCCAGAATGACTCTGTTGAGAATGGTGGTTATTATTGTTGTAGGTGTTGTATTGTCTTCTTTGTTGTAAAGCACGTGTTGTTTTTGTTATTGTAATGTGGTATTGATGATAAATGCGTTTTCGTTCGTAAAACCATAATTTTTTCGTAAGTTTTTCCCGTAAAATGTTAACCGTAGCGCCGAAAAGTTCCACACCGTGTAAAACATGTCATAAACCTGTCGATAACTTATCGAACACACATCACAAATATGTTGAATACAAGTCAACGACTTATTGGTAGTTGTAACCAGTGTTTCGTTCGTTCTCGACTAATGGTCGTCGACTTGTTGTCAACCTGTTTGTGATATGTATGGGATATGTTGTCAACATGTATTTCTGATATGTTTCACTAACGTAGTGTGGACGTACCCGAAAAATTGACAAGCTTTCAAGCACTCCCACCCTACACTTAAACATAGAGAGAGAGAGAGAGAGAGAGAGAGAGAGAGAGAGAGAGAGAGAGAGAGAGAGAGAGAGTCACTTACCCATAAACGGGGAAATCAGACGGTTATTAGATTCAGAATTTATCCTTGAATGCACGTCACAAGTATGTAGGCAAAATAAGTTCTGGTGAATTAAGAAGCAAGCTCATCTATTACAGCGAAGGAGAAATAATCCTTATTACTTTCACATTCTCGTTGTTTTTATGTTTCTTTGATCACTGGGTAATATTTCAAAAGTCATTAAATATTAGTCCTTGAGATCTGTACCAAACACGCTAGTTTTTCCTCTCCTAGATTCAGATATTTTTTAAAAGATACCTGTTTCAATTTATGAAATTATACGCTGGAATGCAAAAAGAGTCATATACTGTAATGATTTTTCTTTAGTGTTTTAGATGATTTGTGTATTTATGTATAATCTGTGTATATTTGTGTATACCTGTGATTGTAATAAGATTTTTTTATGCTTTAATCTTTTTTTTTAGACTTGTGTATTTTCTGTTTGTTTACAGTTTTCAAACATTTAAGGAAAGTTGGTATTTTGCTCGAACACTTAAAGTGATACTTAAAGACAGTGTTTTTATGATAAAGCTGACGTAAATTGCAATTTCAAATTAGAATGAAGATGATTTTTATTATACAACTGACGTAGATTGCAATTTCAAATTGGAAGTGAAGACATTTTTTTTTCTAAAACGGGCGTTGATTGTGCTTTAAAATTGGAAATGAAGACAATTTTTTGTTATTCTAAAACTTACGTCAATTGCAAATTCAAATTGGAAATGGAGATAATTTTTTTATATTCTATAATTGACATCGATTGCAATTTCAACTGGGAAATGAAGACAGTTTTTATTCTTATTGCAGTTTCAAATTGGAAATGAACATTTTTTTATTCTAAAATTGGCGTTGATTGTGCTTTAGAATTGGAAATGAAGACAATTTTCTTTATTCGAAAACTGACGCCAATTGCAAATTCAAATTGGAAATGGAGATGATTTTTTTATAGTCTATAGCTGACATCGATTGCAATTTCAAATTGTAAATTAACATAATATATTTATACTACAACTGACGTCGATTGCAATTTCAAATTATAAATAAACATATCTTTATTCTATAACTGACGTAGATTGCAATTTCAAGTTGGAAATGATCCCTCTGCGTTGCGAAATTTAAAATCGACGAAAACCCCACTTTTGTCCGCGGGGTCATAAAATTTAACAGGAAAAACCTGAAACCTTGAATTTCTTGCGTAACGCTTCTCAATTAAATAAAAAAAAATATTTACCAAGCGTGAAAAAGTGTGAAAAAACAAAGAAGAAATTTCTTCCTGGAGTCGCGATTGTCTCGAGCGCGGTGCCATCAAAGGAAAAACTGGCAGGTAATAAACTCAGGTAATAAACTCGTAAGGTTTAACTTGAAACAAATATCAGCCGATAATGAAGGTGTTGATGGGCAAGATGATGACGATAAGGCGCATGACTTTGGGATATTAGTAGATGCGAAGATGAAGGGTCATTATTCCTATCTAAGACGAGTTGATTAAAAGCTTAACTCTTGTGGAACGTTCTGTGGACGAAGATTGCATTTATTGATTCTCATTGTATAAGTGTTAAAAATGCAAAGAGCCTTTACGTAAGAGGATCCATTATCATACAAGGGTGTGTCATGTCGTTCAAAGCTTAAGGGTTTTATGGATATGTGGATTTCTTAAGCAAAAAATATAGAGGCATGGATATTTTCGTGTATCTGGAAAACAGCAAAGTATTGACCATAACCTGTAAATAAAGCACAAAAAAAGGGAAAGATTTTTTGTGCATTGGGAAAAAAGGCTAAATACCGACTATATTCCTTAAAAGAGCTAGAAAGTTTAGAGTTTTGGTGTTGTTGGATTTAAAAAACAAAAAAAAAGAAAAAAAAAGTGGAGAAATTGAGAAAAGGTTATAATCCGAGAAAAGTACAAAGTCGAGATAATTTATTGGATTTAGAAAAAAGAAAGGAATGACTGTAACCCGTAGAAGAATTATAAGGAAACTGAAGAATTTTTTTGTCGTTGTTGAGAAAATGCAAAGAAATTACAGTTGTCCGTAATATTAAAAAAAATTGAAAGTATTTGGAAGATTCAGAGAGAAAAAAAAATGGCTTATCCCAATTCGTAAAAGAAATCCAGGAAGAAGAAAAGAAGCAGAAAGAAACAAAGTAGCAGAAGGAGGCAGGGTAGCAGAATGGAGTAAAGCAGAAGAGATCAACAAAGTAGCAGAAAGGAGCAAATAAAAAAGAAAAACAAAGCAGCAAAAGAAGCAAACTATCAGAAAAAATCAAAGTAGTAGAACTGGACAAAGTAGCGGAAAGGAGCAAAGTAGAAGAAAGGAGCAAAGTAACAGGAAACTGCAAAGTAGCAGAAGGCAGCAAAGTATCAGAAAGGGATAAAGTAACAGAAAGGAGCAAAGTAACAGAAAGCAGCAAAGTATCAGAAAGGGGTAAAGTAACAGAAAGGAGCAAAGTAACAGAAAGCAGCAAAGTATCAGAAAGGGGTAAAGTAACAGAAAGGAGCAAAGTAGCAGAAAGCAGCAAAGTATCAGAAAGGGGTAAAGTAACAGAAAGGGCAAAGTAGCAAGAAACAGAAAGTATCAGAAAAAAGTAACTGAAAGGAGCAAAGTAGCAGAAAGCAGCAAACTATCAGAAAGGGGTAAAGTAACAGAAAGGAGCAAAGTAACAGAAAGCAGCAAAGTATTAGAAAGGGGTAAAGTAACAGAATGGGGCAAAGTAGCAACAACAAGTAGCAAAAGGAGCAAAGTACCAGAACAAAAGTAAAATAACAGAAAGGGACAGAGTAGCAGAGAGAACAAATTAGCAGAGAGAGTAGCAGAAGTAGAAGAAAGAAACAAAGTAGCAGAAATGAGCCAAGTAGCAGAGAGCCCCCGGAGACAATGGTTCGAGCAACGGGGGAATTCTGGATAAGAGGAGATAGGAGACAGGTAGACCGGGCTATCTAGGTAAGGTGAGCTAAGTAGCTGTAATAGTCGCCTTATCACTGGTGGTATGCCACTGTTGAATATGTCTCTCTCTCTCTCTCTCTCTCTCTCTCTCTCTCTCTCTCTCTCTCTCTCTCTCTCTCTGTGAGTGTGACTGGAGGCATGGTGAGTTTTACCCCTGCCAAACTTGTATTAACCACATTGCCCCCCTAATTTCTCGATTTCCTCACATTTTATTTTTTTCTTTTTAGATATTTTTGCCACTACAAGGCCTAAGATCCAAATGAAGAACCAAATGAAGAAATTCTAACTCCCATGGCAGGATTCGAACCTGCGTCAGGATTTCTTCATTTGGTTCTTCATTGGGATCTTAGGCTTTGTAGTGACAAGCATATTAAAGAAAATGTGAAGGGATGGAGAAGTTAAGAGGCCATTGTGGTTATTATAATTGCAACTAAAGCGTCTGGTAAAAAGAGTGACCAGTAGATTATATATATATATATATATATATATATATATATATATATATATATATATATATATATATATATATATATATATATATATATATATATATATATATATATATATATATATATATATGGCTTGTTCTCGCAAACGTTATGGAACTGTTGTTCTTTGCCCATGCTGTTAAAAGCAAGAAAAACATCTAAGAAACATTTTTCTTCACCAGTGATTCTGGTCATGATATTCATCTGTTGCCAATTATGAATGATTAATTTTTTGCCCTTATAATTATGAATCCTGAAATTTAAATTTATTTTTCCCCTAACCGTTAATGACGAAGTTCACCAGCCATCCTAACCCAGGACTGGGTCCAAGCCTCTTCAAGATAAACACAATCCTATAATTCACCGTCTGCCCCAATACTGTACACAGGTACCTTTTGTATCAGACCTGTTTTTATACGGTCGTGCCGAGGGTCTCCCGTGCTCCAGCGGTTTCCCACAGCACTGACCGTCTGTCGGTCTGTGTGTGTGTCTGTAGGACGCTGTGGGCGACGGTAGATGATGGAGGTCAGATAATGTCATCGCGAACCGAAGGTCAATAGTTTTCCCCTTATACGAAAACGATAAATTTCGGCTAATAGACCCACCTGTCCTCTCGATGCTATCTGCGGTTTGGTTCCATACTCCGTACTTGCCCAGAATCGAGTCTGGGGGATGAGGAGCCGTCGTTTTTGACAGGGGCATTTACGGCAGATGTTTTGGGCAGATGTTTGTTTGATAGGCAGGACGTCTGGTCTGAGAAAAGTCACCTCGCTATCAGAAATTAACTTTTATCTTTCACGTTTAGCCATCAGAGTTGTATTATGCTTTTGTGTCCGAAAAATGCCTAAAATTATTATATATTTACTTTCTTTAAAGTTAGACAGTTTTGCTATGATGTATAGATCGAAGATTGAAGTCTGAGATAAACCACTCGTTTTAGGTTTCTGAAAAGAAAATTATTATGCCAGCTTTGTCTGTCCGTCCGCACTTTTTTCTGTCATACCAAATTGCAGCCCACTAGCCTCAGTAGCTTTTTATTTTATTTAAGGTTAAAGTTAGCCATAATCGTGCTTCTGGCAACGCAACAACACAGGCCACCACGGCCGGATGAGAGTTTCATGGGCCGCGGCTCATGCAGCATTATACCGAGACCACCTAAAGACATATCTGTTTTCGGTGGCCTTGATTATGCGCTGTGCAGAAAACTCGATTGCGCCGAAGAAACTTCGGCGCCTCTTTCACTGGTATGTTTTTCGTTATAAGTATCTGTGTGGATAAAATGTCGGGGTATTTACGTCAGTATTTTAATTTTTCTTAATATATATTGAGCTGCCGTGAATTTGCGAAAAGTTATTAAATGTATTCCTTTAGGTTTAAACGTCCTTTCTCTCTCTCTCTCTCTCTCTCTCTCTCTCTCTCTCTCTCTCTCTCTCTCTCTCTCTCTCTCTCTCATTGCAGATATCTCCTTCATTGATCCCCATTAACCCCTTACTTTAGAGTATCCTATTAATATCCCAATATCTTGAGCAGGAGCTGCAAGCCATCCTGTTATCTTGAGCTGGAGATAGTGACATACGGACTACAGAGGGCTGCGCCCCTCCCCCAAAATCCGATTCACTGAGAGAGAGAGAGAGAGAGAGAGAGAGGGAGAGAAGAGAGAGAGAGAGAGAGAGAGAGGGAATGACCATGTTTAAACCAATAAAAGGGAGAATAAGAAAGATGATTGCGATATTTACATCAGTACATGAGAGAGAGAGAGAGAGAGAGAGAGAGAGAGAGAGAGAGAGAGAGAGAGAGAGAGACTCAGCATTGCTCACGCGTTCATCTCTGCCAGCGATGCTAGACTATTGGCCCAGGGGTGAATATCATTCAGCCTCAGGGTATCGGATATGAAAAGCTTATAGCCACTCGCCGACTGCCTGGGGTCGTTAGTTTGGCAAACCATTCTCTCTCTCTCTCTCTCTCTCTCTCTCTCTCTCTCTCTCTCTCTCTCTCTCTTATTAGCATTTTATATCGCCCCCAATACCTTACAGAGTTATTAAGGAAACGACTTGCCTGAATGAGGCAAACGACAGCTCTATTTGCATGCTTTAATAACCTTTCGGGGGTCCATTTAGTGGGCTGCCCATTTAAGTGCTTTATTTGTTCTTTGGAAATGCGCATGCGAGGGTCTTTACTTACACGCACGCATGCGCGCCCCATCTGTGTCACCCCCCTCTGGCGCCGTGTCATAAAAAAGTAATCTATAAATAAATAAGGATTTCGGGAGGTTTAGTCTGGCAACAGTGTCGGGGGGTTTAGTCTGGCAACAGTGTTCATTGTGGAGCATAAATTCGTAATTTTTCTTTTTAAATTTCATCCCTTTTTTTATATAATATACCTTCATGCACCTTCAACACGGACAGACAACTAGAGAAGAATTTGTGTGTGTGTGTGTGAGAGAGAGAGAGAGAGAGAGAGAGAGAGAGAGAGAGAGAGAGAGAAACAGAAAACAAATAGAGATGTCAAGACACTGTCCTGCGACCAGAAAAGCTGTTTCCCCCTAAACCTCAACATAAAGTAACAAACAAACAGACACGCAGCCCTTGGGATATATTCCACCATCTGCCAGGACATAATTGGTCATAATAAGTAGTGTTATTAGCGTTTTATTGCTCCTGCGAATCTCCACTCCCTCTCCTCCTCCCCCTCTCCATTCTCCCCCAACCTCAATCTCAGGACCTGGGGAACGAGGTATTTGGTGGCATCAGCCCGGTGATTGGTTTCTTGCTCGTTAAAATCTCTTCCCTTCTCCAGCATCCCTGGTTCGTTAATGCATTTTCTTGCAAATTTCCTAGGACAGGAGAGAGAGAGAGAGAGAGAGAGAGAGAGAGAGAGAGAGAGAGAGAGAGAGAGAGGAGGGGTGCAGAGTTTTCAAGAGATCTTGACTATCTTCTCTTTGGATAGGAGGGGTTCCCTAGGTTAAGGATCCCATTTTCTTCTTCTTCTTCTTTTTCTCCTCCTCCTCCTCCTCCTCCTCCTCCTCCTCCTCCTTCTTCTTCTTCTTCTTCTTTTCCGGAGGAGAGTCTTGAAGGATGGCTGTCATTCGGTCGTTTTATGGGCGTACTCGGAGGGGGAGTTGCTAAGATGGCAGTAAATACCTGGAGGATGCTGAGCACTAATGTCTCAGGACTTGAGAGGACCAGCAAGAAATGGTCTGGAAGGGGACTTCGACGTCCTACAAGACAAAATGTCCCTTTCGGGCACGCCACCAGAACTGAAGTCCGTGTAGACAGGAAATTCATTTTGTTTATTGAAAGATTGTAACATTTTTCAGTGTCTTGAAATCGTATAGTCGTTTTAGATACTTGCTTATTTTGGTCCGGTTTCAGAATCCAGATCTTTTAGACATTTTAGGTTTTTTTTTTTTTCCTATTTTGGTCTGGTTTCAGAATCCAGATCTTTCAGATATTTTAGGTACTTTTTTTTTCCTATTTTGGTCTGGTTTCAGAAGCCAAATCGTTTAGATATTTTAGACAAATTTTTCCTACATTGTCTCGTTTCAGAATCCAGGTTTTTTTTTAGACATTTTAGACACGTTTTTCCTATTTTGTTGTGGTTTCATAATCCAAATCTTTTGGATGTTTTAGACATTTTTTCTCCTATTTTGGTCTGGTTTCATAATCCAAATCTTTTAGACTTTTAGACACATTTTTTCGATCGTATAGACATTTTAGACTTTTTTTGCCTATTTTGGTCTGATTTCCAAATCCAAATCTTTTAGACATTTTAGACATTTTTGCTCGTATTTTGGTCTGGTTTCAGAATCCAAATCTTTTAGACTTTTAGACACTTTTTTTCTATTATGTTTTGGTTTCAGAATCCAAATCTTTTAGACTTTTAGACACTTTTTTTCTATTATGTTTTGGTTTCAGAATCCAAATCGTTTAGATATTTTAGACACTTTCTTCCCCTAGTTTGCTGTGGTTTCAGAATTCAGAACTTCTTGTTAATATTTATGATTTAGGTTTCAGGGCTTATCTTGTCTTGTGATGCTGTAACGGGCCTGTATTTTATTTGTTGTAGGGCAAATTTTCAATGCGTGTTTTGTGGAACTTATGTACCTGCCATGCCCATTACTCTCTCTCTCTCTCTCTCTCTCTCTCTCTCTCTCTCTCTCTCTCTCTCTCTCTCTCTCCTAAATACAAGAAAACTCTCTTCTTTGACAACCCTACGTCTGTTAGACTTTGAATGCTCTCTCTCTCTCTCTCTCTCTCTCTCTCTCTCTCTCTCAAATCCCTTTACTCCTTGTATAAATAAGTTATGCTTCCTCCCGAGGTCAGGCTTTCTAAGTTTTTTGTCTCTATAGAGACGAGATTCAGAATCAACGCTTGACTTCTGAGAAGGTGTAACAAAATAAAAAAATAAATAAATAAACAAAATGTCACATTAGTATAATGCTTAACGGTTATTCAGTTTGAACTGTGGCTGATAAAATAGAACGCTTATTCAAGCACAGATAAACAGTAAACGTTCGTAGTTCCCGTTCATGTATTGTACGAAACCAGTTCCCTTATTCTGTTCACACAATGCATCTCCTTTTGAATGTGGTTCAGTATACTGTACGTTCATTCTCAGTCTGAGTTCATTCATGATTATTTTTCGGTTTGTGGTTCCTACCTATTTTTTTCTTTCTTTCTTTCTTTCTTTCTTTGTGTCTTCTGTTGAAAATCCTTGTGGACAGAGTCAACAGACTACAAAGCCGAGAGGGCTTTAAAGGGAAATTAGCCTGCGGAGAGAGATGGACAAGTTATAGGAAAAGGTGATCAATAAATATGATGGAATAGAAAATAAAACCGATACACCTAAAATTCAGCAGATGTCAGCAGCAGAGAGTAGGAATAAATTTGCTCCTCGCTTCAACATTTGGAGGTCAGAAGATTCCACAACTGCACTAGGCAAATCATTCCACGTTTGAGTTGCAGCCAAGATAAAACTCCTAGCAAAGTGAGTGGTATTAACATTTGTAGGTCAGAAGATTCCACAACTGCACTAGGCAAATTATTCCACATTTTAGTTGTAGCCAAGATAAAACTCCTAGCAAACTGAGTGGTATTAACATTTGGAGGTCAGAAGATTCCACAACTGCACTAGGCAAATTATTCAACGTTTGAGTTGTAGCCAAGATAAAACTCCTAGCAAAGTAAGTGGTATTAACATTTGGAGGTCAGAAGATTCCACAGCTGCACTGGGCAAATTATTCCACATTTTAGTTGTAGCCAAGATAGAACTCCTAGCAAACTGGATGGTATTCAGCCTGATGCTGCAAAACGTCACACTCTTTGCTGCCGACAAAAACACCTATAATAGGTCAGGTCAAGAAGAGTGCAGAGGATGTGTGTTGCTATAAAAAAAAATTATACAACAAATATAACTATTGCACCTATGGCATATATCCTGACTACGGAACCTCGTCGAAATTATAATGGTATTTTAAGGAAAGGATGTGGTTCTACAGGTCCAATTATCCTAAAATCAGTTTCAAGAGAGTGTGCCATAGAGGTAGCTTGGTTTACTCACTCACCAAGGTAAAACTCATTTACCTTAAATACGAGTTATTGCATTCCTTTTCTTGCGTTACTTGGAAAGTAGGGAACAAAAACACTGGAACAGAACTTGCTCGCTTTCCGAAACCCTTCATGTAGGTCAGCTCACCATTGACCAAGAGAAACCTTGATTTGTGAATGTGAAGAGAAAAAAAAGAAAATGGAAAAGGAAAAATGTATTTCGTTTGTAGTCAAGTTTGCCGAGTTTCTGTAATGCATTTGCCATCAGTGTTATTTGTACCCGACATTTTGCGTTATGGGAACTGATCACTGATAAACAAACCTTCACTGAATCGACCTGATTTCAGGGGAAGGTCGAAGGGATTTTGATTTCACTTCATCCGAAACGTTTGTAGCCATATTCAATTAAGTCTCTGCTTCTTATTTTTTTCACGTGAAGGGATAATGTGATCTTTACGAATATTTCTTTGGATTTGTTAGTTCTTAATTTTGTTTATATTTGTCATAATTTTTGTGGACTGTTGCATTATTACGCGCCTTTCTAATGTCACTTTCCTTTAATCAGGGTGTTGTTTGATCCTAACAATCGAGATGGGTACGGAAAAGTTAAAAAGAGAAAGTCAGAAAATAACGAAAAACACGTAACGATAATAACCAGAATTACTGCCAAACTATTTCTGTACTTTTGTCAGTTTTTTTATTTCCTTTTTTAAATGAAAGAAGGTTTTCCAACTTTCGCCACATTCCAGCATTATTTGATAATTCTATTTTTACCTTTTCGCGTATTCTGTGACTTACTGTTTATATATATATAGATATGTGTGTGTGTGTGTGCGTGTGTGTATGTGTGTCTGTGAATGTAAAACTTGTATACTTTAATTTGCATCAGTCGACCTCTGACTTGTCGAAAGTCTGTGTAGGTGGCACTGGGCAGTAACAACCCCCTCCTCCCCACCTCCCCACAACCCTTCAAGGTGGGCATCCTCCCGTCATACTGTGCAGATGAATAATAACAATTGGCCTCTGTGTGAGAATACAATAGGCCTATTAGCGGATGAAGCCCGCCTCTGTTCGTCACATTCCTGCCTCCTTGGATCAGAGGATTTTATTTTATTTTCGTTTAATTTACTTTCTTTCGTTTGTGATTCATTAAGTTTCATCATCTCGAAATGACTGGGATTAGTGGTCTTTTGAATATTTTAGCAAATACAATATGTATATATATATATATATATATATATATATATATATATATATATATATATATATATATATATATATGTATATACTGTGTATATATATGTATATATATTGTGTATATATAAATATATTTATATAAATATATAAATATATATATATATATATATATATATATATATATATATATATATATATGTGTGTGTGTTTGTGTGTGTGTGTGTGTGTATAAATATATTTATATAAAAATATATATTTATATATAAAAATTTATACATATAATATATATAAATATATTTACACATATACATAAATACACATATATTCTCTTTATGTTTTTCGTTAGTATGTTTGTGTATGTGAGTGTCTGTGTGTGTTTGTGAGTTTTTGCATCTCATTAACATGTAAAGAAAGTGCCATTTGTCACTGAAAGGGCAATTAGTGGTTAAAACAATAGCATCATTTATCCCATTCAATTAAAGGGGACGTACTAAGTGCTAAGGTCATTTGACTTCGGAGAAAGTAGGACTTATTACTTTCTAGAAGGAAAACGACCTCATTGATTTTCTTTTACAATTATTATTATTATTTATTATTATTATTATTATTATTATTATTATTATTATTATTATTATTATTATTATTATTATTCAGATGCTAAACCCGTATTCATATGGGGGGCCATTAACTTGAAATTCAACCTTCCAAAGAATATGATGTTTATTTGAAAGAAGTAACAGAAGGTAATAGGAAATACAGAAAGAAGCAATCAATTATTAGGAAAGAAAAAAAGACGACAAACTAATAGATAAATACATGAAAATATAAATAAAATATTAATATACAAGGTGATTTGTTCTAGGGTAGAAATGCATTGCATCCTCGCCTAGTAGCATATATTTATTTGTTGCTGGACAAGAACATTTGAAGTATACAATGACAAGCAGCAGAATTAATAGTTCTTAGTAGCTCACAGATGTAACTGACAGTAACGTGAGTGGAAATAGCCCTGGTTCGAATCCTGCTACGGACATCAGAATTGCTTCATATTCCTGCATTTGGATCTCAGGTTTTGTAGTGACGAGCGTATCCAAAAAGTGCGAAGAATTCGAGAAGATAATGAGGACATTATGGTTATTACAATGCATGAGTATCTGGTAAAAAGTGGCATATAGATTCTATATAATTATAAGCTCATGAATGTATTACCGAATAAATAGTTAATTAGATATGGGTAGGAGTTTGGATAATTAACTTTTTCGGGTGTGACCATGAAAAATTTGATATTTAATTAGGCTTCAGTAGGAATAAAGTATTACTAATCAGATAAAATATGTTGTTGATCCTTTCAAGATGATACAAACAATTATTTTATTATTTTGTTTTTCAGCTTTATTTGCCTCGTTATACTAAAGTTTACCAACCGTTTATTTCCCCCAGGAAGTCTCGATTCCTTGGGATTCACTTCGTCACGATTCCGCACTGTGGGGAAACGACTTTCCCACTGTGGGAAAACCGCCTCTTTTTTTCACCGTTTTCGTGGAAAGTACCGATTGCAAAGGAAATGCGAGAATAATTTATTCCTGCTTATTCATATTCGCATTTGTTTTCGTGGGCCGTCATATGTGAATATGAATATTTTTTCCCAAGTTTTTCATCATTACATTTATATTTCCCAAAGTCGAATCATTTCTGTATAGCTAAAAAAGTGCCTATAATTTTGATCGTTCGTGTGCTTTGTATGATTAATGTATACAGTGATACATATGTATATTTTCGTTTGTATTTGTATCAGTGCTTGCATTCTTATGACATTGTGGTAATGCATTGAATGCATTTTACTATGGGTCCAGTTTTTGAAAGAATAATTCGAAATTTTTGTGAGCATTGACCTTAATATATTCATTCACTGAAACTGTACGCTTCGCTGACTCTCTCTGAAATCTCTCGTGCGTATTGAACTTTCAGGAAGTGATATTGGCCTTTGGTGAACTGGAATGACCTGTTGCTGTTACTAACCCTGTCTGCATAATTAAATCTGTTGGTGGAACCACCTTTGACAGACTGGCTTATGAACTGTCTGCTGCATAGTTTTTCATGTTCATTTCCTTGCGCCTAAATTTTAGCCCTGGTAATGTTTATTCTTGTAATTTATTCATGATTTAGCATTCTGATTTCTTCACCAGACATTCTGATTTCTTTTAATAGAATCGTCTGTTTAGCACCTGAAAATAAATATTTGTTGCTCTTTGCTGTTTAAAGTCTGAAAAATAAATATTAATGGTTGTCTTACTGTGAATGACTGGTGAGCTAAAAGTGGTCTCAGTTTAGATTTTCAGTGGATTTTGACAGTCAAACAGTTTTACCTGGGTGGGAATTATTTGGTTTGATGCAGATTGTAACAACCTCCTTTTGATACAAGACAGCTAAAATATTTCTTCGGATTTTAATAGGATTTTGCACTTACGGATGGGCTGCAGTAATTCTGGTGTCATTTTGATTCTCCAAGTGGTTATATTCGTTATTACATCTTGTTTCCTTTTTATTCTTTATATCTATAATCGCTGTTATTTGTTTGTATAGAGGTGGTTAATTTCCAGAGAATTTCGTGCCCAGGTTAAATGCTGTGTCCCCACAAAACTCCCCCACCTCCCCGGTTCCTTGATTGTTACTAGACCATCAGCATATTATTACCTCGATACGAACGATAAGAGCTGAGGTCAAGGTTGAATAACTCAGCGGATGTGGAATCGTTTGAATTTCCAAGACCCGTTTTCCCACAGTCTCTTGCAACATCTTGTGGGAATTAGTATGCGTGATTTGAATGCGTTCCTACGGAGCGATCTGCGGGGGACCCTTGGCCTGAAGTAGGTAGCTACGTGCCTGGTGAACTCATTTCGACAAGAATGTCCAAATGATATTGCGTAGACGAGCAAAGGTATCACATTATGGAAAGAGGTGAAGACGTTTGACACTGGGAACTGTGACAACGTGACACCTTGACAGACTAAGGGAAAAATTGAGGTTTCATTCATGAATAGATCGGGAGGAAAACAGCCTGGCAAGACTGGAACCAAGGCAAAGTTGACCTCAGTCGTAATTACCATAGTAACAAACACGTCACCATTTCGAGAAAATTGTACAGGAAATAAGATAACGGGGAAGCTCCTGAGTTTTATAAAGAAACCACAGCCAATCTATGGTAGGAAGAGAATGCTGCAATCTATTGCCATCATCATAATTTCTCTGGATACAACAGACACCTTTTTAGTGGTATTAGGTTGTATAACTTTGAATGCTGAGAAATTAAAATCATGAAATAGACGGTTAATAAAAATATGGACGAAAAATCTGAGTTACAGATGTACAGTTTAACCAGAAGTGGATGCATGGTACGAGATCGTCCAGTCCGACTCTTGTCTACTGCCTACATCCCAGATATTTCTATAAAGATGTATCTCTGTTTATAACCCTGAGCTGAAATAAGTATATTATTATTATTATTATTATTATTATTATTATTATTATTATTATTATTATTATTATTACTTCTGTTTAGTTGCTCAATTAAATTGCACTAGCTCACTATCACTGCCCTCTGTCGTATCATATTTAAAGACTTAAAGAAAGGAAAATACTTCAGAGTATTATTATATAGAACTACAAAGTAATATCATCGCCCTGCGCTGATAGTAGTATTTAAATCTAGGTACTTACATTATTTTCTGGGGAAGATGTACACTGTAAGACAGATTTACTTTCTGATGTGACAGATTTATAATGCTAGACTCTTTAGGAGTAAAGAGAGAGAGAGAGAGAGAGAGAGAGAGAGAGAGAGAGAGAGAGAGAGAGAGAGAGAGAGAGGCGAAAGCACAGTCATGGCATATCTCATTTGCCATCCACCACGCCACAATTTCGACTCATTACTGTCTCAACATCCTTTTTCTTAAAATGCCTTGCCTTGACAGATACAAATGCGCCCTGTGCAAGACCTCCTAGGTCGTCTCTCTCTCTCTCTCTCTCTCTCTCTCTCTCTCTCTCTCTCTCTCTCTCTCTCTCAAGGAAAGAGGATTATGGCGAATTGTATATGTGTACGGTTACCAGACGATGAGGACCGTTAGTCCTAGAAAGCTTGTGACTTTTTTCTGAATAAATATCTCCGCTAGATATCATCCAGTTCAAATAAAGTCCTGTTATTAATTGTATTAATGCACTGAACAATACTGTAAATGATAAAGTTAATTATATATATATATATATATATATATATATATATATATATATATATATATATATATATACACATGTGTAGCGAAATTATTGTAAATGACACTTGTTGAACAAACTGGCCTAGTTATTTCTTAATGTCTGTTTTTTTATTGGACTTGTAATGTAAATATTTAGCGAAATTGTTGCAAAAACATTTATCGAACAAACTGGTTTAGTTAGTTCTTAATATTTGTTTGTTTATTGAACTTATAACGTAAATGTGTAGCGAAATTGTTGTAAATAACATTTGTCGAACAAACTGTTTTAGCTATTTCTTAATGTTTGTTTATTTGTTTATTAAGCTTCTGATGTAAATTTTTTTAGCGACGTGAATGACATTTGTTGGAAAAATTAGTCCAGTTATTCTCGTCATATTTGTTTGTTTATTAGACTTCTAACGTAAATATTTAATGAAACTGATGGTACGTGTGTAACTAAAGCTTCCAGTTCGTCCTTCTGATATTTAGCCAGGGCCAAAGTGTTCATGTCCCCCCCCACCCCCACCCCCGCCCCCGCCCCCGCCCCGCCGGCTCAAAGCAGTTTTATCGACCTTCAGATCTTTAGTGACTTCACGTACGTTGCTCGAAGCTTCATTACAGTTACGAAGTGGGTGAAGGAAAGTTTGGCAACCGGACCTCACTTCGCTAAATGCTTTTACGAATTTGTCCAATTTTTTGTCGGGTCAATTTTTGGTCTAGCCAGTTTTTCCAATTTTTGCCGAATTTGCCCGGTTTTTTGACGAGCCCGTCTTTTCAGTTTTTTGACAAGCCATTTTGGCCTTTTTTTCTCTGGCCAATTTTTTCCAGTTTTCTGTCGAGCCAATTTTTCAGATTTTTCGTCAATTTATCCAATTTTTGACGAGCCAATTTGTCAGATTTTGTCAAGCCAATTTGTCCAATTTTTTTAACGAACAGTTTGTCCAATTTTTCGTCGACCCAAGATGCACAATTTTTTTCATGAGCCAATTTGTCCAGTTTTGTGTTAAGCCAATTTTTCCCATTTTTTACCGAGCCATTTTGTCCAATTTTTTGCCGAGCCTATTTGTCCAATTTTTTGTCGAGCCAATTTGTCTAATTTTTGTCGAGCCAATTTTTTAACAAGCCAATTTGTCCAATTTTTGTCTAGCCAGTGATTCTCCGAGCCATTTTGTCCAATTTCTTGCCGAGCCAATTTGTCCAATTTTTAGACGAGCCAATTTGTCGTTTATCTTTGTTTTTACCTCGCGTGATTAATCCTTCATGTGTCTTAGGAGGAAAGTTTCTTATTCGAGTCCCCGACGAATCTTGTGCGTATTGATTGAACGGGTCGATTGAAATGGCTGATTAGTTTCCAGGACGCTCGTGGGGGCAGATTGACGAGGGAGATTCGACCTGGCAGGTAGAGAGAGAGAGAAAGAGAGAGAGAATCCGCCTCCCAACCGTTATCGAAATTTGCAGTCGTTGCTCTTATTGGCGATTTTTCGTTCCCCAAGTCCGAGTTAGATACCACTAATTCGTCAAGACCTTACAAATATTTTCTCAACTGGACGTTCGAATCCCGTTCGTCTTTTGTTCTCGAGGGCGGGAGGAATGTGTCCGCCTGTCTCCCAGGGCTGCTGGACAGGGAAGAAGAAGAAGAAGAAGAAGAAGAAGAAGAAGAAGAAGAAGAAGAAGAAGAAGAAGGGGTCAAACACTCTATTATTTTCTCTATAAATTTAATCTTTTGTTTTTATAGTCCCTGGCGATGTACCGTACAAGGTCTAGTGAACTATGGCCAGATTAAGTGTGGTTTTACGAGGGTTAGAATTTGCACAGGTGAGACTCTTATCTCCCGAACTGCAGCGAAATCTGTGGGCTGAGTTTCAGTGAGGGTGTTCATAGTCCGCTTTGCCGTCGTTTTTCTTCTCCACTTGAGAGAGAGAGAGAGAGAGAGAGAGAGAGAGAGAGAGAGAGAGAGAGAGAGGGAGGGAGGGAGGGGAAGGGAGAGACTTATTTTTTCAGACATGTTCTAGATAAAATTTTACGTGTTGAATTATATATATATATATATATATATATATATATATATATATATATATATATATATATATATATATATATAGAGAGAGAGATATAGAGATAGAGATATAGAGCAGAGAGAGAGAGAGAGAGCAGCGTTTCTTAACCTGGGGTGCTGAAGTCAATTTCAGGGGGTGCTGGGGAAGGTCAAATATGTGGCGGTAAAATATCAGTGTTTCTGTAGTGAAGGAATACGTTTGAACAAATGTATTTTTAACGCATTTTGTAAAATTCGCATTGATGGGTATTTTTTATTGAGTTTGTCCATGATCTTTCCTTTATTTTCTTATTGTTTTTGCCAATGCTATTGCCATAATTACTGTTTTTGTTTTGGAGAATGAACCAAATATATGATCAAGATGTACTGCACTTGTCCTTACTTTATCCTTGTGGTAACTAGGTGTTAACTAATGGTAGTGGGTGCTGGATTGCTTAGGCCTGACCAGAAAGGGGTGCTGAGGTCGAAAAAGGTCAAGAAACGCTGATATAGAGGGAGAGAGAGAGTGAATAACCAGTTTTCTATGTATGTGTATATGTATGAACATAAAATTGTGTATATATTATTATATATGTTTGTGTATTATATATATATATAGAGAGAGAGAAAGCGAGAGACAGAGAAAGACAGAGAGAGGAGTGAGTGACGGTGCCCTCGGCACTGTGAAGAAAGCAAGTAAAATAACTCCGTTTTTCGACCAAAAACATTTTGGCAAACGCCAATAATTGTTAAGCCATGAGGCAAGTCTTGACCAACTCACATTCACTGAAGACAATTACCCGCCTACACGTTTAATAATCGTTTGGGCTTTTAGAATACTTTTGACTCGTGTGACCGGCACTTTCTCTGTGGGGGTTAAGTTGTATACAATACATATGATTTTCTGGCTCCGTCTTTTTCGTTATTTTCTTCGAGTGCTGATGCGCAGTGGTTTCTGCTTCTGTCGTGTACTTGGAATTCGTCGTGCTTCTCTCTCTCTCTCTCCCTCTCTCTCTCTCTCTCTCTCTTCTCTCTCTCTCTCTCTCTCTCTCTTTCTCTATATCTGTCTTTATATATATATATATATATATATATATATCACACAGACATGCATACATTCATACATATGTATGCAAAAATACACACATATATGTATTAATATATATATATATATATATATATATATATATATATATATATAGAGAGAGAGAGAGAGAGAGAGAGAGAGAGAGAGAGAGATACAGATTTGCATACATTCATACATATATATGCCTATATACACACCCATATATGTATTAATATATATATATATTTATATAGATATATATTTATATTTATATTTGTTTATATATATGTGTAAAGAGAGAGAGAGAGAGAGAGAGAGAGAAAGAAAGATTTGACAATTCGCCATTATTTGTATGTATATAAATATACATATATATATAGATATATAGATACATATTTATATTTGTTCATATATATGTGTATTTGTATGTGTGTAAAGAGAGAGACAGAGAAGAGAGAGAGAGAGAGAGAGAGAGAGAGAGAGAGAGGGCTAAGACTCACTTTCACTACGACGCTTAAAAAAGGCGGGGTAGCGGGTAGGGTGAGAGGAAGAGATGACCTAAGTTTTTCCCCCTTCCCTTCCTTTCTTTCCCTCTTCCCTTTTCGTGCTGTGAAAGGGCGCTTGGTGCTGGATTTGGGGGGGAGGGGGATGGTGGATGGGGAGGGGGATTTTGATAGGAGGGAGGGGTGACTGGGATTTCCAGAGATGTGATGGAGAAGGGGGAAGGGGCAGGTGGTAGTATCCGTGCTTTCTCTGGAATGCTCATTCGACCTTCACCTCTTGTTCTCAAAGATCCGGGAGTACGAACGACGGCCGAGCGTTTTCGCTGGTCGAGGGGGAAGGGACCAGGATCTGAAGGGACCAGGACCTGTAGGGAATGCACCAGGACCTTTAGGGAAGGGACCAGGACCTGTAGGGGAGGGATCAGGACCTGGAGCGAAAGGGCCAGGTTCTGTAGGGAAGGTACCAAGACCTGTGGGGAAGGGACCAGGATCTGTAGGGAAGGGACCAGAACCTTTAGGGAAAAGACCAGGACCTGTAGGGAATGTACCAGGACCTGTAGGGAATGTACCAGGACCTTTAGGGAATGGACCAGGACCTGTACGGAATGTACCAGGACCTGTAAGGAAGGCACCAGCACCTGTAGGGAAGGCACCAGGACCTATAGGGAAGGGACCAGAACCTGTAGGGAAAGGGACCAGGACCTGCAGGGAAGGGACCAGGACCTGTAGGGAAGGGACCAGGACCATTCTGTACAGGTCCTGGTCCCTTCCCCTAATCCGGTCCTGGTCCTGGTTCCTTCCTTAGATCCTGGTCCCTTCCTGGTCCTTCAGATCCTGGTCCCTTCCTACAGGTCCTGGTCCCTTCCCTACAGGTCCTGGTGCATTCCTGTAGGGAAGGGACCAGATCTTGTAGGGAAGGTACCAGGTTCTGTAGGGAATGTACCATGACCTCTAGGGGATGGGACCAGGACCTGTAGGAAAGAGACCAGGACCTGCAGGGAAGTAAGCAGCTACAGCCAGTGACCAGCCCGTTAATTGGTCTCTGGAAAAAAATAAATAGAAATTAAATCGCTCTGGCGATTGGCGTGTCGGGAATAAAGGGATCTTTTTAATTGGCAACAGGTTGAGGGAAAGGGTTCGTATGATTGATGACTGGGGACTTATAAGTCGTTAGAAGATTGTCTCCAGTGTCACAGCTAGTGTTTTTTTTTTCTTTTCTTTTTTTTTGGCCATTTGGCTGTATATAGAGTGTGATCTTTTGTTATATAGAATGTGATATTTTTCTATATGTAGTGTGAGCTTTTGTTATGTAAAGTTAGATTTCTTTTTATATAAAGTCTGATCTTTTGTTTTATATTGTGTGATTTTGCTATTAATATTATGATCTCTTGTTATATATAGTGCGATCTTTTGTTATGTATAGTGTGATGTCTTGTTATATACAGCGTGATCTTTTATTTATACAGGATCTTTTATTTATACAGGGTTAGCTTTTGTAATATATAGTGAAATCTTTTGTTATGTATATATTGTGATCTTTGTTTTATAGTGTAATCTTTTGTTTAATATATGGTGTGATCTTTTGTTATATATAGTGTGATGTTTCCTTTACTGAAATGTCATTTGTTTTCAATAAATAACTTAAATCTATTGGTAGGGAGTTTCTGAAAATCTTCTTGGAGCAAGGCAGTGGATGAGAGTATTTTCAATGGGAAATGACAAAATGCACGGTTGGTTTAGATATTCGTTTTAAACAGACATAAGGATTAGTAACTGACAAATGAATTTGCTGCTTACGAATGCACACATTCATATGTCTATCTGTCTTAACTCTCTCTCTCTCTCTCTCTCTCTCTCTGTCTATATATATATATATATATATATATATATATATATATATATATATATATATATATATATATATATATATATATATATATATATATATATATATATATATAATATGTTTGTGTGCTTAATTTGTATCTTGTATTCCTAGACAATGTATATTTCTACCCTCGATACTTTAATCTTTTGGTTTTGAAAAGTTCAGTTGATGAAGACGGTGGGCCAATGTAAATTTCGAGCTTTCCCAAAGACAGGTGAAATGACCTCGCTCGCCATGTTATCCAGAACATGTTACATAGCCCAAAAGATGCCACAATCACCGAGTGTCGAAATGCGCAGACTCCCGCCCCCCACCCCCCAACCCCAGAAAAAATCACATCAATTCTCCGAACGAATAATTAATTGGATGTCCAAATATTGACTTCTTACACATTTGGCCAGGGCGGGGAAATGCGCTTTCATTGCCGAATTTGTTTTGAGATTTTGAAATCTGTGTTTTTCCTTCTTTTTTTTTTTTAGGGAATGGAGTGAATTTAGTGGCAATGTTTGGATTATCATTTTCCTGATGTTGCGGTGATGTTTGTCTGTCGTTACATTCAGACTGATTAGGTTCGCCTGATGAAGTCTTTTGTTCTACTTCTTTAGGTGGCGGCGCTGTTTCCAATTGGAGAGAGAGAGACACACACGGACGGACAGACAGACAGACAAAGACGGGGAGAGAGAGAGAGAGAGAAGGGAGGGGAGAGAGACAGAAAGAGAAAGAAAGGAAGGAGAGAGAGAGAGAGAGAAAAGGAGGAGAGAGAGAGAGAGAGAAAGGGAGGGGGGAGAGAGAGAGAGAGAGAGAGAGAAACGGAGGGAGAGAAAGATAGAGAGAGGGAGAAAGAGGGGAGCAAATAGAGAGAGAGAGAGAGAGAGAGAGAGAGAGAGAGAGAGAAAGAGGAAGGAGAGAGGATAGAGAGAAAGAACGAGAGACAGGAGAGAAGGAGAGAGATAGAGAGAGGGAGAAAGAGGGGGCAAATAGAGAGAGACAGAGAGATAGAGCGAGAGAGAAGAGAGGAGAGAGAAAGAGAAAGGAGAGAGAGAGAGAGAGAGAGAGAGAGAGAGAGAAAGGGGGAGAAAGAGGGGAACAAATAGAGAGAGAGAGAGAGAGAGAGAGATGACAACACGATTAAATGGTCGACCTCTCCTTCTCCCCATCTTACAGGAGAGACTAATTAAATGTTGAACAGTTCCTCCTCCTTTGAAAGCTGCAGCGGCGGCAGAACCCCTTTGTAGGGAAATTCGGTGAAGCGGGTTCCAGTCGCACTAGCTGTTAACATTGGCAAATTGCCCTATGAGCATATCGTAAGACCCGGTGCCCAGATTTGGCGTGGGAGATGAAGCATCACATTCGTAAGAACGATAGGAGTGTTCGTCTCGTAACTCTGCTCTTGTCAGAGTGAATTATTAATTCATTTTCGCCTTGCTAACCAGTAGGGTTCGTTTGCAGAATCAAGGATAAAACTTGAACCATTTCTGTAGTTGTATTTCTTTTTATACCTTCCAGTCAGGGGTTTTTATCTTGCCAGTATCTTTATTTTTATGTTTATTTTTCAGTATAGACTTTCCAGTTGAGTGTTTATCTCGCCAGAATGTTCAGTATATCCCTTCTAGTTGAGCGTTAGCTTGCCAGTATCTTTTATTTCTATGTTTATTTCCAATAAATCTTTCCTATATGAGTGTTTATTCTGCCAGTATTTTATATTTTTGTTTATTTTCAATAAATCTTTCCTATATGAGTGTTTATTCTGCCAGTATTTTTTATTTCTATGTTTATTTTCAAGCAATGTTCCAGAATTTTCATGGCGTAAAATCTTTTTCGTCACAGAATTTGGATGATGAAGATAAATAAGAAAGTTGAAGGAATGTCATAACACTGAACGTAGTCGAGTATACTGAGTTCCCTCAGTCTTAAAAACTTCTAACCAGATGGTACTTAAATATGAAAATTTGAGGATAATGCAGGTGATATTTTAATCTGAAACATCCGGAGTAATATTTCGTAAAGAAATAATGAACAGAGTAAGAATATAGAATATAAAAAGATCAACAAAGGAAATATAATCGATTATGCGAAATTGTATCTGGAACCAGAATCCAGAGAAGAACTGTTTGGAACTTAGGAAACATTTTATCGTGAATTAAATAACAGTCGTATAATATACAGAAAAATTAAGGAGCATTAAAATAATACATTGAAATTGACAAATTGAATATAAAAATCGAAATAAACTACCGCCAAGGAAATACAATAAAGAAAGGAAGGACCAAAATAGACGTGAAGTAATATCAGCATTAGTAGTAGTGTTAGGAAGGATTTGCCTTTGTAACAGCCCCCCCCGGTCACTCCGCTTGTGGTATTTCCTTTTCCTACTCTTTCCCTCACCTGTTTTTTGTTTCGCATTCCTCTGCTCTGCTTTTGGTCGACGTTCGATGTTATCTCTCTTTTCTTCCGCTGGTGCGTGAAGTCTATTTATTAAAGAGAGAGAGAGAGAGAGAGAGAGAGAGAGAGAGAGAGAGAGAGAGAGAGAGAGAGAGAGAGAGAATCTTCTGACTTGACATCAGCTATCTCTTTCTGAAAGCAGCTAGCTGGAAGCCTTCGGACTGCGAAGGCAAAACCTGGACCACCCGAATGACCTTTGACCTTACTGCAACCCTTCCCTTTTCTTATGCATTCCCCCCTCCCCCACCTTGGTTTTCCTCCACCAACCCCTCCCCACATCCCACCCCGCTCCCCCCCAACCACTCCATTTAAGTTACACCTATCCACCAGTCCGGTTATTCTCCAGGTCCCAGAGGAGCCAAAACAAAGCGGTTGTTCGGTTGCTGCTCCGGCTACTGATGGGGTTTACTGTTTTCATAACTCTCTCTCTCTCTCTCTCTCTCTCTCTCTCTCTCTCTCTCAAAATATTATTTTTGCGCAGGAAAACTTTTAAACAGGAACAATGAAAATACTCCAGCCCACTCTCTCTCTCTCTCTCTCTCTCAATTTTATTTTCTTTGTGCAGGAAAGACTTTTAAACAGAAACAATGAAAATACGAAAAAGATTTGTCCTGCCTACTCTCTCTCTCTCTCTCTCTCTCTCTCTCTCTCTCTCTCTCTCTCTCTCTCGAGGAGCTTTCATTTAGAAAAAAAAATTACGTAATTGCATATTAGTTTTGTGTCAACTTCTTCGGAGTGGGACGAAGCAACGTTCATGCAGAAATCATTTATATATTATGGGTGAATGTCTTTTACCGTAATACCACAGCATATAATATAATATTATGGATGATAGTAAGAGTAGGTCTGAACGTCGCCTGATCTCTCCACGGTATTTACAAAGCCACCAAAATCTCTTAGCATAATTCCACTTCAATTCCCTTCCACCCTGAAGTTCATAAACGGCGGATACCCCATTGTGAGTGTGCGTGATCCTTCGACTGACATCTCCTATCTGGAGGATCTTTAGGAGGTTTATATGGGGGCTTATGAAGGAGTCTCCAGGAATTATAGGAGTTCTCGAAAAAGGGTAGAAAGTTGTCATGTAATTGTTAAGTCTGTCTCATTGTGCGAGAAAGACACCTGGGCGAAAGCGGACGTCCTGATAAAAATCGCGGTGAAAGGAGGTATGGGGAGAGAGAGAGAGAGAGAGAGAGAGAGAGAGAAGAGAGGGAGATGGTGAAAGGAGAGAAAGAGAGAGAGAGATGGTGAAAGGAGAGAGAGAGAGAGAGAGAGAGAGATGGAGAGAGAGAGAGAGAGAGATGGTGAAAGGAGAGAGAGAGAGAGAGAGAGAGAGAGAGAGAGAGAGAGAGAGAAATGGGATTGTACCATATGAAATAGCGAAAAAGAGAGAGAGATATTGGGTTGTAGCATATGAAAGACAGACAGGGGTGGTTTGTAGTATATGAAACAGATTACGCAGAGTAACTCAAAGGTAAAAAACATAATCTTTTGCCTAACTTATTCTCCTTTTCATTCCAGTGTTATTTCTTATGCGATGTGCAAAAGATATAAATTAAGTCGTGGAATTATACATAAGCCTTATATGTATTGACTGAAGCCTCCTAATAATTTTTCTGTAATTACGTTCATCGTCTTTTTAATCCAGATTACTTTCAAACAAAAACCTATTTCCTGCGTCGATCGTGGTATCCATTTAATGGACACATAATTGACTGAAGAAGTACCCAGACATTTTACACGTCCACACAACATCACAGATTTCGACAGAATGACTCGGCAGATTTGTGTACACATGTCGTATGTGCACAGAATGTTTCGGTAAATGTTATCAATGTCATTAAAAGCAGAACTCCATCTCCCACCAAAGACTTTATTGCTGAGTCATAGATCACCCAATTATTTTTGCTATCTCAGAGGGGGTCGTTTTATGAAAGTGCGTATTGCCTCGTGCTTCGGGTTTTATTATTATATATCTGAGCGGGAGAAATATGGACTCAGAATGACTATTCTTGGTTTAATCATGATTGTTCTGTTCTTGGATCGGTGCGCAGTTATTTAAGCTGTTGAAATCTTAGCTCTACTAATCTAAACGGTATTGTCAATTTTGATAGTTTGAGGAATATTCTGATAAAAAAAAAAAAACTGATATAACAGTGGTTCAAGAGAACTTTTTTTATATCATGACGAACTGTAAATCTGTTTAAAGGATTTTTTAAAAACTATAGCACACTGTATATTGATCCTTTTTAACTCACACACCAGTTTTCAAATAAATTTTATCACATTTATCTTTTGGGTCCAGACCGAAACCGATCATATCCAACGCGAAACGAAAATAAAGCATAAGAATCAACAAACATTTTGGCCAACACGGGTCTTTCTAACAGCGCAGTATTGCGCGTAACTGTGATGCCAGCTCCATCCATTATGATTCGCTGAAGCGGGAGGTCAGAGCTCACTCGGCTTTAAACGGCGAGAATTCGACCGGGGGGAGCCGTTTCAAAGGCGAAGCCCGATTATTGCTACTACTACTACCACCACCAGCAGAGAACTTGAAACGCATTTCTGTGCGCCCTGTCGGCTTTGATTTGGCGTCAAGCAGAGAGATGGCGCTGCTGCAGCAGCAACGTCCTAAGCCTCTCGTTTGTGATGTTACTCGACTTTTAAAAAGGTAGCAGTAAAATGCTTCGGAATATTTTTGCTTTTGGTTTTAAATAAGTGTGGAGTTCTCTCTCTCTCTCTCTCTGTGTGTGTGTGTGTGTGTGTGTGTGTGTACCCTGTGTGCTGCATTGCACTTATTTTGAAATAAAAGTGTAAAGTTCTCTCTCTCTCTCTCTCTCTCTCTCTCTCTCTGTACTGCATTGTACTTATTTTGAAATAAGCATAAAGTTCTCTCTCTCTCTGTACCGCATTGCACTTATTTCGAATAAAAATGTAAAGTTTCTCTCTCTCTCTCTCTCTCTCTCTCTCTCTCTCTCTCTCTCTGTAATCTCTGCATTGCACTTATTTTGCAATAAGTATAAAGTTCTCTCTCTCTCTCTCTCTCTCTCTCTCTCTCTCTCTCTCTCTCTCTCTCTCTCTCTCTCTCTCTTTGAAGTGAAGGTTTTTATAACAATTGCTAGAATTTCTTTAAATAAAGAAGGTGAAGCAATCAATTGCAGAAGCTTTTATTTATTTTTTTCACATCGTCAAATTTCTGGACGTAGAATTTTAGCGTCTGCTTACCGACTCGGTAAGAAATCAAACTAAACAATGAATGATTTTACATCACTGAAGCTGAACAATATTGAGAAAAAGCAATTATGAATAAAGGATGCCTGTTCTTTTTCATATGGTATGAACTGGTATTTCCAATAGTTAATGTTTGAAAAACGCTTTTTTTTTTTTTAAGGCAAAAAGGAACCACTGAAATTTACCAAATAGCATTGCTTTCCTAATGACCGATCCTGGTGAGGATCTCGTACCAGATGACCCAGTACTTGAAAATATTTCGTGTGTGGGGATTATTCTGTGTTTATAGAGTATTTTGTGTTTTTTAATCATTTAGTTTTCTCTAGTATTCTGGCTTAATAATATATTCCTTTCTTGATTTAGTTTCAGTGAATTTCGTTTCTAGATAGTCATGCAGACTTAGAGAAAAGCGAGTGGAAACGCTATTTAATTCATTCTGAAGTTTGTAAATACCGTGTAGATAGAGATTCCATGTTAATTTTGCTCTTATAAGTTAATATTAACCCATATGCACTACATTCACCTGTAGCCATTCTAAACTGAAGCCTGGAATGGCATAATTAACTCAACTAATGGAGGATTAAAATGAATATTTTATCGGCATCGTCAGAAATCTCGTCAATATGATCGAAAAATTATTTCTATAAGTGAGCTTTATTTATGGCTTTTCACTTGGTCATCGACAGACCACATTCCCTTCAGGTTATATAATGTCTGAAAAAAAAATACAGTTAACAACTTTCATTACCTCTCACTCTCTTTCTCTTTCTCTTTCTCTCTCTCCCTTTCTCTCTCTTCTCTCTCCCTTTCTTTCTCCGCGCAGCAGCCATCACGAATAATGACTTGACCAGAAGGTGCTTGGAGCCAAGCCAAGGCGTACTGTTGTTCTCCACCTCCGTATTTTCTGTAGAGAAAGAAAGAAAAAGTGACAATGATGCTTTCGCACGAGTCCGGAGAAAGAAGAAGAAGAAGGAGGAGGAGGAGAAGGAGGAGGAGGAGGAGGAGGCGCGACAACCGGATTTTTCGAATTCCCTTTCGGAGAAGGAATTCCTTTACACACGAACGACCTCCCTCCTGACGAAAGGCGTCGAGTGGACCTCAATCTCCTCCCTTATTCGGCAGCGAGAGGCCCCTGGCATTCCAGAGGTCTCCGGCCAGGGCTGTGGTCTTCCACACGTGGAGAGAGAGAGAGAGAGAGAGAGAGAGAGAGAGAGAGAGAGAGAGAGAGAAGCAATCCGACTCATTGAACTGAACAGTCAGGTAGCAAGATAAGGACTACCAGGAGAGAGATATACTGTATATAGTGTATACAGGATGGGGAGAGGAATAAATATATTCGGCAGGTGAAAGTAAAAGATAAAGATGGTTAGATTACAACTAGTGGCTTAAGACAATGCCGGAACTATACCACTGTTTTTAAAGATATTTTTGGATATCCTTCAGTTGATGCCGAAGTGCCTCCCTGGGTAATTTTGATGACAGCTTTGTTTTCGTGCACATGTGTGCAAGGAATGACTCTCTCTCTCTCTCTCTCTCTCTCTCTCTCTCTCTCTCTCTCTCTCTCTCTTTTGTAACTATCAACTCTATATCTGTCTTAATGAAAAGAGTAAAACTTAACAACACTTGTGTACATATGTAGGCAAATAACATTCTCTCTCTCTCTCTCTCTCTCTCTCTCTCTCTCTCTCTCTCTCTCTCTCTCTCTCTCTCTCTCTTTGTAACCATCAACTATAACTATCTAACTGTCTTAATGACAAGAGTAAAACTTAACCACACATGTGTACATGTATACACCAAATGGCATTCTCTCTCTCTCTCTCTCTCTCTCTCTCTCTCTCTCTCTCTCTCTCTCTCTCTCTCTCTCTGTAGGCAACTACTATCTTAATGAAAACACAACACTTGTGTACATGTAACCAAATGGCATTCTCTCTCTCTCTCTCTCTCTCTCTCTCTCTCTCTCTCTCTCTCTCTCTCTCTCTCTCTCTCTCTCTCTCTCTCTCTTTGTAACTATCAACTCTATATCTGTCTTAATGACAAGAGTAAAACTTAACAACACTTGTGTGCATGTATACACCAAATAGCATTTTCTCTCTCTCTCTCTCTCTCTCTCTCTCTCTCTCTCTCTCTCTCTCTCTCTCTCTCTCTCTCTCTCTCTCTTTGTAACTATCAACTATATATCTAACTGTCTTAATGACAAGAGTAAAACTTAACACCACTTGTGTACATGTATACACCAAATGGCATTCTCTCTCTCTCTCTCTCTCTCTCTCTCTCTCTCTCTCTCTCTCTCTCTCTCTCTCTCTCTCCATCCGTCATCTATACATCTGCCATTAGAAATTTCTGCCAGCTCATCGTCAGAGTTAATCAGAGGTTTCTCCGAACGGCAAAATCCAAATCTCTTGGAGGATATCACGTAATTTTTAATGGGTCCGAAAGCGCCTGCTCTTTATGCCTGACGGGTGGAAGCTTCAGAGCAGGTCCTCAGATGTGTAAATTTCATAATTATCTCCATCTTGCATTCGTGTCTGCGCTCTCCGATGCTCTAATTTCGATGAATTGACGAGGGAGCTAGTCAGGGGTGTATATTTAATACAGTGTCTATCCTAGACGAGAAGTTGATAAATGTTTAGCGGACGTGTTGTTAGGTTACAATTAGTTAGGGGTTGGCTTAGAATAGATTTTATGTTTTATCTGTGCTATTAAGTGATTTGGACTTTGTAAGATGCCAAAAAAGATATAGGGGTATACAAAGAAAATTCGGTATCTTTAATTTATACAGGTAGGGAGGCGGAAAGAGTATGACCAAAATAAAAAGTTCATTTTGGCAGTAGCTTTGAAAGCCTTAACTAACGTTTTAAATACTGTTACGGCTTCGCAATTTACAAAGCTGTTTCTTGACTTTCCTCTAAAGTTTCCTATTAAAGTGGCTAACTTGTGCTTTTGTCATGTAAAAGATGAGTGCTTATTACTCATGATAATGTTGAAAATCTTGATTGTTGAGAGAATATGGTTAATATGTTTACGAGCACTATACTTACACACACTGCTTCTGACGTTGACTGACGTAAGCATTTATTTGCCCTACAGATAAATAAAAGTAATAAACAAATAAAATTTATGCCAGTTTGTGATCGCTACAACACCCGCAGTAGACAGCTACACCAGATCATTAATTTGTAGCGATTTTTCTGAATGCTTTTCTCGTCAGGTTTCATAAACCGAACCGGTGGCATTCTAAGCAACGTCAATCAGATACCTGGCATGATACCATGATGCCCTTTGGGGTATTTCCAAAACATGTAGAATATGCCAGGCAAGGGCGTTGATACCTCCCCGAGCCGATGCACGAATTGGAACATGGCATCTGCTGAGCGTCTCAGCAGCTGATCCTCTTTTGACAAGGGCGTTCGTTCAGGTGGGTTCTCGTTGGAGGCGGAAAACTGTTGGGTTTGGAATTTAAGTTTTTTCCTCTAATAAAGTGTGGTTAATTCATGAGCTTTTAGATGCAATTGTATAGGATTCATAAGGTTAGTTAGGATTTCTGCATCATCCCTTTCAAGTACCTTATACACTTCTACGCAATCAAATCTTGTATTTTATGTATATAGATGTATTTGCCAGTTTGTGTATTCAACGGTTATGTATTCATAACCGTTGGACTCTATAACAGTCTCCCTGAGGTTATTGTGAAGTTAGAACTTCAAAATTTCAAGCGAAGGCGCATTGTATTACTAGATTAGAACTCACGTTGTACTTAAATATTTCTCTTCTTTCTATGTTACCTACTAACTTCTGCAATTTCTTTCAGTTGAACACCTCAACATTCTTTGGAAGCTTGAATTTCCAGTTAATAGCCCCTGAGGCCTTATTCCTGAATAATAATAATATAATAATAATAATAATAATAATAATAATAATAATAATAATAATAATAATAAAATTAGGAAAAAGACCTTCTTTAATACAGGTTTTGTTTAACAAAATGGCATTTTCAACAGCATTTATTTCATATAGTAAACGCTCAATTCGTCTTATCAATTGTTTTTCTTGCGCTGGAATGATTGCAAGCAATTGATAAGACGAATTGAGCGTTCACTACATAAAATAAATGCTGTTGAAACTGCCATTTTGTTTAACAAAACCTGTAATAATAATAATAATAATAATAATAATAATAATAATAATAATAATAATAATAATAATGTTCTGAAGGGTCCACAAGATTATAATTGTTAAAGACTCGAATAGTTAGAATAACTGCCCTCGTTCTTCATCACCTAGTCTATTTGCGAGCTGACCATCGGTGTCAATAATCGCCATTGGCGTTTTATTTGGATTTTTATGTTTACCTCTGTACATTTTATGTTAGATTACTCATTTTGACTGAAGATGAAGCCAGAGAAGGGTTCGAAAGCTTGTATAAAATTCTACTGTTCTCGAGCTTTTAACAATTATATTAATGTGGACTCTACAACATTTATGAACTCTAGCGATAGAGAGTTTTTCTCCCCGTGAAAATAATAATATCAATATTAATAATAATAACAATATAAATATGATATTGATTCCGTGTATTGAACTCCAACATAGCCAGTTAGCAATCAATTAAGGGTCTTCCTTTACCAAAAGGACCACGACTTTTCGGAACAGGAGCATCAGGAGGGTCTAGGGTCTTGGAACCAGCCGAGTGAACGGGCTCTCTCTCTCTCTCTCTCTCTCTCTCTCTCTCTCTCTCTCCATGTTAACTGCACAAGGGTCATTGGCAAAAAGGCAATTTAGGGAGGGTCTTTGGCCCAGGTCTTTCCCGCCGCAGAGGTGCTGAAAAGGACTTCTCTTCTTTTATGGTTCCGTACCTTACGCGACATTCCTGAGCGCAAGTATTTCTCGCTTAAACCTGTTTCTATTTTTTTTTTCCGACGGCCTAAAAGGTTGCGTAACGCCTGTTACGAGGCAGAGCAGCGGAGGGAGAGGGGATGGAGGAAGGGGGGGAAGGAGCTGGTTTACTTGACGAGCCGTAACGTCTAAATTGTTGACGTTACGTAAAGCGGGTTGATGTGACGCAATTTGCCAACACTTCCTCTTTCTTTTTCTTTTTTTTGTGGGAAAGGTTTTCAGTGCGTACTTTTCCTTGCTGTAACGTTGGTATTAGACAGAGATTTGTGATGTCGACGACGCCACGGGTTTTAACTAAACCTCTCATTTTGATAAATTCTACCTTTCTTATCAGGAGCCGGTTTTAGGAAAGAATGAACAGGAAAATATTGAAATAATGCTTGGAAAAGCAGCATTAGTTAAAAATATGCGATATTTTACGAAAACCCACACTGTAGGAAAGGAGAGAGAGAGAGAGAGAGAGAGAGAGAGAGAGAGAGAGAGAGAGAGAGAGAGAGAGAGAGAGAGAGAGAGTAAATATATCCCATGAACTTGCTAGTTTTTAATATATTCAGCCTTGAATTTCTGTATTTAATGCAAATTATAATCGACATGTAAGAGAGAGAGAGAGGGAGAGATTATCTCCCCGTGAACTTGCATATTTTTAATATATTCACCTGTGCAATTCTGTGTTTAATGTAAATCATAGTTATGATATCATAAACCCGCATTTAAGGTGCAGAGAGAGAGAGAGAGAGAGAGAGAGAGAGAGAGAGAGAGAGAGAGAGAGAGAGAGAGAGAGAGATTATCTCCCCCGTGAGCTTCAATATTTTATTATATTCAGCTGTGCAATTCTGTTTTTAATGTAAACTTGAGTTATTACGTCCTCGATTTCCTAATATATTTTTCAAATTCAACGGGTCGCAAAAAACCTTTTCAGCTAATTCGGAAACTTCCGCTAATTCTGAAAAGAAAATGCACCCTTCTTTTACTGAGGGATACTTAAATCTATATTTCCTTTTGAAATTCGAGTCGTCTCATTTCGTCGATAAATACCGAGAGACGAGCAGACCTCAGTGAGAGAGAAAGAGAAGCGGTGACCAAACAAAAACCTTTCTCTCCCGGTATTCCCTACAGAGAATCGTATTAAGGTAAGAAGTGAAAGGATACTTTCTAATGCATCTCGGCGCCCTGGAAACAGGGCTTTCCTGAAGAGAAAGACTCCGATAGCCAAGGAAGAATTTATCGGAAATGGCGCTGACAGAGATGGCGACCATTTGACGTTCCCAGATTACTGTATAGCTTTTGTACGAACGATTTATATATGTCTTTTATTCACGCGCATGCGCTATATAAGTTCTTTGAAACTGCAGACAAGGCCTTCGTTAGGATTATGATTCTATGAAGGTTATATAATACGTTTTTCAAATCTTCAAAGAAGCTATGTAAAGGGAGTGGCCAAGATTCAACTTGATAAATTTGAAGAAGAGTGAAAGACGAGGCTTTTATCTCTGCATATGTGGCAATATTGTCCACAACAGCTAGCATGAAGTTGTAACAAGTAGGATTATCTGTTATCAGATAAGTTGCAGAAAGCTGCAAGGAGCTGCACTGTGAGTTATGCGGAAGGCAGCGAAAACCAGCAGAATAAGACGGCGTTGAGACGGAGTCGAGGAATGCGTCTGTTGGAGAATTGAACGCTGAAGGACGCGAAAATATCTGTCGAAGAATGTTGACGTTTGGTCCAAAGGAAATATTTAGTGGGAATGAGTTAACGAAGAAAGTTGAATTGATAACTGTAAGCAGAAAAAATAAGTGAAAAATGCGCCGAGGCTTTTCCGGCGCAATCGAGTTTTTTGTACATCGTATAATCAAGGGCACTGAAGATAGATCTATCTTTCGGTGGTCTCGGTATAATGCTGTATGAGCCACGGCCCGTGAAAATTTAACCACGGCCCGGTGATTCCATATCATATATCGTTGCCAGAAGCACGATTATGGCGAACTTTAACCTTAAATAAAATAAAAACTACAGAGGCTAGAGGGCTGCAATTTGGTATGTTTGATGATTGGAGGGTGATAATCAACATACCAATTTGCAGCCCTCTAGCCTCAGCAGTTTTTAAGATCTGAGAGCGGACAGAAAACGTGCGGATAGAAAAAAGTGCGGACGGACCGACAAAGCCGGCACAATAGTTTTCTTTTACAGAAAACTAAATATTAAAAGAAAAGCAGTTGGACCAGGAATAGTAGCATTTATATTGAACCGAGCGTGTACCATAAGGATTTGTTATTGGAGGAATAAAAGATAGATCGTATTACTAAAACTTTCGTCCTCTGAAAATTAAAGATTGCTTACTTTTGTCCACTCTCTTAGCGTTTGCAAATGATAATGCAAATTATCATTTGGGTACAGTCATTTCAAAGACAGTCCTCTTGAAATGGCTGATGTAAAGTGCTCTCTTATAAGTACATTGCTAGTTTATAGATTATATATATATATATATATATATATATATATATATATATATATATATATATATATATATATATATATATATATATATACTATATATATATAATATATATATATATATAATATATATATAATATATATATATATTATATATATATATCATATATATTAATATATATATTGTATATATATAAATATGTATATACATATATATATATTATATGTATATATATATATAATGTGTGTGTGTGTTTTATTGGCAGATAGCGAAACCAGGCATTTCGCGAATTGCCCGAAATTTCAGGCAGATAGCGGAATGCACTTTGGCACATTTGATTCTTCCAGGGGTCAGTACTAAACACGGCGAAACAGTGACTCAACCACACTGTTTCACCGTGTTCAGTACTAGCCCCTGGGGCATCAAACGTCGCTAAGTGCATTTCGCTATCTGCCTGAAATTTCAGGCAATTCGCGAAATGCCCGGTTTCGCTGTCTGCCTGTAACATACATCTATTTATATAACACACCTCTCTTGACAGACCTGAGCTGGTAAGAGACACGTCTCCAAAGTCGGAGGTCGTTGCTGTCGGTGGTTCGAATCCTCCAGGTGACCAACCACTTATCAATTTCAATTCCCCTTCGGTATTATATCCGAGGTAGAGAGAATTGGACATCAAACGACATTTGTAGCTAGGTGTTTGTGAATAAAAAAAGATGTCACGGTGATGTGATAAAAATTAATATGTAATAGATTTATATATATATATATATATATATATATATATATATATATATATATATATATATATATATATATATATATATATATATATATATATATATATATATATATATATATATATATATATATATATATATATATATATATATATATATATATATATATTTGTAAGTCTCTTGATGTCTTGTACCAGATCTCTGTCATGTTCTTTGTGGTGACATTAAGACCTGTCGAAATCACGTTTATACCGAATGAGCCACCATTTTCCCTTAAAAATTATGGAAATCCAAGTTAGTCCCCTTCTCAGTCGCGGACGTGTGATACGTGAGTTCCCGTCACCAAAGGCGCAAGCTCTTGAAACTGCATATTACGAAGAGCGTGAGGTTAAGAAGAAGAAGAAAGAGTCCCAGAATGCCATGCGGATAAACACACCCATTCATTAAACGCTTGAACTTCTGAGGCTTAAGATATCTGGTTGGAAAAAGTTTCTTTGTTGTTGTGTGAATGTGAGGTATGTTAGTTTTTGCCTAATAGACAAACTGTATGGTAAGGTGATATCAGTTTAATCAACTGAAGTTATCGTCTTGCATTTAGTAAAATTCACTTGACATTCTAAATCTTGTTTCGTCAAGATTATTCTTCAGCAGTGTGATTAATATGATTAATTATTCTGTCGAGGTTGTCAGTTCCGTGTTGGGCATTCAGATATGACGTCATCACTGAATTATTATTATTATTATTATTATTATTATTATTATTATTATTATTATTATTATTATATGGCAATTTATATTTCGTTAATTAGCTGATGAGGACATTCATTTTTTTAATTTTTTAAGCAATTTAGATCTTCTGAATTGCTGCGGAAAAGTAGCCTTGTTCTCTCTCTCTCTCTCTCTCTCTCTCTCTCTCTCTCTCTAACACCTGACTCTCTCGATAATCCTTTTAACGGTGGTAATAGAATACTGAATACCGTGAAGAAATGTATTCGTCACTCCCTTCGCTATTATTTGCACCTGCAATACCGGATTTCATTGTTAATTTAACTGGAAAATCTTTGTTGATAACTTCCACATTTCTCTCTCTCTCTCTCTCTCTCTCTCTCTCTCTCTCTCTCTCTCTCTCTCTCTCTCTCTCTGTGAAAAAATTTGCGAGTGTCATGCGGATGCTAGTTCAGATTTACTTAACTAAATCCTATGTGGGAATCCAACATGATACCTCTCTCTCTCTCTCTCTCTCTCTCTCTCTCTCTCTCTCTCTCTCTCTCTCTCTCTCTCTCTCTCGTTAGTGTGATCAATGATGTGAGGAAATGGGAAGGCTTCGCTGATGTCAGGTTCTTTTATTTTTTTATCTAATTCATTCTAAATATTCTCTTTGAGTTTCCTTGCATCTAAATGGTATGGATAATGAATTTTTTTTTACTTTTTTATTTTTTTATTTCCAAAATAAAATTATCGTTATTTTGAAGTCTGTTCAAAAGGTAAGTTTTTCCTTGTTGATTTTGGCAATGGTGGCATTGTTTGCACCCTTCAATAATCCCCAAAAATCCTATTGGAACAAAAGGCCCACTTCCTCCACTTATCAAAAACCAACCGAAGCAACAGAGTAAACCCTATGACATTTTCAATTCAGAATAAGTAATTGGTCCAGGGATCCTTGCGTTGTATAGAGCTTATTCATTTGTGGTGCCTTACACGTCGACCGTGTGCCTACCTTTGTTGGAAGGGCCTGCTAACCATTTTAGGGATGGGTGTGGTGTCCTAAGTACCGGGCTGTCTGTTCTCCGATAATATGCCGACAGCCCCTTTTTTGTGTCTGTATAGCTGCTGTCAGTGTTCACAGTTTTCATTTGCCTTCGTGAACTGTTATGCCCAATCATGTTTTTCTCTCCTCCTGTTGATACAGAGGCGTTCATTTGTTACAACGCGGGTTTGCAAACGTGGAATGGAACTGAATGGAATGTAAAATTGTAACGGCCAAGCGTTGGGACCTATGAAGTCATTTAGCGCTGAAATGGCTGAGAGTAAAATGGTCTTAAAGGTGTAACAGGAGGAATACCTCGCAGTTGCACTATGAAACAATTGTTAGGAGAGGGTTGAGGAAAGCAAGATGGGAAGTTTGACAATATGAACGGAGGTACAGTGAAAGGAATGAAAGGGGTTGCAGTTAGGGGCCGAAGGGACGCTGCAAACAACCTTAAGTAATGCCTACAGTGCACGTTAGCACTGACGGCACTACCTCCTGCGGGGGGTTTACGAAATGTGGTCTTTGGTGTTGCCCAAAGTGTCTCTTCGGGAAGAATTCCAAAATGCATACGTCAGCGGCTTTCCGTGTCGTAGGGAAGGTTCTGCTACAAGTTTTGCCGATATGAAATATGAATGTTGTTTGTGAAAGTTGTTTTCGCAATGGTGAAAGGAGTAGCCTTTCGTGTTGTTTTGACTTGCCGGGTTCATTTAGCTGTTTATTGCCATCGGGTAACATGTGCCGGTTATTAGTAATCAAATATATCCTTATTCCTTTCTTAACAACGAGTCTTTCTAAGTTACGTAGAATGTAGGAATTAACACAGGCTTCGCTGATTGTCTTTCATATTTTCTTGTATTTTATTTGGGTTTTTCAGCTGTATTCATTATGAAGCATTTGAAATCCGGTGTGTTGTTCCTGGCAAAGAGCCCAGCTGATGCCATATGCTTTAAATCAACAAAAGAAAAGCTGTTTGAATCTCGTAATTTGCCGTCGTCAGGGATACATAGGTAATTATTAAGCCTGTTCACAAGAATTTTAACTCTCTCTCTCTCTCTCTCTCTCTCTCTCTCTCTCTCTCTCTCTCTCTCTCTCTCTCTCTCTCTCTCTCTCTCTCAGAGCTGTTAACTTTTCAGACTTTTACTAAAACCATACAGGGACTTCAGACTCTCTCTCTCTCTCTCTCTCTCTCTCTCTCTCTCTCTCTCTCTCTCTCTCTCTCTCTCTGAGCTATTAACTTTTCAAACTTTTACTAAGACCATACAGAGGTTTCAAACTCTCTCTCTCTCTCTCTCTCTCTCAGCATGCTCAGTGCTAGAATTTTGCTCCTTAATGGTTACATTTAATATCCTTCCGTATCCTTCACAGCGCAACAGAAAATCCTTTCCTTTAGCATTCCCCCTCCCCCTCCACACACTCCCTTACCCCCTCCTCCTCCCTTCCCTATCCCTCATCCTCACCTCCCTCCTCCAAATTCTTCTTCTTTTCAGTTTTTACTTTATTTTAGGGGCTAGCGTAAGCCTATGAAAGCCTATCTGTTAATTGGGTATTGGGCAGGGCACTCCTTTCCCTCGCCACCTGCAGCGCGCTCGCTCGTATCTTTAGGCCTACCGCCGCTTTATTGCGCCTTTTAGCGTCCTTCGATCGCAGGCGCTCCCTGATGGAAAGGCCAAGCAGGCGGGGGCGGGGGTGGGGGGTGGGTGTCCTGTAGTTAGCAGCTGAGGAAAGGGAATCAATCTCTCTCTCTCTCTCTCTCTCTCTCTCTCTCTCTCTCTCTCTCTCTCTCTCTCTCTCTCTCTCGTAATGAAGTATTTATATGTTGAGATGTTAGATAGCATAAACTCTTCAGGTTTTGCGATTTTCAGAAATGATTATAATTGGTCGGTAGAGAGAGAGAGAGAGAGAGAGAGAGAGAGAGAGAGAGAGAGAGAGAGAGATGGACAGACAGACAGACAGAAGTAGAAGACTCCATTGTGTCTTCGTAAAGAGACACAAGTAAAAGACTTAATCTTAATGAAAAAATATAAGTAGAAGACTTCTATCTTCACGAAAAACTAAGACTTCATTGTGTCTTCATATAGAAACAAGTAAAAGACTTAAGCCTTCATGGAAAAAATATAACTAAAATTCTTCAATGTGTCTTCATAAACAAACATGAGTAAAAGACTTCAGCCTTCATGAAACAAAATACAATTAGGAGACTTGAATTTCTCTTCATACAAAAATAGAAGAACGTGACTTCAGTCTTCATGAGAAAAAACAAGTAAAAAATGCGCCTAAGTTTCTTCGACGCAGTCGAGTTTTCTGTACAGCCGCTATAGCATATAATTAAGGCCACCGAAAACAGATCTATCTTTCGGTGGTCTCGGTATAGTGCTGTATGAGCCTTGGCCCATGAAGCTTTAACCACGGCCCGGTGGTGGTCTGTCCTATATCGCTGCCAGAAGCACGATTATAGCTAACTCTAACCTTAAATAAAATAAAAAAAACTACTGATGTTAGAGGGCTGCAATTTGGTATGTTTGATGATTGAAGGGTAGATGATCAACACACCAGTTTGCAACCCTCTAGCCTCAGTAGTTTTTAAGATGTGAGGGCGGACAGAAAAAGTGCGGACGGACAGACAAAGCTGGCACAATTAGTTTTCTTTTACGGAAAACTAAAAGGTAGACAGCGCGATCAATCAAAATAATGTTTGCATTTGTGTTAGGGTAGCTACATGCCATTTATGATTTTTATGCAGCCACATTTATTTATTTTAGCAAGTAGACAGAATTACCTCACCTGTCAATTGTGGCAGAGATAATGATGATTGGCACCCTTGGACGAAATGAATATCAGTGGGGAGAGAATTTTAGTCAGTTTTGCAAACGAATATGACACCTGTTTTACGCTGCTTCCGTGAGAGAATGTGGAAGGTGGAAATGAATACTTTTACTGTATAATACAGATAAAAAAACTATAAAATGAGTAAAAAAATGTCTCGAGAATTAAACGAAATATTTTAATGTGCGGACATTAGACATTTTTTTGGAGGGGACACGCATCCAGCCCTAGAACAGGGTCGTTGACGCCCAGTCCCGAAGTGACAAGTTAATTTTAAGCATCGGGACTGCCCCCTCCCCCAACCCCCCAACCCCCTAGCGCCCCAGGCTCAGTATTTATTGCTAGGGACGAATTCCTGCATCTGAAACCTAAATACTGAACAGAGATTCTGTCGGGTTTAAAATTTGAGGCGAAATCTTTCTCCCGCGGCGGACACATTTAAGGTTTTGCTTAGAAATTCGGGAATATTTATGCTGATTAGGTACACGGACCTCGCTCCCTAACTGGCGCTGTCGGACCTAGCAATGACAATTTCGGAATTCGGCAGAGCCTTATTGGAGTCTCAAGTTGGACTCTTATTGAGTCATTCGGTTGGGGAGTCTAATAGTCAGTCATCACAGGGAGAAATATAGCACCAACAACGTGATAATTGGGGAGGGCTGGAGAAGGGAATTAGGAGGTAAAAGTGTCAAGAAGAAAGAGAAAGAAGGAAGTATCCTACGTCCCAAATGCCAGCGGAGATCATTAAACGGTGTTCTTCCCAGATCATTAGCGCACCCGTGAGTTGTGAGTTTTTCCCTCGGAACAATGAATTGCAAATTTTGTCTTTTTTTTTATTTTTTTTCTATAAATCCGAGTCTTTTTTTTTTATTTAAAACATTGCAATTCGGGTGTCATGATATTTCGGAAGTTTTCCCCCCTCGTGTCCTGTCCTGATGTCGCGTTGATGAGAGTTATTATAGAAATATTTTCACGAGTCGTGGACGTGGAATTTCTCTTTCTCTTTCTCTCTCTCTCTTCCCCTTTTTTTGGGGGTCAGTATCCTTCAAGGAATTTGACATCTCGTTCTTCGTACATTACTCGAGAATTTGACTTCCTGGATTTTCATTTTTTTTATTATTATTATTTATTTTTTTCCCGTCACAGAAACTCGGTGTTTTCCTTGAATTCAGCCCCCTTTCTTATTTTATATACTCTGTTATTTGTTTTTGTTGTTAAAGCGCATTCCCAACTTTGTACATATTCACCAAATCTTGAGGAATCATGGATTCTTCCCTTTAAAGTTTTTTTTTATCATCATCATCATCATCATTGTTACATTTCTCCACTCATTTATTATCTCTGATTTTATTTCTCCACAAATCTCCAACCGTCCTTTGCATAGTTCTTTTCCACGTGGGGATGGGTCTTCTATTTCTTCTGGTGCCTGTAGATCAGTTGACACTATCAAGCACTAATTTGATATATAATATATATATATATATATATATATATATATATATATATATATATATATATATATATATATATATATATATATACTATATAGACTATATACATGTTTTAATTTGAATTCAGTTGCCCATAATATTATCTTGTTGCTTTTGCATTAATTTGCATAATTTTACTATTACATACGTAAATTAGTTTCCTCATACTTGTGTAGTTTTATCCATCATTTCTAAGTAATCAAAGTGTGTCCATCGTCCTATGTATGCTCGAAAATGAAAAAAAATAAAAATGATTTATAGTCTACCAGCCATTTAAAATTTAAAAAACTAGAATCATTAACTAGACCTTGTTAGTGGGACACTCCCATTTCGCTGAAAGAGGCAGAGACTAATGCCTAAGCCTTTGAGAGTCACAGAGGACATTCATTTGCCCCGTCCTTGTTATGAGGTCGACTCTCTCCACATATGGTTATGGGGGTCATCCATGCCCATACCCTTCCTCGTTCTTCATTATGCCCTGGCACCTATATGCAGTTCTACCTGACCTTGAAAATGTCCAGTGTTTGTTTGTGTGTTTGGGATTGATTTATTGGTTATATCTATTAAAACTGTCGTCACAACATGTAGGTTATTGACGCCGTAATAAATTTAAATAGAAAACTGAAAATGAGTTTAAAAAGAATTTCATATGAGAATATCTAAAAAAAAAATATGTACATAATCATAATATCAATACTTACCTATACTTTATATGTTTGGGAAATAGGTAGGTAAGTGAGAGAGAGAGAGAGAGAGAGAGAGAGAGAGAGAGAGAGAGAGAGAGAGAAAGGGGTGCAAACTCCGGTGTTTATATGTTGAAAATAAATGCAAAAAAACAATTTTGCCATAAAATTAAAAATTCTGCCTAAAATAATTTAATAGTTTGGAAAACTTATTGTTGTTTATATCTCTCTGCTCTCTCTCTCTCTCTCTCTCTCTCTCTCTCTCTCTCTCTCTCTCTCTCTCTCTCTCTCTTTCTCTCTCTCTCTAGAAATTTAATAGTTTATTATAGATATTTATAAGAATTAAAGAATTGAGCAGGTATTACTCTAAGAATGCATTTCTCTCTCTCTCTCTCTCTCTCTCTCTCTCTCTCTCTCTCTCTCTCTCTCTCTCTCTCTTCTCTCACCTTAGTGAAAATCAATATAACCCTCCAGGTCATATAAGGTTATTTTGCATCGTAATTTACTCACCTCAAAAGTATCCTGATCCACACAAACTTGAAAATTGTCTTTGTATTTTTGATGTCTTAAAGGTGTCTAGGCCTGTTTATAATACCAATATTTTTTTCACATCTTTCATAATTATTAGGAGGTAAATTTTTTTTCTAATGTAATTGGTAATTTGATAGCTTTTCTTACTGACCCTTTGAAAAGGCAGGCTGACTGTATTTGAATGGTAAATATTGTCAGATTAACGTGTAAGTGCCTGTCCTGGGTATTTGAAGATAAATATATTGCATTGGTAAATCACTCTGGTTGTTTGCGTTGCTTCTAAAAATAATGCAAATTCAAATTAAGTTGAAATTTCCCATTTTTCTGCAAGTGCAGGATATCAGTATTTTTTTTTCTGAAAGTGCAGAATATCAGTATTTTTATGAAAGTGCAGAATACCTGTCATTATTTCTGAAAGCACAGAATATCATCATTTTTTTCTGAAAGCCAGAATATCAATATTTTTTTCTGAAAGTGCAGATTATCAGTAGTTTTTCTCTGAAGGCGCAGAATAATAGTATTTTACTGTGAAAGTGCAAAATATCAATAGTTTTTCTGAAAGGGCAGAATATCAATATTTTATTATGAAAGCGCAGAATATCAGAATATATATTTTCTGAAAACTCGAAATATCAGTCTCAGTAGTGTCAGTATTTTTTCTTGAAGCGCAGAAAATCAGTATTTTTCTCTGAAGGCTCAAAATGTCAGTATTTATCTCTGCTGGAAGCTCAGAATATCAGTATTTTTCTCCGGAAGCGCAGAATATCAATATATTTTCTGAAAGTGCAGATTACCAATATTTCCTAATTCTTGCCATATGGTTCCACAAGCGTCTGTCAACACTTGCCCTTAAAACCCAGAGAGTAAAATCGGACAAGCGGTCAGACAGACGAGACAAAAATGACTTCCTGATTATTAGCGAGCTCAAGTTAAGGACTAAGGCTTCCTCAAGCGTGAACTAGACGGGCGTTCCTTTGCCCATATTTGACGCCCAGCACGCCCTCGCCCACGCGGGCCCTTCTGAGGCCGGCCTTGGGTGCCCCTCGCTTGACCTTGAATCGTAGCGAAATGCCCCATGCTGCATTGTGTGGCTGGAATTCTTTTCCCCACTCGGTTTCACTTCGTTGGTTATTCAGCTTTTTTTTTTTTTTTGTTCCTTGTTTAGGCTGGCGTTTTGTAATATATATATATATATATATATATATATATATATATATATATATATATATATATATATATATATATATATATATGTTTATAGATTATATATGCATATATTTTTTTCTACATATACTGTATATGGAAATATTTTCTTTATTTTTTTTTTTATTCTTGTTCAACCTGGAGTTTTATATGTTTGGAAATATTTATTTTCATTTCTTTGTTTATTCTTGTTCAGCCTGGCTATATATATATATATATATATATATATATATATATATATATATATATATACACTATATATATATATTGTATATATATATGTGTGTGTGTGAATATTTTCGTTATTTCTTTCTTTCTTTAAATCTTCATCTGAGAACCCTTATGGACAAAGTCATCAGACTTATATAAACCCAAGGGAAATTAGTCTGAAGAGAGATACGTTATAGGAAAAGGTGATAAATAAATTAATTAGTGAATAGAAAGGAAATAAATAAATAAGGGAATGGAAAATAAGATTCAGCATAAAGGAATACAAAATAAATTACGTTTATGAATTACATTTGGGCTGTTTGCTTTCAAAAGGAAACTCGATTCAAATGTTTTCTTTTTTCTTCTTGGTAATTATTTATCCGTTGTAAGAATATAAGAAAATTGTTTACCAGTTGTGAGAATTTAAGAAATTTCTTAGGCAGTTGTAAGAATATAAGAAAATTGTTTACCAGTTGTGAGAATTTAAGAAATTTCTTAGGCAGTTGTAAGAATATAAGAAAATTGTTTATCAGTTGTAAGAATATAGGAAAATCTTTTATCAATCGTAAGAATATAAAATTTTTTTATCTGTTTTAAAAATGTAAGAAAATTATTTATCAGTTGTAGGGAAACAATAAAACTGTTTATCAATCTCTAGAATATAAGACACCTGTCTTGGATGGCTTAGAAAATCTTACGAGGGGCTGTCTGCCAATAAGAATTTCTGCATTGTACCAACTTTCCATTCTGTTTTGAAAGATTATTATTATTATTATTATTATTATTATTATTATTATTATTATTATTATTATTATTATTATTATTTCAGTAGATGAAACCTATTCACATGAAACAAGAACACCAAAGGGCGGGCCATTGACTTGAAATTCAAGCTTCCAAAGAATGTTGGTTTCAACCTGCCACCGCAGCAGACCCCACACTGCAGCAGTAACTGATCATGATACAGAGCCAGTGATTTTTCATCTCCCTAGGGGAGACGCAAACCCCCGACATCTGAGTGGCATTCCACGACACTAACCACTATACCAGCGGCAATGGCGATAATAATTATGATGCTAATAATTGTGGTGGTTGTTTATCAGTTGCAAGAACGATCAAAGTATGTCTTGGACGCTCTAGAAAATGTTGAAGGGGACCCGTCTGAGATTCAGACTTCCCGAATGCACTCGGAACGAACACTTCTCGGAAAAGGGCGGAACTCCATTTGGCAAACTCGGTCTTTGGTATTTTCATCGCGTCGGTTTTTTGACTTCAGGACCACTGGTACCTGAAACCCTTATACCCACCGAAAGACCTCGCCCTTCTATTACTGCTAATGCACCCGAGACCTTGTGAGAACCTTCGCATTTGCCAGGGATCGCGGCTTTATAATCTGGGAATGCTAATGGCTCACTGGGCTGATTTGCATCAGACGGTAGAGGCCATTTTCCCCGCATGTTGGGGTCTGGCTGATAGGAGTTCGCCCTCTACGTCTAGACCGAATCAGTCATTAGGGGGAGTTGATCATTTTATATATATTTTTGAAATTTTCTGTCCTATTTTTTATATAAAGTACAACATTGTATCGTCAGTGATTATCATAATTACAGAGATTATAATTGCGATTATTACAGCAAGGAAGGCTCTCTGTTAATCGTTCAATTATAGATATTTAGAAAAATTTTAAATTTGGGCAGGTATAAACGTAAGTGTGCTCTCTCTCTCTCTCTCTCTCTCTCTCTCTCTCTTCAATTATAGATATTCAGAAGAATTTAAGATCTGATCTCTCTCTCTCTCTCTCTCTCTCTCTCTCTCTCTCTCTCTCTGTAAATCTTTCAATTATAGATATTTAGGAAGAATTTAAGATCTGACTATGTGTTAGGTAAGAAATTCTCTCTCTCTATCTCTCTCTCTCTCTCTCTCTCTCTCTCTCTCTCTCTCTCTCTCTCTCTCTGTAAATCTTTCAATTGTAGACATTTAGGAAAATTAAGACTGGAGCAGGTACAAACGGAAGTATTCTCTCTCTCTCTCTCTCTCTCTCTCTCTCTCTCTCTCTCTCTCTCTCTCTCTCTCTCAGTATTATTTAGGGCTTAATCAATCATTGTTGTTTCTACTGAATACGTTGGGACATAGCATTTCAGTCACTTGAATTCGATTGACTGGCTGGCTTAGGTTGAGAGGCCTTATGCCAGCGTGTCCACTAGCCCATGGTAAAGTGTTAAAAGAAAAACAAGAGGCCTAGTATAGACCCCTGGATTCGTTTTAACGAACCAAGACAACTTTCACTCAGTCTCGTGTGCCCTTTAATGGAGAATTTGACAGATATATTTCTTTTACTTTCACATACTGTTTCATTTCTCTCTCACGCTTCGTTTTTGTTCCATTGATGTTGCCTGATGTTCCTTTGTAAAACATCGGGGTGATGTTCCACTTTGGTCCTACAGGTGGATGGCATTCTTATGCCCAGTGTCTGAGGGTTGGTTTTTAATGGCTTGCATGTACCGATTTTGATAGGAATTTCCTCCGTTCACTTTTTCGTAATTTTTCTTTATTTTTTATTGTGTTTTGAGTCTGCCAGCTTCTCAAGTATATTTTTATTGTATATTTTTATTTTAACTTTGATCTCGTCTTTATCTGGAGTTTTATAACAAAGTTAATGTCAAATTTATATACACATATATATATATATTTTTTTTTGCACTACTTTAATGTCCAATTTGTAATATATATTACTTGATGTTTGTTGCAACTTTAATGTTAATATTTTATTTTTTTAACAACTAAATTTGGTTTATTTTAATAACTATAATGTCCAATTTGTAATATATATTACCTATAAGTTTTTGCAATATTTAATGTTAATTTTTGTCAGTTGTTATATATCTGGTGCTTTTAACAACTTTATTGTCAATTTTTTAAATAAGTCTTTTTTTTTCACCTTGCAAACATTTCCAATTATTTTCATTCTTTGCAAATTATAATCTTTTCTCTAAGCTAATATACTTCTTTGACATTCTTTATTACTCGGTTAACTTCCTTGTACCATTTGTTTTCATATTTTCACACCTAAGTGACTACAGCTTTAATCCTTAATTCCCAGCTTGTTTTTCCATCTGCTTCGCTGTTGCATAAACAGCAAGAGATGCAGTGCTATAAACACTGAGCCAATCACTGTCCTTCTTGCATTTTCACAACAGATGCCTTCAGATCCAGACAGACATTCTGAACTGACCATAAAAAAAGATTTCCTCCCATTCCTTACATACTCTCAGATATCTCTTACGTCCCCATACCTGCCTGTCTGTCCCTAATCTGGGCCCCTGAGGGCTTTTGTATGCAACGGACATCCCTTTCTGTCAGCTTGCAACGCGTTCGCGCGCAGGCACGCAAGACGCGTACTCCTCTTCTCTTACGTAAGGTTCGCTGCTGGGAGATTTTGCATCTCGATTCACTCGCCTTTCGAGTTGTACCTTGGATTCGCCTAATGCCCTCGTAGTTTTTTGAATTTTAAATTGATTTTATTCTTTATTCACTAATATTGTACTTTGAATTCGCCTAATGCCCTTGTAGTTTTTCGAATTTTAAATTGATTTTTTATTCGTTATTCGCTAATATTGTACTTTGAATTCGCCTAATGCCCTTGTAGTTTTTGTAGTTTAGGTTAATTTTATCCTTCCTTGTTCACTAATATTGTACTTTCTGTTCTCCTAATGCCCTTATATTTTTTTCTGTTTTGAATTAATTTCATTCTTCCTTATTCACCAATGTTGCATTTTGAATTCGCATAATGCCCTTGCAGTTATTACTTCTCTAATTCCGCTTCATTTGCCATCATCAAAAATCACGATTTTTACTCCTTTGTAAAAGTTGAGAATTCAGCCGTTGGAGAAACCAATCCACAGTTACGTAACTGTACAGACAATTTCTCAAAAGCACTCTATATTATCTTTGAATACATTTGCACAGTTACATAAATGTGGGTTTGTTTCCCCATTTTAAGACTCTTTCTACTACGAGCATTTCTTAATTCAGCTTTGCTTCAGACGCGCCGTAGATAAGCTGATACATATCCCGGTCGGCAGATCGAATGTTCTCCCGTGTTTCCCGAGGGCGTCGGGTTACCTTCCTATGGGTGGTTTTTCCCTGGCTTAGATCGCAGTCAGGGTCCTGTTGCCCTCGTGGTTTCACTGCTGCTTTTGCTGCTTATGTTGCATTATTCAGCTGTTCCTCAGCCGTCTTGAGGTCCTCAATTCTTCCACCTCCAGATGAATTTTCGTCTCGGCTGAAATGCGTGTTGATGTCGGAGATCGTCTTTGAATGAGTTCATACCTTCGTTCCTTTGTTGTATTCAGTCTCTTTAGCAAAATGTGCCTCGCGGTTCACCTTCTCAGTTCCAGAGGTTCTTTGTTCCTCAGTCCGTTGGAATGTGGAATAGTCCCCCTGAAGATGTTGTGCAACTGGAACCTGAAACGTTCAAACGTTCAACCTTAAAACAACTCTTCTTGAATTTTAATCATTTACCTAACGTTTTTATCTATAAGCGACAATGCAATGCATTACTGCCCTAAAACAACTCTTCTTGTATTTTAATAATTTACTTAACGTTTTTATCTATAAGCGACAATGCAATGCATTACTTCCCTAAATAACTGTTCTTGTATTTTAATCATTTATTTAACGTTTTTATCTATTTGTTTTTAATTTTTCAATCTATTTTTTTTTTTCATTTTAATAACTCTTCTTTCTCTATTTTCTATTACCTCCTCTTACTTTCAAATGAACACCATATTCTTTGGAAGTTTGAATTTTAAGGCAGTGGCCCCTGTTGGCTTACTCCATATAAATAGGACTCGTCTTCTGAATAATAATAATAATAATAATAATAATAATAATAATTTAAGTGAATTTTCTTCTTAGGTAAATAAGAATTGATTTCGAAGATTGCCTTTCAATCTGCTCATTGTATTCATTCTCTTTTAGCTAAATAGAATTCCATTTCGAGTTCACTCTCCCGACTTTCGAGTTTCCATTACTCAGCCATTTCAAACTGAATCTCTCTTAACCACTCCACAGCCTACTTCTCAATCACCGCTGCACCTCCTCCACTCCTGAACATTTTATTGAATTTGTTACTTTTCGCTTCTTCTTCCTTATTTCATAAAGACGTCTCACTCTTTCGCACACATCTACCATTGTGGAACCTTTCCATACTTATGCACCGTTTTGTGGGTGCTAGATCATTTTTATTTTCATTGTACAACTCTAGAGTGACCGAATCTTACGTTATTTATACCGTACTGATTTTGTCTTAAGCGTAATAGCCTACATTGGCCATTTTCCTGCATACCTTCAATGCGCATGCGCGGTCACGCTAAGTGTTTCAAGTTTCGGGATACCTGATTTTTTTCTTTCGAGGCCATCTCGCTTATTGATCAGATGCATGATTTTGGTTGGGTGCCTTTCTAATTTTTCTTCCTTTCTCAAAATCTTCAGCTGGAAACCCTTATGGACAGAGTCAACAGACTTATGTAAACCCAAGAGTGTCCCAAAGGGAGGGATTCAGCATGCAGAAAGAGAGAGAGAGAGAGAGAGAGAGAGAGAGAGAGAGAGAGAGAGAGAGAGAGAGAGAGAGTTATAAGAAAAGGTGATAAATATACAAATAAATATGAAGGAATAGAAAATAAAACCGATACAATTGATATTCCTTTGTTATCACTACCTTTCACAGTCCGAATTGCAAGACTGGTGTCGTTTCTGCTTAATATTCTATATTAAAATGCAATCAAGCACTGTGTCCCTGGTAGTGAGTTGACCTTTCTGATCTTGTGGCCTGTCGAAAGTCAGCGACACCTTTCTGTAAAGTAATACTCTTCTGATCAGAATTCCTTTATCCATTAAGAAATATCTCGAGGAGACCTTGCACGTGATAGTCATCACGCATCATTTTCATTCATGAATTTTTATGCTTTATATTATGAATGACGTGACAGCCATCGTGGGTCGTGATATTACCGACCCTTCAATTTCGTTTGATGCTGATGAGGTCGTTCTTTTTGGTCCGATGATTTCTCTGATGGCAATCACTTGTGGTTGGAATTAAATTTTGTTACTCGATTTTATACAGGTCGGTAATTAACATCAAACAATTGGTTGTGATTATTTTGTTTTTATTAAAGAGAATAATTTAAAAATGTGACAGTTCTCGTCAGAAAGTAATCCTGTTGCTTGCTTTCTTCATACACGTTTTAGTTTTCCGTAAAAGAAAAACTATTGTGCCGGCTATAGGACATATGGGACCGGCCGGCAAATTCCTTGGATGCATGCTAGTATTGCACCACCCCCGGTTTTTTTGCCATACCCCTAATTTAGGTTAGGTTAGTTGGGTTACGTTAGGCTGGGTTGCGTTGAGAGATAAGATTACTATCGTGTGGGAAACATAATGAGATTATTTTCAAGAAAATTCTATGGTTAGTTTTTAAAATATGGCGTCCCGCTTTTTATCACGGGAAGGTCCTTGTACTCGGTTACATCTCGGGAAAATGCCACCGGGCCTCCCTGATTGGGGTACGCGATAAGGTGTCGGGGGGCGGGAGAGGGGGAGCACAATAACTTACGAAAATGAGGCGACACGCCCGCTTTTATAATGCAGTCTCCGCCTGTCGTCGGCTCTCCAGCTCCGATAAGCGTGCCAGCTGTAAAGTTTAATTGATGACCCAGTCTAGCTAAAATTTTTCATTTTTCTATCCGCCTTTTGTTGACGATTATTGTCTTACTGTACTGCCTTCTTAATGTCCTCAGGCGGATGGTTTCCGAGTTTTGTTAAAAACTTTTACAACAGCAAGTTTTTTTTAACTGCGTAGTTTATTTTATCATTTTCTTTTTGGATTTACTTAAAACTGCAACTTTCCATACTCCTTATCAAATGTATCCGATGATTTATATGGCTACAACTACGTTTGTTTATTTGTACGAGGACGTGAATGATTACAATTTAGACACAATGAATACTACATCATATTTGTATATCTATGCATAATACTGTGAATATATTAAGTAAATATTTGTGCGCACTTTAGTAAATCGTGTCAAAAACTTTTTCATATAGAACTGACCGGAAGAACAGTGCTTTTTTGTGCACGTAAATGAAAAATCAGAGAGAGAGAGAGAGAGAGAGAGAGAGAGAGAGAGAGAGAGAGAGAGAGAGAGAGAGAGAGACTTTAGACGTTTTTATATTTCTTACCATTGAAAACTATTTAAAAAATTCCCGTTATGACCCTCACCGTCTTAAATATGATTTAACAGCAAAGGATTGGAATTTTCGTTAAAATTCGACGAAGTTTTTAAGTTTCCTAAAAAGATCCGTTCTGTTGATGAGTTATACCACAGGAATGCAGCTCTGAGAAGGCACTTTCAGTGGCTGTAAAAATTCTGTAACTTTATGTATTTATCTATTACTGGCTTTGTGTGTGATATATATATATATATATATATATATATATATATATATATATATATATATATATATATATATATATATACACATATATATATATAACTGAATCAGGAAAATATGGAACGTGATGAATATATAAAGGCAATGCCACGAAAGAAAGAGAAGCAGTGGAGAGTACTGCAAGGCCTTTCGACTCATAGTCCTTTACTTAGTACTCATGTGTGTGTGTGTATATATACTGTATATATGTGTGTGTATGTGTATATATATACACAAAGTGCTTTGTATGGCACACTGTAGACAGAACTACAGGTTCTTTGCAATATCATTTTGACACCCAGCTACATTGCTGTCTGTCATTGGTTTCTTACCACTTAGCTGTCCAACTCCCTTAGCAATACCAATCTCCATTTTGGCCTCAATTAAGATCTCTAATGTAAAACAGAAAATTTGCATTCAATAAAAAAACTGAAGTGAGAGGCGAAATGTAAAACGCAATTTATTCGCTGTAAAAGAATTTCAAAGATTTTTCTACCATTTGCAAGCCATTAATACATTACTAAATGGAAATGTGTTGAAATATTTACACAGGGAAGAAAAACAAATATTTACGAATTTTCATCGCTTAAGAAATTTAATAGTTATCTTCTTTACAAGACTTTTACTGAGGCTTTACCATTACTTAATGTGATTCTTTAATCTTTCCCTGTTCCTCCACCATCCCTCCCCCACCCTTCCGCCCTTCAGTTTTTCATTTTTAACTTACTTTCCCTGTTCCTCCAGCATCCCTCCCCCTCCCTTCCACCACCTTCAGACCACCCCAAAAATCTGTGCAATCAACTTTCTAATCGATTTGCTCGACCCGGAACTAGTCGTGCTTAACTTCACTCAGACTTTCTGCTTCCTACGCTATTTTATCCTTTAACTACGTTTTAATATCCTTCCCTTGTTTTTCAGACACCCCTCCCCCTCCACTCTATTACCCATAGACCTCCCCACCCCAAAATCCTAGCAGGACACCTCCCCCGCCCGAGAAGCCACTACCCCAACTCTGTGACGCATTACATAGCAATGTGTCCTCTGCCGGGAAGGATATTTTGGACAACCAGCGTAACCACTACTGCAGGAATTAGTTCTCACGCCTTTGACCTGGTGGATTGTTTCACCGATTATTTGTGTTTTATTTTAGATGATCTCAATTATGAGAATTAAGTGGTGTTGATATTTTTCCGTCGGGCGCATTCGTTATAGCATATCATACGTTGTGTAAGTTCGTTTTGACATTGTTGTGAATGTAAATATGTTACGTTGGTTTAAGTGACAAATTATATATATATATATATATATATATATATATATATATATATATATATATATATATATATATATATATATATATATATATATATATAGATAGATATATTCAGATAGATAGATAGATAGATAGACAGATAGATAAAAGGCCATAAAAACACTATGATCAGGAACACAGAAGTATTTGAAATATATGGTTGCAACTCGTCAATAGTTCTTTTATGGGCCTTTTCGCCTTCGTAGAACACTGTCCGATTACAGTAACAGACTCATATACATATATATATATATCTTGAACTTTATCCTGATGCAGGGAAAACCGGTTCTCACGAATACGGACGCAGCGCTGACCTTGACTTAGCCTCTCCCAAAGGTGTAATTTCACGCGTATGAGTAGGACCGAGCTCTCCTTGCGCACAGTTTGACATAAAGCACCGTCCATCTTCTCAGACAAACGGTACCCAGTTCTCATCCGGGAAACACGTTTTACCGTGACCGCAATTACGGTTGCGTAACGAGAAGGAGAAAATAAAAAGAGGCTGAGAAATAACAGATAAAGATCTCTCTTTCTCTCTTGTCTCTTACGTGACGAGATGAAAATAAAGAGAGGTTGAGAAATTACAGAAAACGATCCCTTTTTCTCTCTTTTCTCTTATGTAACGAGAAGGAGAAAATAAAAAAGAGGTTGAGAAATTGAAGAAAATTATTTCTCTTTCTCTCTTTTCTCTTACGTAACGAGATGAAAATAAAGAGGTTGAGAAATAACAGAAAAATATCTCTCTTTTTCTCTCTTTTCTTTCTTTTCTCTCTTTTCTCGTCGTCTCCTCCCTCAAGCTCCATCTTTGACGACGACCTTGGGCTGATGTTTACAGAGTGGAGCTTAAACGTCCCTTATAGGCTTCTGCTCTTGCTATTGTTGACAAGTTGGAAGAGATTATAATATCGGCGTGGGCGGCGGCGTAAATATGGTCTTGGATACTTACCCATTGACTCACTAGTGGTTTGTTTTGTTTACAATGAGGGGCGGGGGCGGGAGGTCCCCTGGTAGCAGATTTTGGGGAGGAGGGAGGGAGGACCTTTGAGTTCCCCCCTGGTAGCAGATTTGGGGAGGATGGAGGGAGGACCTTTGAGTTCCCCGCCTGGTAGCAGATTCAGGGAGGAGGGAGGGAGGACCTTTTGAGTTCCCCCCTCCCCCTGAAGTAGCCTGTAGCAGATTTTGGGGAGGAGGGAGGAGGACCTTTGAGTTCCCCCTGGTAGCAGATTTGGGAGGAGGGAGGAGGACCTTTGGTTCCCCCTCTGTTTGGGGGGGGAGGGAGGTCCTCCTCTGTTGCTCCTTAGATCACGGGGTTGTCGGAGACTCCTACATTATGAAGTCCATTACCGTTCCCATTTGGGGAGGCTGATTGACACCCCCTGTTGGCAGCTGACACCTAGAAGGGGTGGCCGAGGTGGTGATGTATTCGGCCATTGTGAAGAAGAAGAAGAAGTCATTCCGATGTCACAAGTACACCCCACCCCCCACCTCTCTTTTCCCCTACCACTATCCACTCCTTCCCTGGACACCGTTTACCATCCTTTACTTATCTCTGGTTTATTCGGTATTGGTTTTCCACGTTATTTAATAGTTCATTTTTCTCGACTGTGGTTTTCCACGTTATTTAATGGAGTTCATTTTTCTCGATAACTCTCTCTCTCTCTCTCTCTCTCTCTCTCTCTCTCTCTCTCTCTCTCTCTCTCTCTCTCTCTCTCTCTCTCTCAAGTGGAAATTTAATAGATTAGAAAACTTATTCCTTGTTTTTATTTTTATTAATAACAATATCTCTCTCTCTCTCTCTCTCTCTCTCTCTCTCTCTCTCTCTCTCTCTCTCTCTCTCTCTCTCTCGTGGAAATTTAATAGATTTGAAAACTTATGGCTTGTTTATATCTTAATTAATAACAAAAATATCTCTCTCTCTCTCTCTCTCTCTCTCTCTCTCTCTCTCTCTCTCTCTCTCTCTCTCTCTCTCTCTCTCTCTCAACATATTCGAAGATCATTGGCAGAACAAAACCTCACTTTGCTACCATATGTAAAACGAAGTAAATTGATATATATATATATATATACATATATAATAGATTCTATATTGTCCCAAGCACGTAGCCCTATGCTGAATTAATAATAAATTTATGTTAGATATCTTTAAATAATAACAAATGTATATAAGATACCTTTGTGCATTTATTTTGTACCCAAATACTTCTTCGATGCAAGTGTGCGTTGTCCTTATTCGCAAAAGTAGACGGTAATTGGTAAATACGAAATTTGTATATCCTTTTCCAAAAGGCCTCCATTCAGTTTTTGTAAA
>NC_089776.1:13502917-13560417 GCF_040412425.1 Macrobrachium rosenbergii
GTATCGATTGAGTCTGCCAGCAAAACTTTCCTCTCTCTTCCCTGATCTTAAAAGAAATCAAATGGTCTTCCCATGTTTTCAAGTTATTTCCTATATTGGGCGTTTTAGAAAATGGCATTGTGATATGTTGGGTAAACTTGCTTTACCCTGATAAAATGGTTTTTTTCTCTCTGCGTGGATAATTTGTATCGATTTTGAGCAATACTTTTCTGTCATTTTTTCTCTCAACTTGGAAATGTCAAATCATATTCATTTCTTTTAAAGATGTGTTTAATGTGTAGAACTGTCAGTGCCGAGAACGGGTAATTTTGTAAAAGGTCCACAATAATATATCAATAGAATGTGAGACTTTATATAAATGCATAAAAAGCTTTCGAACCCTGAATATGAACCCAGGATAGGGTTCGAAAGCTTTTTTCACATTTTTGTAAAGTCTCACATTCTATTGATATACTTTTGTGGACCTTTTACAAGATGTGTTTAATATTGTGACTTCTGCAAAATGTTTAAATCTACGTCAGGTGACACTGACAACTAATTCCGTGCCCTGAAAAATAATTTTTCCCTGTAAAGTTTATTTCTGTGGATTCTGACTCTCGTTTTTATTTGTGGAAAAACAGCGGAGTGCCAGTCGACTCGTCCAGGAAACTAGAAGCAGAGCCAGTCTAAATTGCTAACTGCCGAAGGGTCCCGAGGAGGATAATTGATTGAACAAATCACTCTGTCTGAAGGCTCCATTTTTCCCCGTCAGATCTCCTGTGCGATTGCGCAGATGAAGCGTTTAAGCCGAACTGCGAATATTTTCTGTTGTAACATCCCGAACATTACCTGTCTTTTTTTCACACTTCGAGATAGAAAGAATATTTTTCTAATCAGTTACGATGAAGATACTGAAGTACGTACGTGCTTGGATGCATGCATGCATACATACATAAATTACTGTGCCTAGGTGGATATTCTAGTGTTCTTTCAGTATTTGTTGAAAGTCGTATTCCTTTTCTTTTCTATCTTTGAATTCGTGTTCGTTCTTGGAAACTACTTTGCCCCTAAAATCTCTTCTGCTGCCTGGAAGGCTGTTTCTACTACTCCCCCACCCTACTCCTACCCCTACTCCCATCCCTATCCTACTCTTTCTCTAACTCTTACTCATACTGCAACTGCTATTCGTAATCCTAACTCTACTCCTATTCTTACTGCCACTCCCACTCCTACTCCAACTATTAATCCTACTCCAACTCCCACTCCCTTTCTTACTCTACTCCAAATCCCACTGATTCCTTCTACTTCAACTTCTACTCCTAGTCCTACTCTAACTCCTACTCCCTGCTCCTACTCCCACGCCTGCTCCTGCTCCTCAAAACTTCTACTTCCCACTCCTACTCTTCCAAGTCCTATTCCTACTCCCACTCCCTGCTCCCACTCCCCTACTCCCTACTACAACTCCTACTTCAACTCATGCTCCTGCTCCAACTTTTGACTCCCACCCACACTCCTACTCCAACTTCTACTCCCATCCCCTACTCCAACCCTCTGCTCCTTCCCCCACTCCCACTCCTGCTTGTGCTCCAATTCCGACTTCTACTCCCTACTCCTACTCTTCCAACTTCTATTCCTACTCCCACGCCCTGCTCCATACTCACACTCCTACTGTAACTCCCACTCCCACTCCTCATTCCACTCCTCCTCGCCTTGCAAACGTCGATAACATCTGCCTCAACCTTCTCCTTGTCTCACCCACTCAATTAATTTCGTCTCTCTTTTCGTTTATCGATTCTTCCCATCATCGCTGCATTTTAAAAGAGAGAGAGAGAGAGGGAGAGAAGAATATTGGGAGACACGATAAATAATCCTTAACGAAAACATCGCCAGCGTTTCTCCTCCCGGTGAACATTTCATGAATTTTTGTCTCGTCTGAGGATTGACCTTTGACCTTTCGAGAGGAGATTAGCGTGCATTTTAACGCTTAGATATCCTCCCTCCCTCCCTCCCTCCCTCCCTCCCTCCCGACTCAGGACTCGGGGAATCTTGGTCACCTTCGACGTGTATATAATTGGGAAGAGGAGGTAAAAATGCACGTCTGCTCCGCTGACATTTTGAATAAGAACATTTATCGAAGTGATGACAATTTGACTCCGTTATTGTTGTCTCCTTAGAGATGTCCAGTACTGGATATAATATATATACTGTGTATATATATATATATATATATATATATATATATATATATATATATATATATATATATATATATAAATATATATATATGTATATATACATATATATACATATATATATATATATATATATATATATATATATATATATATATATATATATATATTCAGAACAAAGAGGCTATACACTTTTACCAGTCTCGAATTTGGCCGAGTAAAGTACTATCAGTAACACGACCTAGTGTCATCCGAGATTGATTGTGTTGGTACCAACGAGGACTGAATTTCTTTCGAGAAATTTTCTCGTAAACTTATTCTTTGGAAGTTTAAATTTCAAGTCGATGTCCCCTGTGGGCTTATTCCGTATGAATAGGGTTCATTTTGTGAATGACAATAATAATAATAATAATGAAATTATTATTATTATTATTATTATTATTATTATTATTATTATTATTATTATGATTATTAGCACGTTTACGAAAATATTATTTTTCTTTTATTTCCAACAATAATAATAATAATAATAATAATAATAATAATAATAATAATAATAATAAATTCTCATTTAATAATAATGATTTATCGTCATTTTAATACTTTTACTGGCAAACTTTGACAGGTGTTTACATACTTGGCAAAGCATGATGGGAAATATTTTCTTCAGAATTACAGTGAAAAACCTATAGTGAAAATTCAGCCCAAAAATATGACTAAACACTATATACATATATATATATATATATATATATATATATATATATATATATATATATGTATGTATGTATATAAGCACAAGAAAAGAAATTATCATTATGGAACAAAAATTACGACAGAAGACAGTACCATACATTTCTCGCGTGCAAAATTGAGTCGATGAATAAAAAAATGGTACCACGTACTATTTCTCTTTACAAGACAAAACTGCGCTCCGGTGAAGGACATAAAAAAATCTCAAGAATTAAAAAGATAAGTGTCAGTACTTACAGTCAGAGTTCTCCCGATTCTCGCAAGTGGCAGAGAAGTTATAAAAAAAAAAAAATCCTCCTTTCTAAAAAGAGAAAGAAACGAGAAGAGAAAGAGAAAGAAGGAGAAAGAGTCAATTCCATGAGATACTCCGATATGTCCATGATCATCCTAGCATGACCTGTGGTCCTCCTCCTCCTCCTCCTCCTCCCCCTCCTGTGCAATTTTGCCAAAAAAAATCGTCTTATCTGTTGCATGTTTTTTTTTTTCTTTTTTAGTGAGCGCTTTCACGCTCGTAAACATTCGCGGATTAGTAGAGGCTCTCTGGCCGGAGTGCCAACAATCTCTCTCTCTCTCTCTCTCTCTCTCTCTCTTGGATTTGGGGATGGTTCAGAGTGGAAAGTATTGAAAATGGGTTATTTGAAGACCATAGACTGGTTATATATATATATATATATATATATATATATATATATAATAGACTAGTTATATATATATATATATATATATATATATATATATATATATATATATATATATATGATTATTATCACTTTTGTACGTGATTCATTTATCACACATAACCACAGGTGAAACATAAGAGAGCAGGGTGTAGGTCTGACCGGTTTCGACTTTATTTCCAAGCCATTGACGAAATAAAGTCGAAACCGGTCAGACCTACACCATGTTATTTTCACCTGTGTTATGTTATATATATATATATATATATATATATATATATATATATATATATATATATATATATATATATATATATATAATATGTATGCATGTATATATATGTATATGTGTGTATAAATATACACACGTGTATAAATATAGATATAAATTATGTATATATAAATATAAAGTATATATATATATATATATATATATATATATATATATATATATATATATATATATATATACACACACATATGTGTGTGTGTGTGTGTAGGGTATACATATGTCTCTATATGTGTGTGTTTGTGTTCTTGAGCTACCAACCTTTCGTTTTCGTAAATTCTTTTAGCTGAAATCGCTAATTGACAAGCCTTCCAATAATCACGTTTGAAAATCAACCATTACCTGGGGTAATTTGCCCATCAAACTAACCATCCTTTATGACACCAAATATTCCCTTTGGACGTTTGTCTGATTCATTAGATGTCTCTCGTTGGCAAACGATCTAGCTGGCATCACACGAAGTGCAGATAACAGATAAATTCAGGTAAATTCAGGTAAAGTTAGGTCAGTTTACTTCAAGGCCATGAACATGAATTATAATCTTTCTCTTCGCTGCGTTACGTAACCGGACTGGTAAGAGAGTCAGGTCCAGTTCATCAAATAAAAAAAAAAAAGTGGGAACTTGAAAATAAAAAAATTAAAGCTATTACTCTATTTTCTAATCTTTTTACTATTTTGTTGCGGCAGGCATGAAATTTGAACGGTATCTATTAAGTGGTTTCTAGATTATCTAGATTATTGGAATATCTTGATTATTTTTTATGTTGGTTTTGTTATTTCAGCCGTTGTAGTATGATTTTACACGGACAATTTTAGGAGCAAAAGAGCACTGGATGATGATGTGAAGTAATGGAGTACCAGAGGAATTTATTATGTTGGGAGTGAGAGAGAGTATTTGAGAAGACAGAGAGAATATTTGAAAGGGAGAGAGAGTATTTGAAAGTGAGAGAGAGTACTTGAAAGAGAAAGAGAGGGAGAGAGAGTACTTGAAAGAGAAAGAGAGAGAGAGAGAGTACTTAAAAAAGAGAGAGAGGGTCTTTTGAAGCGAGAGAGAGAGAGAGAGAGAGACTGGAAAAAGAGAGAGTACGGGAAAAAGAGAGAGTACTGAAAAGAGAGAGAGTACTCGAAAGAGTAAGAGAGAGAGAGAGAGAGAAATAAGGAGTATTTGACGGAGAGAACGGGTATTTGAGAGAGAGTATTTGAAAGAGAGAGAGAGAGAGTACTCGAAAGAGAGTACTCAAAAGAGAGAGAGTACTTGAAAAAGAGATAAATCGTATTTGAAAGAGAGAGAGAGAGAGAGAGAGAGAGAGAGAGAGAGAGAGAGAGAGAGAGAGAGAGAGAGAGAGAGAGCGAAAGCAGGAGTATTTGCCAGAGAGAGCGGGTATTTGAGAGAAAGAGAGAGTATTTGAAAGAGAGAGAGTGTGTACTCGAAAGAGAGAAAGTACTTGTAAAAGAGAGAAATGGTATTTGAAAGAGAGAGAGAGAGAGAGTACTTGAGAGAGAGAGAGAGAGAGAGAGCGAAATATGGAGTATTTGCCAGAGAGAGAGAGAAGAGAAAGAGTAGGCTAGATTGATCATCTTCGTATTTTCACTATTTCTGTTTATAAATAAGGAAATAAAAATCTTGAAATGGAGACATTTTTTTACAATTGATATACCTGTGATCATTTCAGCCATTTACAAGAAAACAGATCAGCAATTCATGTACTTCCATAATTACATCTAGACCCCAAAAATTTTACATCCAAGGAACCTTTGCATGTCAGAATATCCTGGTTCGATTTTTTTTTAATTTCTGACAACAGTTAATGGGAATCAGGTTAGTCTCGTATGACTCCATAAGTGATAACTAACAGAAAAAAAGGAATATTTTAATTCCTGCTCCTGTTAACCTCGATCTAAAATGCCTTGGCAGTAGGAGGTGAGCATTAATTTGAATTAAACTAGCCCACTGGTCTAGATCTGCAAGCGAATTCGTTTTCCTTGAAACATTTAGGCTTAATTCTATGTTCTGTGTTTTTTTTTTATGATCGACTGCAGTACCGCAAGATACAAGGATACGTTTCCTTGTCAGTTTCATTAACTAAGGATTGATAGAATTGTCTTTTATATACAGTAATAATGAAGGTATATGTATTTGATTGTGTAAGTAAAGAACATAAGTGGGGTCATATTAGATATGAAATATTAATGAAAGTATCTTTGCATACTGGTGTGTACGTGCGTCTCTCTCTCTCTCTCTCTCTCTCTCTCTCTCTCTCTCTCTCTCTCTCTCTCTCTCTCTCTCTCATATAGTATGTATGTGTGTATGTATGTATGTATGTATGTATGTATATATATATATATATATATATATATATATATATATATATATATATATATATATACAGAGAGAGAGAGAGAGAGAGAGAGAGAGAGAGAGAGAGAAGATTGTGTTTACCATTCTCAGAAGTTAAAGAATCTAATGGCACATTTCAGTTATCACATGAATACACTGAATCCACTACCCAATTTTGCACAGAGCTATGTATTAAGAAACCAATAACATTCAAACTGAAGACCAAATGTCCAGCCTTTGTGACGCCACAAATTCCGAACGATAACACAACAAAGGGAAGGAGGAAGACAATTAAGCAATGAATTATCTCAGACTAATGTATTTCCCTTGTTATATGTTTACATTCCCTACCATACATTTTTTATCACTGACATTCTACAGGGCAGACTTATACATATTTTATCCGGTTGCTATATGAGCGCTAATGAGGTGCTTTTCATGCAAAGACCATTACCAGAAAAGGCCGGTACTCTGTCCTCCCACTTGACATTGAAAGGATGAAGTGTGGGTGAATGATTGTACTCCGAAAAGATTTATGAATGAAGGCAGTGACACTTGAATACTATACGGGTTTTCTTAGTAGGGGGTTGAATGGAATGTCATTTCACAAGCAGCGTATCTTTGTTACTTGCTATCAGTCTCTCTCTCTCTCTCTCTCTCTCTCTCTCTCTCTCTCTCACACACACACACACACAACAAAATCATATGGCATATCACTTTTCTTGACGAGGAGCGTAACTTGGTAGCTATTCGTCTCTCTCTCTCTCTCTCTCTCTCTCTCTCTCTCTCTCTCTCTCTCTCTCTCTCTCTCTCTCTCTCTCTCTCTCTCTCTCTCACGGCATATCACTTGCCTTTACGAAAAGACGAAATAAAAATTTATTAAAACCTGGTGGGAACCGCTTATGCTTTTTATATTATTATTACTGCGTTAATTAAAGAAACGACTTGAAAGAAAACGGAAGAAACTCTCGTTTTCTTTACACCGGAAAAAAAAAAGATGAGCAGCGGAAGGCGAGGAAAAGTCATTAGCGATACCTTCACCCGCTTATGAGGATCATCACCGCCAGCGAGCATGCGCAGAAGGCGATAAAACTGAGCCTTCTTTTATCCTCTTCGAGTAAAAAGCTCAGCGAGAACAGTAGCCAACATTACGACGCTGTTAAATCACTCTTGAGGTCAGGAGGACGTCTCTAGAGGTACTAGCCACCCGTTACTCGGGTAATTCTCCGAGGGAATGACAGTTCTTGGCAATAGTCACGGTCTAAACCAGCTTGTTTTCGGGTGAGAATCCTCAGAATTGGAAACAGATAAGATATAATACGACCATTACATAAACCACATGTTTAGGTTATTTCCAAAGACCTTACTTGATTAAGGTTCTTTGCAGCGTCCCTTCGGCCCTTAGCTGCAACCCCTTTCAGCCCTTTGACTGTACCTTCTTTCATATTCTCTTTACACGTTTCTTTCCACCCTCTCCTATCAATGGTTTCACAGTGCATCTGCGAGGTTTTCTTCCTGTTACACCTTTCAAACCTTCTCATTGTCAATTTCCTTTTCAGCGCTGGGACCTATGAGGTCATTCATTCTATATTCCATTCCATATTCCATTCCTCTTTCCAAAGAACCATGTAAAGGTCACTACAAGGCGCGTTTCATTGGACATAGAAAGGCTTGGGTTGGGGAATGTGGTCCTCCTCCCACTGACGAAAATCAGTGAAGTCTAAAAACTTAAGAGGGCAAATTCCTAAGAAGTGTTGTCTAATAGGAGAATTTTCAGAAGTCGAATTTACTTGGTATTTTACGTTCTATTCGTTAATTGAATAAATTTTTTAACGTCGTATCAATGAAATCTCTATTATATTGCTGTAAATTTCGTCTGTGAGCGAATGATAATAAAACGCCGTGTTGCCTCAATCGATGGTTTTAGAGACATACTAATGAAGTATTTCTCGTGTTTTATATTAAATAATTTTTATGTTTAATTATTCTTGGTCAGAAGGAAGCAATTCGTTCTTGATTCGTGTTAATTTGCAAAATGGAATCATTCTTTTGTGATAAATTGTGATAAATTATACCAATAGGTAGGCCATCATATGCAATATGTCAAATAATGGTAAAAGTTTCTGCTAATGAAATATAGCGAATCTGGATTACATTTTAGGCATGGTACAAATTTCAGTGAATTCGTCGGTAAAAACTTTGATAGATAATTGAATAATTTCTTGGGTAATTTCTTTCCTTTGTTCAAGGTGAGAGTAGTTGAGCCTCCAGGTTCTCGTTTTATTTTTTGCTACTTTTGTTTGTTGCAGTTAAAAGTCTGAACCTCAAAAATATCATTCTTTTATCCTCAGAAAAACCTGTTTTCTCTCAGAGTTTTAATAAATATTTACAAAAATTTTACAACATATATTACAGTATTTTGAGTTTATCCGAATATGTATGTTTGTATGTATACATTGTATATAGTTATACATATGAGTATATACTGTATATATATATATATATATATATATATATATATATATATATATATATATATATATATATATATATATATTTATATAATATACAGTATACATAGTATATTTATACATAAGAAGGCATCGTACTTACCCCATATGAAAAATGGGAAAAAGCACGTTAAACGAAGAAGAAGATGTGTGTATATATATATATGCATGTATATATATATATATATATATATATATATATATATATATATATATATATATATATATATATATATATAGAGAGAGAGAGAGAGAGAGAGAGAGACAGAGAGAGAGAGATGAAATTCATAGAAAATGCTCGAATTCCTTCTGGCAATTTACACTATATTAGGAATTAAGCAGAAATATATATATATAGGAAAATTTTCAGACCTGAAAACCTGATCCTTTTGCATTTTTTAGGAAAATTTGCTTCTACTGTATATGGCGTTTTCGTGGGCTTGGCTAGGAATGTTTCAGTAGAATCTTAAAGTTTTTTCGAGATCTCTTCGTACCATTTTAAAAAGATTTCAGTATCTAATAGGAATGAAGTCACTCGTGCGTTTTTTATTGTGCCGGCTTTGTCTGTCCGTCCGCACTTTTTCTGTCCGACCTCAGATCTTAAAAACTACTGAGTCTAGAGGGCTGCAAATTGGTATGTTGATCATCCACCCTCCAATCATCAAACATACCAATTTGCAGCCCTCTAGCCTCAGTAGTTTTTTTATTTTATTTAAGGTTAAAGTTAGCCAAAGTTAGTCATAATCGTGCGTCTGGCAACGATATAGAACAGGTCACCAAGGGGCCGTGGTTAAAGTTTCACGGACAGCAGTTCATACAGCATTATACCGAAACCACCGAAAGATAGATCTATTTTCGGTGGCCTTGATTATACGCTGTGCAGAAAACTTGATTGCGACGAGGAAACTTAGGCGCATTTTTTACTTGTTTAATCTCACAGGCAATGGTCGAAGCCTTAAGAATGTGAAACCATTTGAAACAGTGATTAGCAAGACGATTTCAATTGAAGTCATATACTTTACTTATTCTTTAGTCTTGGGTTCAAGAATGTGGAGGTGTTATTGTTTATGGCTCCGTAAAACATCTTTTTATCGGAGCAAGAAATAAGAGCCATAGGCCTACCTGCAAAGGGTTGCACAGGTGATAATTAGTTTATCACCTTCGCCGGTAATTACGTAATATATAATTTAAATAAAATACTGGTTAGTTATTGTGAATGTGACCCAAGTTAACCTCTTAAAAATACGTAGAACAGTAACACTCCTTTACCAGCAGACTTCAGGTGTCGGTCAAACCAGAGCTTCATGTCTACTTTTGGTCAGGACAGTCAATACGGAAGTCTCTCTCTCTCTCTCTCTCTCTCTCTCTCCGTCGTATACATTTATACATTACAAAGGAATTATTACTTAATGGGATGCCATTTGGCATTCGGGTGGACCAGTCTTGCAACTCTTTTAAGTAATGGACGTCTCGGGACGTCCTTCTCTTCTGTAAGACAGGTTCTGTTCCTGTCTCAGCAAAATCCCTCTCCGAAGAGGGGGGGGGGGTAATGCCGTCAGTGCACCTCATGCGGTGCACTGTAGACATGACTTAAAGGTTCTTTGCAGCGTCCCTTCGGCCCCCAATTACAACCCCTTTCGTTCCTTTTACTGTACCACCGTTCATAATCTCTTAATTCCATCTTGCCTTCCACCCTCTCCTAACAATTGATTCATTGTACAACTGCGAGGTTTTTCTCGTGTTACACCTTTCCAAACTTTTTATGGTCAGTTTCCGCTTCAGCGCTGAATGACCTCGTAGGTCCCAGCGCTTGGCCTCTCTGGCCTAAATTCTATATATTCCGTTCTATTCGGCAAAATCCCATCGGGATTTTAACCGTCGTTCACACGAGGGTTTGAATAACTAAAAATATTCCTTTACTGGTTCTCATTCCTGTCTCTTTGTAACCAGCCTGACCTCACTGCCTGGGTCAAATACTCCTCCTACGTGACCTTCGAGGATCCTAAATTTCCTCTTCCTCCCCTCCTCCTCCTCCTCCTCCTCCTCCTCCTCCTCCTCCTCCTCCTCGGTCATTAGAAAATGGTTATCTTCTGCTTCAACTGTGAAATTGTCATGTGTGAAAAGAAATGCGCTGAAAAAAGGCCTTCTATTCATGGCGTTGAAACTTTTTTTTTTTTTTTTTTGCATTGTTATTTATGTTGTGTCTTTTGAATTTCAACCTCTCTCTTCAACTATCCGGGTTTTTTATTGTTTGCTGTTACTTTGCTCCTTTGTTACTTAGCTAGAAATGTTGTAATATTAACAGTACATATTTATTATAGAAATATTATTGTTGTTGTTGTAGGACCGTTAGATACTATCGACAGACATTTCCTCCCAGAGAATCTAAGAAAATAAAAGATATTCATACATCAGTCACTGTTACACGACTGTGTAATTTCTGAGAGAAAAAATGTTTATAATCTTGGACTGGGGGAATTTCATCTTCAATGCTAATATTTGGACTACGCCAATCCTAAGTACAGTCATTTGGAAAGTTTAATTTCAGTGGAGAGAGAGATAAGCTTCATTTTCGAATGGGAGTTTGCTGATCATTACGGAAATAATATGGAGGTTCGGTTCCATAAGAGTGACGCTGGTTTTTTTTCTGAAATGCTGTTACTCTAACCACCCTACCCCAACCCCCCACAACGACCCATAACCGCTCCTGACCAGCTTCCACTAAGTACCTCAGAGGTAATGAGGTCATTAAATGTTTTTTCTACAAGAATTTAAGTTTTGTGGCATGACACATTTATAAATATTTTAAACAGCCTTCTATAATACCTCAGAGATAGTGAGGTCTTTCAAATATTTTCTTTTTGTTATAAATTTACGTTTCATTGTTTGACACGATTAAAAACAGTTTAAACAGTCTGCTTTAGTTTTGTTATACAGTACAATGTTTTTTAAAAAAATCCATTAATAAATACAGTTGTGAAATTCATGGTTGCTTGGTAATATTTAAAAGCTTCGTGATGTTATTTCATAATATTAAAATGTATAAGTTAGTGCTTCCCCTCTGGCCAAATCTGATACTTTCCATAATCATTTTTGGAAGCACATAAATTTTTTCGTACTAATTGTGACACGTAATGATATGCCGGATGTAGGTTCAACGTTCATTAATGCCAGGTTCATTATTAACTATCGTTTGAACAGTGTATGTTTCAATTACGCTCCGTTTTTCTACCTAATAAGTAAATTTAATCTCAACCCATTCTAACTTAGAATTGTGGGCGCGGCTTCTTTTTTTATAGGATATTAGTCTCCGCGTTCTTCAAATTTTCCCATTCCAATTAAAATTAACTAATATCAGAATTTCCTGTTCCCAGAATACTTTTATTTAAAGCGTATTATTATACAAGTATGCATACTAAAAGATTTTAATTCATTCTCATGTTATACAGTGATAATGGTTATTGTATAGCTTTTAGAATTATCTGAAGCATGCCAAATTTCAGCAAACTCACTCTCTCTCTCTCTCTCTCTCTCTCTCTCTCTCTATATATATATATATATATATATATATATATATATATATATATATATATATATATATATATATATATACATATATATATATATATATATATATATATATATATATATATATACACATTCACACATATATGTATGTATGTATACACATGCACACACGCACATATATATGTGTATGTGTTCGTGTGTGTGTGTACGTATTTATCTATCAAAACCTCTGTAAAAAAAAAAAAAGAATACTGTATAAAATCAGCTAGTTCGGTCACCTTCTGAGATGACCATATAAAACCTAGCACCAAGAAACGGCCGGATTTCTACCTCTGTTGTCGATCACGGCATTTATCGCACTTCATGCCTTAGAGGAAACTACAGCCCCCAAAATATAGGCAAATGACAACCTCACATGATGCATGTGTGCATCAGGAGGCCGAACAGATTATTCAGGAAGTCTGGTCCACGGTGAATTGAGAACTCCGAGGTACCTAAGTGGTAGCCAGGAATGGATAATCATAGGCATTTGGATGTCAGATTCGCTACTCATTTTTTTGATTCCTGCATTTGTCATAATTTGTTTGAGTGAAGTTTTGTGTAAAGTTCCGTGTTTCCTGTAGAATCTTTAAAAAAAAAACAATGTTAAAAACATTTTCTTTCATTTGCAGTTTGCAATGGTAGTTGATTCGTGTTTGTGTATAAATGTATTTATCAGTGATAATGATTAAGATTTTGCAAGGTTAAGTCATTAGCAGTTTTTCGGAGTGGAAATGAGTATTCTATATGATGGAAATTACTGATTTATCATCCGTATGTGACTAGATTCCCTGTGCATATAATATTCAGACAGTATATGCATATTAAGAACTCACCTGCTTGAGAGTAAAAATAAACGGTGGTTTTAAAACCTTGATATCTAAGTACATACCACACACACACACAGACATATATATATATATATATATATATATATATATATATATATATATATATATATATATATATATATATATATATATATATATATACATACATACATTCACTAATTTTATTCCACTCCATAATAAATTGTCTCGTATCTTCGCAGACAGACTCCACTAAGGCATATCTTTTTTGTTGTTTCCAAATCCTCCACCAAAGGAGTCAACGCCCACATACGGGTTTGCACTCGCATGTCCTTTAAGGGGGTTGGGGGAGGGGGGGGAAGGGAGATTTAGTTAATGTGACTTGACGGCATTTGCATCCTCGAAGGTCAGAGGAATAAGACAAGACCGAACGAAAGCAGGGAGATCCGTCTGAATGGAGTGTATGCTGGGGAAACCGGGAATCGTTATGTTATTTAGTATGAAAGAGCATTAGTGGAGTATGGAAGTCCTTTGAAAATTAAGCTCGTCCCAAGCTGTTGACGTAATGGTAACCCTTTTTGGGTTTTTTTAGGTTTTTTTTTTAGGCATTTCCCTTTTTCAGATCAGGTTTAACCTGTTTAGCTTTTTTTCTTCTTTTGTTCCTTGTTTTCAAACGCGAATATGGTTTAAGGTGCGTAGGAAATATGGCCTTTCACGTTGTGTAATAGGCGTCCAATTATCCGTGGATTGTTAGTTATAATTTATGGTTAATGGCGAATTACCTTACCTGGTCAGTTTTCTGTAAAGTGCTTTTCCTACCTGTCACAATATTTATCAATTATTAAAGTGCCAGTCTGTGTTTATCTACGGAGTAAAAGTTATGTAACGGCTATTTTATATGACGTCACCCATTTTCAATCTAAAATTAAATTGCCACTTTATTAGACACGCAAAGTAAACATAATCCCACTGTCTATTTTATCAAGCTCCTCTGCCACTTCCTTTCCCTCGACATTCGCGTGGATTTCATTATGCCTGACAGCAGATATGCGGAGAGTGGGAGTCCTTCTTTGTTTTGGTATGTGGACGACCTTGCTAAGGACTCGCCGGAGAGGAAGAGTGGGTAGGTTTACTCCTGCTGCAGCAGCAGGTCCTGTTCCGAAGACGGGGAGGAGGAGGAGGAGGAGGAGGAGGAGGAGGAGGAGGAGGAGGGTTGAGGGAAGACAACCTGCCTTCCCTGATTAGCCATTTGCAACTCGAGGCTTGCTGCGTCCCAAACACGCACCTGTTCTCGAATTGGGTTCTCGGATGGTGCCGGTAGCGGCAGGGGCAGGAGCTTCCTGAAGGAGGGTGCTGATGTGATGTGCGTCGTCTTCTGAGAATTAATTGTTATTTTCATTTTTCTTCTTCTTCTTCAACTACTTCTTCTTCTTGTGGTTATCGAGGATGAAGTGTGGTGAATATTGATAAAATAAGACAGAGGTATGGTTGACAACCAAGAGGTATGGTTGCCAATACAAGGAAATGTGGAAAAGTTATTGTTGATAGCACATGAAAATTTGGAGAGGTATGGTTGATGACAGGAAAATATGGAAGAGGTTTGGTTGATGTTACAGTAAGATATATAAGAGGTATGACTGAAACAGCAAAATAATGAAGAGGTATGTTTGATGATATGAGAAAATATGGAGAGGTATGGTTGGTGACACAGTAAATTAAGGTGGTGGCATGGTTGATAATACTGTAAAGTAATGAGGAGATATGGCCGATGATACGGTACAATATGGAAGAGGTATGGTAGATAATACAATATGGAAAAGCTTGGTTAATAACACATGAAAACATGGAAAGGTATGGTTGATACCCATTAAGTTCTAGCGGTAGTATGACTGATAACATGAAAATATGGGGAGTATGGTTGAGCATACAATTAAATATATAAAAGGTATAGTGACAATACAGGAAAATATAGAAGTAATATGTCTGGCGTTAATGTAGTCAATAACGAGAGCCTTCAGACTGTTTTACAGACAAATATAAAGTATTCCACACATATGTGTATCTGTGTGTATATATATGTGTATGTATGTGTATGTATATATATATATATATATATATATATATATATATATATATATATATATATATATATATATATATATATATATATATATATATATATATATATATATATATATATATTATATATTGATAGGTATTTATATATTTATAGATAGATACATACATAGATAGTTATACATATATAGAACTATATGGAAAGATTGGTTTTCAAAAACAGGCTTTTACAGTTTATTCACAACTTTACCATTTCTCAAAATTCGTCCAATTTCCTAATAATGTCAGCAAAGACGAAGTAGAAAAAACAACGCACATTCACTCCAGAGACCCATATAACTAAATCTGACCACTATCGTTAAATGGCTACCCCTTAAAATCAGCTGATTTTTTTAGCCTAGACATTTCCATATTTTGAGAAGTGACCCCTAAAGTGTATCTCGTAAGAAGCGAGAAGCCCGGCTATCTGGAAGTTATTTGGTTTTAATGCGTCCCACGATACGGGACGAAGGCCTATTGTGACCTATATCGTCCATTTGGGAAGATCTGCTTTTAGGGAATCTTACGGAAGAGAAGGAGGAAGAAGGAAGAAACAAGGAGGAAAACGAACGCTTAAGAAAACAGGAGTGAGTTAACGTTCCTTCGGAGATGATATGGGTGACCTAATGTAGATGGCGTACCATTTTCTTTTTTTATTCTTTTTAAATAAGGAAGCAGACGAACCACCTCCGCCCATCTTTGGAGAGTAGGAGGAGGTGGAGGAGGAGGAGGAGGAGGAGGAGGAGGGGAGGAGGTAGGGTACACTCCCGCCTTTTTTTATACATACCCATTGTTTCAAGTGATAGATCGGTAGGCGTAGACTTATTAGTAAGAGGGCGGAGGGAGGCCGCCTTACGCGATAAACTCCCACCAAGGACTTTATTATAGAATTAGAGTCTTGGACAAAAAGGAGATAATTCTCTTTGGATGGAATTCCGTCGCAGTTGACGCAAATTGCCCTGTGCGATAAAGTGTGAAATGTGTCTTTTAATGAGAGGTATCAGGAAATCATTTCTGCAAATCTTGATGTTCTTTTGTTTGTCGTTAGGCCTACGTCCTTTTGTCTTTTGGTATTTAAAGTGTTTTGTCTTTGATATATATATATATATATATATATATATATATATATATATATATATATATATATATATATATATATATATTTTTTTTTTTTTTTTTTTTTTTTTTTTTTTTTTTTTTTTTTTTTTTAAGTCAGCCTGTAATTGCTAGATTTGCTGTTTATTTTCTCGCTTGCACCAAACAGATCTTTTCAAGCCCGTTGACAAAAAAAAATCTTTCCTTTACTTTTTTTAGAAAAGGTAAAAAGCTTCAATAGGTATGATTAAATGCAGGTGGTAAGGATCTGGTGATTTCTAGACCAGTCAACAAAAAACCTCAGCTGAAACTTCCGTTATGAACTAAATCTCGTTTTCAAATACATTTCTTTTTTAAAAACACTTTTCCCTTATCTTTTATTGGTTTAATCATTTTCAATCCATATATATATATATATATATATATATATATATATATATATATATATATATATATATATATATATATATATATATTATATATATACAGTATATATATATATATATATATATATATATATATATATATATATATATATATATATTTATATATGTGTGTGTATGTGTGTGTTCGTGCGTCCGTACTTTGTCGTATCTGGCGATGTACACCATCATAGCCCATACGCATAAGTGGTATGTTACTTCATGTATATAATTATAATTCTGTTTAAATTACATGTACCATTAATAAATATATTACCTATCATTTGCATACGCTTTTTGCATGGGAGCGGTTCAAAGGAGTGACGTGTCATAGTAGTGACATAACAAAGGGGTGACAACAATCCAACCAGCATTTAAAATATGTTAACAAATCAGTGGTTCTAGTTTTTAAGATGAAATCTTAATAATTTAATTATTCTTAATAATTTTTGGTTTGGTCACTTCGTCGTTATGCCACTCCAATAAAACGCCACTCCTTTAATACGGTATTTATGTTACTCCTCCGTTACGTCACTCCTGTGAAATGTCACCCTATCGATGCAGACCCGTTTTACATGATTTGTGTGTGTGTGTATGTGTTTGTGTGTGTGTGAGAGAGAGAGAGAGAGAGAGAGAGAGAGAGAGAGACCTTGATGAGACTCCTGCTGCTGCTAATACGCCCTATAATGACGAGTTCCTGTAATGACGTTCCCCTTAAATCCTGGAATCCCAGGTTTCCCGGAACGGTAGATCCCGAAAACAGACGGAGGGCCCGTTGAAAATCCTGAGACCCCGAGATCCTGAAATCCTGAAACTCCGAGATCCCGGAGATCCTGAAATCCCGAAACTCCGAGATCCCGGAATTCCGAAATCCCAAAACCCCGAAATCCCAAAATTCCGAAACCCCAAAATTCCGAAACCCCCAAATCCCGAAACCCCAAAATTCCAAAGTCCCGAAACCCCAAAATCCCGAAGCCCCGATATCTCGAAATCCCGAGATCCCGAGACCCCAAAATTCCGAAATCCCGGAACCCCGAAATCCCGAGATCCCTAAAGCCCTTATTTGTGCCCCATGGCAACCACCAAGTGCTTGCAGAGGAAGGCAGTCTGGCTGTCGTCTCCCCCTTTTCGAGACAATATACGACGTGGGTCTCGGTCCTCGTGGGTCTTTTATCGTCACTTTCGTCTTTCTTGACTCGGCGTTGCTGGAGAAGACTTCCTCTGCTCAGCGTGGCTGTGCCACTATACACGGGACGAAAGGAGAGTGCCTAAAGACTTAATAAACAAATGACTGCTTTGTTCACTTGGCTGATGTCACTGCATGCAGAACGAAAGGAAAGTCCCCAAGGACTCTACGTGTGCCACACTCGTTACCAGCAATGAATTCCGTCATTATTAATGCAAATATTGATTAATAAATCACTGCTCTACAAGGACCTGTGAAGAAAGCCTTTCAATCACTCTCATGACAAAGACAGAAAGATTACACGCTCATTATCATTACAGAGTGAGAGGAACAATGACGGAAGTGATGTCTTTTTGTTGTCCGTCCTTCTTCCATCGACGGGAGGCGGCAAGACAATCCACCACGTCGCGAATCTTCGGTAACATTAACGATTGCAGTCTGATACTGTATTCGGTCTCCTTGACATAACGTAAACAAACAATTGCTTCTGAAAAACTATAGGATTGTTGTAATTCCTCCTGTCTGCTGAGGACGCGCGCGCTGGGACTTCGAAGGACGTATTGTTTGAAAGAGAAGTCCTGTATCGAACCACAGAAGTCGAAAAAAGGAGATGAAAAAAGAGAAGAAAGAACCAGAGTTTTTTGACTCAGGAATGTCCTATAATCATGGCTGAAGGTCGTTTTATGGAGCGCCTTTTAAAGTTGTCAGTAATTGTTTGACTTGAACGTTACGGTCGGCCCTTTTTGCAAATATATTCCATCAGAAGGAGTGTTTAATTCGTATGAGAATTAGTCACGAATGGTATGAAACTTGTTATTCTGAGTACATTTTTTATAAGACTGTAATGAAAAGCCATTTAGGTAGAATTACATCTTCCCTGTGCTGTGGTGAAAAATAATTTTTTGTTAGCTGAGAACGAGGCCATATAATTACTATCCATGATGCTATGCCCTTTATTTATATAAAATAAATAAGAATAAATAACCTGTTCTCCGCACAGAAAAGAAAAAACCCTCAGAGTCAGGAAAAGGGTGAAAATAAGTAGCACTTGCCATGTTATAATTACCCTTCCGGCAACACCATCATCTACCGTGGACGAAATGCAGTCTTCTCTGATGGGTGGTCAGAGTCCGGAGGTCACCACCAGACCACCTACATCCTTTCACGCCTCGCCGCACTGAAGGGCCAGCCTCGGGGTGAGGGCCCGTGCTGGCATAAGGCCAAGGCCACAGAGATAATGATGACAACAGACGCACTCCCCCAAATAGGCCACATCTTAGTCAAGTCCGGATGCCTTACCTGGGCTCTTCTGTGCCCACGGGAGAGGGCATCAACCACCCCCCTTCTATTCCCCCTTCCCCCCAACATCCAGGCCCTCCCCAGTCCCCATGCCCACATTCCTGAACGTGTTGGGGGGAAAGATAAGCTGACCAAGAAGGAGAGTGGTTCTGAAGGTCATATGACATACATGCTTACGATTTGTACATACATAAATACACTCATATATATATATATATATATATATATATATATATATATATATATATATATATATATATATATATATATATATGAACACGTGATTTTCAGTAACCACAATGCCCGCTTAATTTCTCGATTTCTTCACACCTTGGAGACGCTTGCCATTACTAAGCCTAGAGCCAAACGAAGAAAACAATGAAGATATTCTGACGCCCGGCCGAGATTCGAACTCGCGTCCGGGGTACCGTGGCTGTTAACTTGATACTGCAATTGTTTCTGTAATGTTGCTGATCAGCTCCTGTGATTTTGCTTTATTGTTGTGTTATTTGATGCCAAATCTTTTATTAACTTCATTCAGGGAAATTGGTTCACACACATCAGTTAAATAATTTTTGCATTCAAGTGTTACTTTTAAAGAAAATTTTTTTACTTTCGAACTTTCGATTGACATCGATTAGCGCCAGGCTAGATCTCTTGGATAGAATAAAACTATATTTTAATAACCATTTCCTCTCTTTCTCTGCAGAAAGAAAATCATTTTTACTCTGCTTTTCATCTTGTTCTGATTAATAATTGTTCATATAGGTACTCCCATTGTTCTTACTAATAGACAGTTCATATTACTCCTTCCTTTGTTCTTATTAAAAGACAGTTGTTCATATTAGTACTCTCGTCCTTTTTAGTAAGCCTTTCATTTGTACTGGTACCCCTTTGCTTAAACAAGGGCACTTCTGCTCATATTAGTACCATTTCTTTATAGTATTTCTCCAGTTGTTCAAATTAGTAGACCTTTGTTCATAAGAGTACCATTTTGTTTTTACGATGCTACTCTCTAGTAATATTAGTGCCCTTTGTTAATATTAGTCTCGCTAGTAATGTTAGTATCCTTTGTTAATAGTAAAATTTTAATCCTAATGTGACCCTTTTGTATATATTATTACCTAAGTGCTTATGATATTAACTCTTTGTTCATATCAGAAGACCTTTGTACATTGCGTTAGTCTTTTGTGTAAAACTGAATCAGATTCATGTTGCAGAACTAAAGTCAAAGTTGCATCAAGACTTAAAAGAAACAAATATACTTAATATATATTTATTTATTTATTTATATTTATGTTTCCCTAAACCTTTTACCTTGCGAAACTGATTAGTATGCAGCACGCATGCGCGCTTGTCGCTCGCCGTTTATGCCTTGGAAAGGTCATGAGTGGTAAGATGGCCACAATTGTATTCTCGCGGTGAAATTTTATGATTCTCGTGAACCGTAAAGAACTTTGGTTTAATTGAGTCTAGTTTTATATTTCTTTTATTCTCCAGGATATCTGGCGAGAAATCGTAGGACTTCAAGATGTCTGATTCATTTACTATTCTGTTTATTCATTTGTTTATTTTGCTTGTCCCTTTTATTGTCCTTCATTTCAGCTCATTTTTAGAGTTACCTTTCCAACGGCTCCCCGGTGTTTCGTATGTCCCGAGTTCTTTTCAAATGAATCAAGCTTTTCCTACTGTTGTTTCATAGCTATGAATTCGATTAAAAAGACAAAATTCATTATGATAAACTAAAGGCTTTAAATTTTGACCTTCTTCTTCTTCTTCTTCTTCTTCTTCTTCTTCTTCTTCTTCTTCTTCTTCTTCTTCTTCTTCTTCTTCTTCTTCTTCTCTGCTTAATCCCTAGTCTAGCAGAGTCGTTGTTTTTAATTTTTGATGTAAAATATATACAACACCTCGCCATTTAAATTTTATCTTGTTACGGTTGCACGTATTTGTATATGACTAATCAACAGTCGCCCTTTTTAAAATATTGCTATGCTATTTTAAACTACAGTCAGGTTTAGCCTTGAAGGTCAAGTGAAGACGAAAAAAACTGGGCGAGGGAATTTTGTGGAGACTGCAGTGCCTGCCAACCAGATCTCCTACCCGCGAAGGGTGGGTAGGAGATTTCATTGTGGTTGGGTAATGCTCAGTGACATGTTTAGGAAACATCGGTAAATTTACATATCACTCCGGGAAGGAGAATGATGGAGAATTGCTCTTGCAGTTGGGAGATTCTCTCTCTCTCTCTCTCTCTCTCTCTCTCTCTCTCTCTCTCTCTCTCTCTCTCTCTCTCTTTGTACGATCCTTAGTGTTCATTGAAGGCGATATCTGTAAACCTCAAGTAGCAGTTCCCATGACGCATTGAAGGTCAACCTCTGGGGCGCAGGGTTGTAGGATGACCTTAACCTTTTTTACCATCAACTCGGCTTTTCTGAGAGAGAGAGAGAGAGAGAGAGAGAGAGAGAGAGAGAGAAGTGTTTACTCTTGCACCTTCACGCTGACTGACCGTGAATTCAGTGGGATTTCGCTGTTTATAGCTTTATCATGGTGAGGTCTTTACGTTGAAAAATGCTTCTGCACTTTTGAGTGATTTGAGCTGATGGTCACTGTTAGCTCAGCTGGCTCAGTAGAGTAAATCATCTTGGAGGATTTATTTAGGTTTTTTTCATTTTGTTTTTTATTGTGATGTCATAAAATACTCTTGGAATTGTTTTTTCCTGGATGGGGGTTAGTTCCCTCACCCCGTCGTCGGCAGATTTTTTTTATTTTATTGTGGGCTGGAGTTCATTGTGTTTGATAAGAGGCAGAGTTTTATTTTTTAATTCAGGGTTCCTTAACCAGCCAGCCATAATTATTCAGAACACTGTAAAGAAAGAAACGGGTAATTTGACGTTCAAACTGGAGTTCTGAAATTCATCAAGGAGAGAGAGAGAGAGAGAGAGAGAGAGAGAGAGAGAGAGAGAGAGAGAGAGAGAGAGAGAGGCTGGACAAAGTTACCTCGAAAGACGTGATCTTTTCAAGGAAAATTTTCATGTTATTTCGTCATGCAAACGCAGCAAAGGTGTGTTCTCAGAGCTTGTTCAGGGGACAAAAATTTCCATTGCTTGCTAGACAAAGCTCTTTGAATCTTCTCAGTATGGTTGCAGTCAATAATATTTCGATTTGATTGTCCTCTGAAGCTGTGTGTATAGTCTTCTCACATTGACAGAATAATGCGTGTGCAATTGCGCTTTTCTGTAAAAGAAAACTATTAAGATAGCTATTTTTCTGTCGTCTGCACTTTTTCTGTCCGCCCCCAGGTCTTAAAAACTACTGAGGCTAGAGGGTTGCAAATTGGTATGTTGACCATCCACCCTCCAATCATCAAACATGCCAAATTGCAGCCCTGTAGTCTCAGTAGTTTTTATTTTATCTAAGGTTATAGTTAGCCAAGATCGTGCGTCTGACACCCCTATAGGTGCCAACAACACACGGATCAGTGAGTAAAGCATTACCTATTTTATGCTTCACTGTACTGCAAGTTTCAACATTAGTAGAGTCCACAATGACTCAATCAGTAAAACATACTTAACTTGATGTTTCAAAGCACTGTAAGTTTACGACAATAGTAGATACCTCACTGACCCAGTCAATACAACATACGTCACTTGAAGTTTCAGAATGTTGCAATTTTCAAACACGAATGGATTCCTTACTAGCTCAGTGCATTTGTCAGCCACCTGCCCTGTGTTGCATCCCCCAAAGAAAGGCAAGATAACCAACCCTTCCATAGGAATCCACGCGCGGCCTTGATCGCGCTCCTTGCAATGGCATGCATTGTGTTCGTTCTTTGTCGTCATGCGGCGCGGAGGAGCCGACCTAAAGACTCCTTCGTCATGACCTCGCCCCTCACGCCTTTCCAGCAGCAGCAGCAGCCGCCGCAGCAGCAGGGACAGGAGCCCCTTCGCCACCCCGAGGGCTTATTGCAAGGGAGGAGGAAGGAGGGAAGAAGTCTTTGTGCTTGTTGTCCTCCTCTCAGATCAAGAGACTTCTTTTGCCGCTTGACTGGAGAATAAGTCATTCTTCCCTTTCGATCGGCCTGTCTGACGTCACGACCGAGACGCAACAAACATGCGCAATAACACCTAGATAGCCGGGGTTGGTTTTTTTATGAAGAATTTGCCGTGCTGGCCCCTTTTGTTTAAGGAGTACATCTAACCTTGGAACCCGACGCTGTGATTACTCAAGGGCTTGAGAGAGAGAGAGAGAGAGAGAGAGAGAGAGAGAGAGAGAGAGAGAGAGAGAGAGAGATTTGTTAAGGGCTGTTAAACAGCTGTACTAGACGAGAGGAAGGTGAGTTTGCGGAAATTTCATTATTAATTCCAGGCGAATCGACCCAAGATTATTGGGTTGCCTGACATGGCGGGTGAAGGATTCATTGTACCTGGATCTCTCTCTCTCTCTCTCTCTCTCTCTCTCTCTCTCTCTCTCTCTCTCTCTCTCTCTCTTCCCCTTTTCTCCTCTCCTTGTACCTGTCATGGAGGAATGATCGTATAACTGGGTGGCGAGCAAGAAACTAGGTAATTCTCTCTCTCTCTCTCTCTCTCTCTCTCTCTCTCTCTCTCTCTCTCTCTCTCTCTCTCTCTCTCTCACACGACTCGCAGAGTATTTCCTTTTTCCATAATTGTGGAGTATTGGCGTGCTCTGTCTTCCCGTGCCGTTGTAGTAGTATAGTATTTTCAGATTCATTCATATTTATGGCGATGGTCGTCCATTCATTGATCCCGTAAAATCTGGAAGTCGTGACTCGAAAATGCCCTTTTTCTCTCTCTCTCTCTTTCTCTCTTTTTCATTCTTCTTAACCCCCTTTTTTTTGGCTACCTTATCTTGATTCCCTTCGTTCACACGCGTGCACATGCACACACATTTCTCTCTCTCTCTCTCTTTCTTTCTCTCTCTCTCTCTCTCTCCTCTCTCTCTCTCTCTCTCTCTCTCTCTCTCTCTCTCTCCCTATATATATATATATATATATATATATATATATATATATATATATATATATATATATATATATATATATGTGTGTGTGTGTGTATATATATATATGTTGTGTGTGAATCTGCATGTTTGTGAGTGTAGAGACTCAGAGATATATTTTACAATTTTGTCTAAAAGTATAACAGAAAGTTTTAAGTTAATAATGCATTGAATCTGAAGAAATCTTTTACTGACTTGAAATACACATGCACGCATACAATACATTATATATATAATACATTATATATATATATATATATATATATATATATATATATATATATATATATATATATATATATGTGTGTGTGTGTTGTACGTATCTGAATATATTTGTATAAATTATGAATCAAGTTCTTGTTTTGCGCGAAGGCCTTGGAGGGAAGACACGCCTCATGAAAGGGAATATATTGTAATTTCCTTCATTTCATTATCATCACACCAGGAGATGATGACATCATCATCATCATCACGTAATTATGTGAAGATGAGTCATTGTTTCCATGACGCACCAGTGATGTGTATTGGCTGTCAATGACTTCTCATTTGTGTTCGTGAGAGAGAGAGAGAGAGAGAGAGAGAGAGAGAGAGAGAGAGAGAGAGAGAGAGAGAGTTTCACTGAATGACAAAGATTCTTAGATCAAAGTCATGTAAACGAAGCAGTTTGGGTCAGAGTCCTAAGGTCCACACCAGATGCCTTATTACCTTTCATACCTTACTATGCCTAGGGCAAAGGCTCGTACTGGCATAAGGCCGACATTAAATCTGAATCAATTAATTAACCGGAGTTTTTCATTTAGTCCTCACGAACCCTGAGGACAGTGACAAGGAGTTTGAGAGGCTGGACAGCAAGATATAAAGAGCCAGAAACTAAAAGAAATTGATTTCAAAGTTCTAAAGATTAAACTCCCACAATTGGACTAAGAAGTAATGGTTAGAGAAGTTGAACAGCCACATCGAAGCACCAGGATAAGAATTTGGTGCAGCTAGGGGCCGAAGGGACGCTGCAAACGCCTTTCCAATAACGTCAACCCCGTTTAACGAGCGGGCGCGTGGGCGCGGGCTTGGGTTGATGGGCGTGGGCAGCACCAGGGATTATCGACTGGTATTTGGGCGTGGGAATATGTCAGCTATTACCCCAAAGGTGCCAAGGAATGTCTCGCCTTGAAAGTGACACCTGCTAATTTCCACACTTGATCTTTGTATATATATATATATATATATATATATATATATATATATATATATATATATATATATATATATATATATATATATATATATATATATATGTGTGTGTGTGTGTGTGTGTGTGTGTGTGTGTGTGTGTGTGTTTTCAATTTATCTTCGTCTGTCTCTTTTTGTGAATTTTAAATGGAATTATTATTATTATTATTATTATTATTATTATTATTATTATTATTATTATTATTATTATTATTATTATTATTCAGTTCGACTGTTTTTCTTTCAGTATGTGCGAGACTTTTTCGTTCTTAATGTACACACGCAAACATTGTCACAAACACAAACACACATTATGTATATTTATATATATATATATATATATATATATATATAAACATACGTACATATGTATTTATGTATATACTGTATATATATACTGTATATATATACATACTATCTCTATCTCTCTCTCTCTCTCTCTCTCTCTCTCTCTCTCTCTCTCTCTCTCTCTCTCTCTCTCTCTCACTGTATATATATATATATATATATATATATATATATATATATATATATATATATATATATATATATATATATATATATATATATATATATATATATATATATATATATTTAGATAGATAGATAGATATATGTATAAATACACATACTTACACATTCTTATTCTCGCCTAAACCCTTCATTAACTTCCCACCATTATCTCATTACATACCATTACGATATTTTCCCCTACTTCTTTACCCATGTGTTAGTGACGTGTTTCCAACCTCAGTCCCCTGCGGTATCTACCGGTTACCGTCCGGTCAGTCATCAGTCAAGTCAGTCAAGTCATCAGTCAAGACCCTATTGTGCAGTCATGCCTTGTGGAAGGTTCTTCTTTCCTGCAAGCATGCAATTAAAAAGGTGACTATGGATGAATATATATATATATATATATATATATATATATATATATATATATATATATATATATATATATATATATATATATATATATATATATATATATATATATATACTTCTTCTTCTTCTTCTTCGTTTTTAACGTGCTTTTATACATATATATATAATTATATATATATATATATATATATATATATATATATATATATATATATATATATATATATATATATATATATATATATATATATATATATATATATATATATATATATATATATATATATATATTACGTTTCTTCGTGGCCAGGTGATTATCGTTACCTCATTCTGTAACCTGGACCCGAGATCGAATCTCGGCTGGGCATCAGGGTTGCCTCATTTCTTTTCTTAATTTGGGACTCGGCTTATTATTAGTGGTGACGAGCGTTTCCTAAATGTGATGTGATCAAAAAGTTAAGTGGGCATTGTGGTTAATAAAATTATATATATATATATATATATATATATATATATATATATATATATATATATATATATATATATATATATATATATATATATAACTGTGAAATATTTTCTGTTAAAACAGAATTCTATCAAATATAAGGAGCCCTAAAAAAAGCCAAAATGTGATAAAGGCTATATTTCAGAGACCAAACTATCTCTCCTCAGGCAAATAGTGATTCACTATCTGTCTGAGGAGAGAGACAGTTTGGTCTCTGAAATATAACCTTTAGTTTCCACAATTTAGCGTTTTTAGGGGCTCTTTATATTTGAGAGATATATATATATATATTCAAAAGTGTATATGAACATAATAGTTAATAGCCTCCATTATATCGGCTACTATAAAAACAGCTGATTAATAGGAAAAAAAAAGAGGTTTGGGGTTGGGAATTGAGGTCTGGGGTTTGGGGTTTGAGTGTATTGGCCTTTAACCTCAACCAATAAGGACCTGTAGGAGTGCTGAAGGAGTCTAAATAATCCTTTCAAAGGATATCAATTACCATTCGGAAGGAGTGACAAGCGGGAAATTGAATTATCTCTTTTTTTATACCACTGTTTCTTTAATGCCTCTCTTTTTTATTTTAATTTTCTGTATCTATTTTCTCTCTGTTTTCGTTTCTCTTTTTTGCTCCCTTTGTTAATTTTTATTATCCCTCGTTCTGTATATTTATTTTCTCTTTTTTATTTCTCTTCGTTTATTTTCTCTTATTTTTTTAATTTTCTCTTTTCATTTTTTCTTGTCTTTTAATTTCTCTTATTTTTTATTTCTCTTTTTTTATTTTCTTCCTTTCTCCTCGAGTAACAACGACCCTTTGTGTGAGACGCTCTCATTCTCTTCAGACTTTAATTTCAGTCTTTAATTTTTTTTTTTTTTTTGGCTGGCGCTTTGTCAGTCTTCTCCGTCAGCGGAATTGACAAGCTATTTTCGAGAAGACTGATCTGCAGGGTCGGAAAAAGTCTTAAAAAAAAAAAAAAAAAAAAAAATTCTGTCGAGGCATTATGGGAAACTTCATTTTTGCATGTATGTTTTTTGGTGTGGGGGCGGGGGACCTGTGCTTTCATTAAGTCTTTCGTGCTTGCGTGTTTGCGTGCTTGCGGGCGTATGTTGGTGGGGAAGGGAGTGTCAGTCAAAGTAAAATTCTTTTGGTGTTTTCAATTCTAAAATGGCGGGGGATTTTTTTTTTTTCCTTTTTAATTTTCTTTTTAATTTTTTTTTGTTCCCGTCTCCTTCTGAAATTGCTAAAGCGTATCCGCTATCAACTGGGGTGATGTTGCGTCAGTTTAATGAAAACCTATCAATCAATCTGTCTTACATAGGCTTGATTTCAAGTTGAGTTGTGAGTAATTATATATATATATATATATATATATATATATATATATATATATATATAAATAACTCACAGCGCAACTTGAAATAAAGTCTACAGTATATAAGATGATTGATTGATATTTTCATTTTATATATATATATACTGTATATATATATATATATATATATATATATATATATATATATATATATATATATATATATATATGATGTATATATGATAGATATTGTATATATATATAATGTATATATATAATGTATTTATCATATAAATATCAAATTATGAGAATAGCTACTTATTTCTTACGAAAGTATATAAAGCTTTAGCAAGGCGTTTTTCCCAAGGTCACAAGATTCATTATATAGATCAAGAGTGTCAACACATCCGTCGAATTGACAATGGATCGACGATAATAAAAAAAAAAGGAAAGTGAAAGCATCGATTTACAGATAGATTTATTGCTCGCAATGACGATACCTTATTGAAGTTCTAACACTCGATTGTTGGAGGTGCTAGTTTTTTTATGCAACAATTGCATAGACCCAAGGCGGAGATCAGTGGATGTATTTGATTGCAAGACGCGTCTTTTCTTGACAAAGGAACTTCTAACTAAGCCTTTGTCCCTCTCGTTTGCCAGAATTTTGTTTTTATAGTTGGGACAAGTTAGTGTATAGGCTATAGACTGGAATGTTATATAGAATTTAGGCCAAAGCACTGGAACCTATGAGGTCATTCAGCCTGAAAGGGAAATTGAGAGTAAAGAGGTTTGAAAGGTGTAACAGGAGAAAAAGTTTTTGCTGTTGTACTATGACACAATTGTTAGAGAGGATGGAAAGTAAGATGGAAAAAAGAGAATGTGAACGGAGGTGCAGTAAAAGGAATGAAAGTGGTTGCAGCTTGGGGCCGGAGAGACGCTGCAAAGAACCTTAAGTAATGCGTACAGTGCACCGTATAAGGTGCATTGACGGCACTAACCCGCCCCCCTCTCTGCGGGCTATAAGATATGGATGTCGAATTATTGCAGGGAAATATTTCACTGTTTGCTAAAAAAAAAAAAAAAGTTATTTTTGACGCAATAATCAACTATGATTATGGAAAATGGTTTTGCAGGTTAAAGTTATACCTTGCAAGTTATCGTTTCTAACTCTTTGTTAGCTGAAATCTTTTCCTTTAGTTGTAAAAGGTTCCGTCTGCCACACCTCGCTACCTTGAACGAAATCGATTTTACTCAGTCTGAAGTTACAATTCTCGTCCATTATTGACACGGAAGATAATACATCACTTGTGGATTAGAGTTTAAAGTTTACTGTCAAGTACCATAATCCGGCTTCCCAAAGACAACATTAATCCGCAAGAGTCCTGCAGTGGCCTTGTTGGAAGGGTGGATCACTCAACAAAGGTGTCAGACATTTCAGAGATTTTAATGTAAGGATTGAATGCTATTTATACCCGTCCTTAGTGCAAAGGTTATCTGCAAGACCTCTCTCTAAAGGCTTTTAATTCCCATAGGGGGTTAGTGCCGTCAGTGTGCCTCACGCGGTGCACCGCAGGCGTTACCTAAGGTTCCTCTCAGCGTTCCTTCGGCCCTTGGCTGCAACTCCTTTTAATTCCTTTGACTGTTCCTCCGTCCATATTCTCTTTCTTCCATCTTACTTTCCATTCTCTCCTAACAGTTGTTTCATAGTGCCACTGTGAGGTTTTCCTCCTGTTACACCTTTCAAACCTCTTTTACTGTCAATTTCCCTTTCAGCGCTGAATGACCTCGTGGCTCCCAGCGCTTGGCCTTTGGCCCAAATTTTATATTCCGTTGCTTTAAAAGTTTATAATGCGTAATAGGTTGGTTTAGATTATGTTTGACTCTGACCGGATACGTCAGAAAAGCCCTCAATTGTAAAATTCACTCAAAACTGGTACACACACACACACACACACACACACACACACACACATATATATATATATATATATATATATATATATATATATATATATATATATATATATATATATATATATATATATATATATATTTATAGTTTTAAAATGGCAATCTGTTACAGTTGACTCTGATGGTTTATTGTGTATCAGATTAACTCAAATATTACAGCAAACGTTTAACTAGATAACATAATACTTATACAGTATGTATATATATGTATGTATATATATATATATATATATATTATTATTATTATTATTATTATTATTATTATTATTATCCAAGTTGCAACCGTAATGGGAAGAAGTAAAGAGGCAAAGAATAAGAGATATAAAAGAAACATTCTACAAATAACATCATACTGTCTGTTCATGTCGTACATTTTAACGATATTTCAGTGTGGTTTTATATTTCACAATGTCCATTAACAAGTTCACTTTTGACAAATACTTCGGAAATTTTGCTCTGGTCGTTTGATGGAGATTAATTCTGCAACGACTTTACGGAACGCTGACTGGTTATTATGCTTTAATTCATAAAATTATTAGTTATCAGGAGTTGTCATAATTAACAATGAATTTCCAGAGAAAATTTCCCGAATAGATGTGTCTGTCATTGTTATCCGCATATCAGTCTCTCTCTCTCTCTCTCTCTCTCTCTCTCTCTCTCTCTCTCTCTCTCTCTCTCTCTCTCTAAACAAGAATTAAGTTCTTAAAGCATTAAATTCCTAGAAATTATATAATTCTTAAAGTATTAAACCCCTCTTTGTTATTAACTTCATTCGAGCCTGGGCTAGATGCGGGCATTTCTCAATCGACCTTCCCATACAAACAGAAATGACTTATTGGTGAGGTTAAGCAGCATTTGATCTGGCATATAGCCTCCCCCATCCCTCCACCCACTTCCCCCGCCGTGGCCATTTATTTGGGGCATTTCTATTTGTTGGTTATAATTATCCTTAGATCAAGTACATATGGAATATAAATTACCTAATAAATGAGAAATGCGTATGCCTATTTGCGTAGGCGTCTGTGTTGTGTGTGTAGAGAGAGAGAGAGAGGAGGGAGGAGGGATGTGAGAGAGAGAGAGAGAGAGAGGAAAGAGGAGAAAGGAGAGAGAGAAAAAGAGAGAGAGAGAGTAATAGAGAGAGAGAGAGAGAAAGAGAGAGAGAGAGAGAGAGAGGAAGAGGAAAGAGAGAATTAAAGAGGAAGAGGAAAGAGAGAAATAAAGAGGAAGAGGAAAGAGAGAGAGAGAGAGAGAGAGATTTGTGAGCCCCCTAGTGACCTTGTAATTCATATGAGTTCCTGTCATGAAGCGCATTCAATTCTCCTACAAGATTAAGCGTGGGAAGAAAAGAAAGACGGAGAGAGAAAATTTAGGTCATTGTTCTAACTGGTGTTTCCGTAACTCACGATTCGTGGAGTTTGTTTTTGTAATTTGTGTGTATGTGTGTGTGTGTGTGTGTGTATGTGCGTGTGTATTTATGCTTAGAATTTGTTTGCCCATGTTGTATATCCGTAGGATATGGGATAGTAATGGTAAAAAGATAAAAAAGCAAAAATATATATATATTTTTCTTAGAAATATATATTTTGCTTTATTACATGAGATTCTGATGGGTTTATATATATGAGAGAGAGAGAGAGAGAGAGAGAGAGACTGCTGTCTGTTCAGGTAGGAATCGAGCTGCATAATCTTTTAGTAAAAAAGAAAAAAAGCTTAAAAATTCTGATAGCTTTGTTTAATGGTAGTAAAACTGTCAGGCTGTCAGAACTGAAGGGCTAATAGCTCATCTCTCTCTCTCTCTCTCTCTCTCTCTCTCTCTCTCTCTCTCTCTCTCTCTCTCTCTCTCTCTCTCTCTCGTCAAAAGGCCATATTAGAAATGGTTATACCTGACAGCGTGTTATTTAGATGTATTTTCTTCATTAGTGGGTTGACATTGGCTACTTTTTCTGTCTCTTTTGGTTTGTCTTGGTCCAGAGGTCCATACCTGCCCTCTTAAACCCTTAATCGCCTTACCACTTCAGTGCTGCCACGGTATAGAGCATCGTGCTGGCATAATGCCACCTTCATTTAAACCAACAAATCATTACGACATGAACTTTGATATTTATTACTTGTATCCAGTCTTTAATAAAGACTGGATAAAGTTGGTTAAATAGCCATTTGTTAAATGGTTCAAGTTGGTTTAATAGCCACCAGTCAAAAGAATAAAGTTGGTTTAATAGCCGTTAATCAAATGGATCAAGTTGGTTTAATAGCTATCAGCCAAATGGATAAAGTTTGTTAAGGAGCCATTAGTCAGATGGATAAAGTATGATAAATAGCCATTAGTCAGTTGGGTAAATACTTGAATTAACATTTCTTTGCAAGTATTTAGTATGGGTGCTGTAGCTCTAACTGACATCATAAACGTGTACATGTATTAGTTTTCTTTAAAAGAAAGCTATTGAGATGGCTTTGTCTGTCCGTCCACACTTTTTCTGTCCGCCCTCAGAACTTAAAAAATGCTGAGGCTAGAGGGCTGCAAATTGGTAGGTTGATCATCCACCCTCCAATCATCAGACACACCAAATTGCAGCCTTCTAACCTCAGTAGTTTTTATTTTATTTAAGGTTGAAGTTAGCCATGATCGTGCATCTGGCAACGCTATAGGACGGGCCACCACCGGGCCGATAGCCTATAGGGACCCATGAACTGCTTCTAGATCCTCGCATAATTAGTGGGTATTTTTGTAGATACTTTTATTTTCTTGCATACTTGGTTGGTATTTTTGTAGATACTTTTATTTGATCACTGAAATCCTTGAATTTCAGGGTGAAATGAAGATTATTCCCATCCTAAATTGCTGATGAATTTGAACAGTATATTTCACAAATTCGTATGTTTTTTAAGTGTCCGTGTGAGTATGTTCATTCATTCGTATATTTCGTAATACTCTTCATATACCAAATATTTTTGAGACTTATAGTTTGATATCTTTCTATTTGACATTTGAATTGATAAACCTGTCATGTGAAAGAAAAACATAAGTTCACTGTGAATCTTGCTTGTATGAATTGATAAGCATTGTATTTGCAATTGCTTTTTTAATGTATCAATATGCAATGCAATTTTATTTTTCATTACATGGTAATCACATATGCGCGTTTGGTTGGTACATGAATATAGAAAGGTATATAATTAATAGTTGAAATTATACTGTTATAATCTTTTTCTTATTCATTTTATTTGTTCTGTGATATTTTATCATTCCTTTATAATATTGTTTAATCTCATTTTTCCTTATATTACTATTTTATATTTCATTATTCCTTTATAATACTATTTTACACTTCATTCTCTATAATATTGTTTTTCATTGTCTTAGTTTTATTCATTAACAACATTATTTGATAATTTTATCCATTTCCAACATTATTTTATTTCACCATCCTTCTATAACATTGTTTTATATCGCATTCCCTTCTAACATCGTTTTATACTTCACCCTTCCTTTAGAATATTCCTTTATATTTTTTTCCTCGTTTCGTAACATTATTATTTCCTGAATTATAATTCCATGATGCGTGAGGCATTCAAATAATTATATTTAATTTCTGTGCCTATTCTTTTATTGCCTCAATGTAACCACCGGTAAATAAGCTTGCAAGATGGGAAACAGGATCTTTAAAATCAACCGAGAGAGAGAGAGAGAGAGAGAGAGAGAGAGAGAGAGAGAGAGAGAGAGAGAGAAGATGGGAGTTCATGTTATTTTAGACTGAAGAAGTTGGACCACACACATACACAAACACCCAGAAAGTAACCCGGACGGTAAGGGGGGGGGGGTTATAGAAGGGGAATATGGGAAGGGGGGAATAGATGGACTATCCCCTCCCCTCCCCTCCCCTCCCCCTCCCCTATCCTCAGCTTCCACCTTGAATAGAAGACGCTGCCCCTAAGGGGAATTATCCTAGCAAGTTTAATCTTCATAATGCCATTCATATAATTTCGGGCGTAGCCTATTAAAATGCCTGCGTTTTATTATCCTATTCTTGTTCTTTTATCAGACCCCCTCCCCCCCTCTCAATTTGGTTTTTATGGAGATTGAGCTCTCTCTCTCTCTCTCTCTCTCTCTCTCTCTCTCTCTCTCTCTGATGCAGAGGGTAATTATCAGCGCTGGCTACCGGCGCTAGCAGTGCCATCTCTGGTAATTTGACGCGAGTCCCAGGGATGTAATTATGATGTAATTAGCGCTCGGGAGGAATTCCAGCTCCGGCACAGCTGTAATGGCGGTTTAATTATGCTAAATACGTATGAGGCTTCCAGAGAAAAAGAGAGAAAGAAGCAGAGATAGAGAGAAAAAGCAAGAGAGAGAGAGAGAGAGGGTTAATTTCGCCGTCTAGCCAGAGGCCTCTGCATAGCAGAAGACTGATAAGCCGTTTGCCACTCAAATGCCTCTGGGTTGCGTCTCCTGAATTTCAGGAGATGGTGCCTCGTTTTTGTCTGCAGAGATGCTTCTCTTTTATTCGGGCTACTGGTTTATCTGAAGGAGCAGCCAAGTAGCGTGGCTGATACGGCTACTTGTTTTGTCTCCTCAATGACTTGTTGAAATTGATTTTAAGACTCCAAGAGGAAAAATAATGTGTATTTCATTCCTCCAAAACTTGACACGTCAATTATTATTATTATTATTATTATTATTATTATTATTATTATTATTATTATTATTATTATTATTATTATTATTATTATCCAGAAGATAAACCCCTGTTCGTATGGAACAAGCCTGCAAGGACCAATGACTTGGAATTCAAGCTTCCCAAGAATCTGGTGTTCGTTAGAAAGAAGTTTCAGAAGAAAATAGGAAATGCAGAAAGAAGAGCTCAGTTATTATTATTATTATTATTATTATTATTATTATTATTAATTGTATGTGGCTGTCCCAGATTAATTTCTTGAAGATTTATTAATTTTCCGTCTAATCATAATAAGACACCATCCAATTGATGTGATTCTACAGAGGATCCTGTCTTCAAAAGTCTTTGAATATTTGGAAAGTCCTTAAACGCAGAATATTTTGAAGTTTTATTCCTTTTATTAAGCATTCAACATCATAGTATTTGATATAAAATATTAGACTATGATATTTTATAGTTATCGAAATCTGTAAGATAAGAACACTTACACTACTTAATAGTTTTTTAGAATGTGTACATCCGGTTGTTTAAGGGAAAATGTCTTCAGCACCTGAACTAAGAAATGAATTTCGAACATGATGGTCAGTTGTCTGTTGCATCTTAACAAATGTTGGACAAGGAAGACTGAGGCTAAGGTGACTTCCAGAATGCTAACATATATATATATATATATAATATATATATATCATATATATATATATATATATATGTATTCATATATGGATATGTAGAAATATATAAATGTGTATTTATATATGTGTATATATATACTATATATATTTATTTATATTTATACATATATATATAAATTTATACATGTGTATATATTTAGATATATATATATATATATGTATGTATATATATATGTGTGTGTGTACTTAGTTTGTTTATGACTACAAACATTAGTCTTTAAAGAATATGTGATGTTAACGCCCTTTGAACTACCCTCTGTAACTGTCATTTTTTTTATTTCTCTTTCAAGTTATTGATGATACGGTTTCGTTCTGACCTAACAGACCTACTCAGCTACCACCTGGCACTAAAACTCCATCATTTTCAAAATAAAAAAAAAATGAAAAACTCTCATATAGCAATTTTTCATCGACCCACCCCACCCCTACCCCCTAAAAAATAACTTGGCCAGCCAATGCCCAAACCCTGTTCATTCCTCCAACGGCATGTGAGTGTATAGCCTGCCACGGTGCCAATGACGTACGAGCAGCACCCTGGGCACTTGAAAGACAAATACCCGGGGCCTCCTCTCCCCAGGGGTACGCGCTTCTGCGGCGACAGGAGACCACCGGCGTGGTACAGACGTAGGTCTTGTATTGCAAATGGATTGGTGGGTATCATGACATACGTTCAATCACCGGACTGCATACAGCGAAAGATGTATAATCGAGCGGGGGGTAATGAGAATATTCAGTTGCGATTGTGTGATACATCAAACGGGAGAGAGAGAGAGAGAATGAAAATTGCTGTTCTTCGTTGCGGTAGGGTCAATTGTAAATGCAGTTATGTCCAGGAGAGATTGAGAGTAATTTTCTTTCTTTTGCCCTGATAAATTTTATATATATATACACACGCACACACACATATACATATGTGTGTGCGTGCGTATATACACAAACATACATACATTGTATATATTCAATATCTTCAAACATAGACCCACACATATATATACCTATATAGAAGTTTATAATCTAATATTCATATATTTACATATTATGTATACGTATATAAATACATACATACATACACACATACATACATACATACAAGTACATTCCTGCAACACAACGTTCTTCGCACCACAAGACAAATGATCTCTGGAAGCATAACGTAAAAAAATGACACAAGATTACCATCCCGAATGGAATACGGTTGGGGAATGCGGTAAAACGAGAGAGAGAGAGAGAGAGAGAGAGAGAGAGAGAGAGAGAGAGAGAGAGAGAGAGTCACCCTCCCTCGCCCAGGTGAATTCACCCCGGGTCTTTTAGCTGCAAAATTCCCCTCAAACGATCTGCCTGAAAATAACAGTTGGTGAAATATTACAGGTTGGATGATGGCTTGTCGGTGTAATTTCCTGCCGTTTGTTCTTGGATGCGTTGCGCTTTCCGTGTGTATGTTGAGTTTTCTGTGGGCGTAGATGTATATTTATATGTATATGTATATAAAGATATATATGTATATATATGAATATACATACATATATATATATATGTATGCATATGTAAATATTTTTATAAATATATATACTGTATACATATGTATATATATATATATATATATATAGAGAGAGAGAGAGAGAGAGAGTGATGCGTATATTATAAATATATATATAATAAATATACTTATATATGTATACTAATATAAATATATATATACACATAATTTCATATGTATGTCTATTTATGTATGTATGCGTGTGCAATTTATCGTATTACAAAGCAAAAAGTTAAGAAAAGGTCAAAGTGAAAAATTAAAGTTAGCAAAAAATTCAAGATTTTTTATACACCATCCAAAAAATTACCCGGAAAAATTACGGCACATTTATCTGAGTTATATAACTTTTTATGCATAGCGTGGAACTGTAAGAAACTGTCTTTCCCAACAAATGTTTAATTGCTATCTATGCCAATCTTTGCATAGTAAAGCATAATACCGTCCCTTTTGGCTGTATAGTTAGACTATATATACAAATAGTTAGTTTCATATACCAGTAATTATTTTTGATATTTTATTGGAAAGTGTATTTATTTATAGCACAGGGCAAAGACAGAACAGCATCTTTATCTTTAGGTTCTTGTTTACTAACATTTCTTACGATTCTAGAGGCCCTTTAAACAGTTAATGCGTATGATGTATTTGACATATGAACGGGACCAAATGGCGAACTCATTTAAATTTTGCGCTCCTATTTTACGCATGAGAGAGAGAGAGAGAGAGAGAGAGAGAGAGAGAGAGAGAGAGAGAGAGACTATATATATATATATAAATATATATAAATATATATTATATGTTTCTGTGTTATATATATATATATATATATATATATATATATATTTATATTTATATAAATATATATAAATATATATATATATTTATATAAACTATATATAAATATATAATAAATAAATATATATATATATATATATATATATATATATATATATATATATATATATATATATAAAGATATAAACATATATATATATATATATATATATAACCATATGCATATATATGTTCATAACTGTTCCAGACACCTTATCACAAAACATATCACACGTCTGCCGAGACGATTATTTGTCGTCCAAACTCTCGTTATAGCGAGGGGAGTTTATCCGAGGCAGTTTCACAGTGCTCGTGTTGATGGCTATTTCGGATGGACCCCGAAATAGCGGGAACAACAACTATCATCGCCACCAGCCCATAGTCGTCCTCTTCCTCCTCCCCCTCCTCCTCTTCCACATCCTCATCCTCTTCCTCGTCATCATTATCATCATTATCATCATTAACACTATCATCATCATCACTTGGGAAATCATCATTTACTGCCTAACGGGACCATTAGACGTCACCTGCGCCACGCCCCTTCACGACAGTCTCGCCTGTTCTGTACATTGATTCTTCCTTCACCCTTGTTTCTTCTTCCGTTTCTGATTCTTCTTGCCCTTCTTCTTCTTCTTTTCCTTCGTTTTCTTCTTTTTCTTCTTCCTCTTCTTCTTCTTCTCCTCCATCGTCTTCTTCTTTTTCTTCTTCTTCATCTTCTTATTTTCCGTCTTTTTCTTCTTCTTCTTCTTCTTCTTCTTTTCCCTCTCCTTCATCTTCTTCTTCTTCATCTTCTTCTTCTCCATCTTCTTCTTTTCCTTCTCCTCCTCCTCCTCCTCCTCCTTCTTCTTCTCCATCTTCTTCTTCTCCTTCTTCTTCTTCTCTTCTTGCTCCTCCTCCTCCTCCTCCTCCTCCTTCTCCTTCTTCTTCTTCTTCTTCTTGTGAATCCAGAAAACGGGGAATGTTATTACGCCTGGAAGGCGAAGATCAGAAGGCGTGTTTTTCAATTGGCGGCAGGACCAACGCGAGATGTCTGTTGACGGGAACTGCGTAATTCCAGCCCTTTTTTTTTTTTTTTTTTTTTAGATCGATGTCTGTGAAGTGTTCGTTTACAAATACAATTGGTCTGTTGTGGTTATTATCCTATAATTCATTCCCAGAACCACAATATTCAGGAAATAGTCGTTTTTTTGGTGGCCTTGAGACAGTTATCGGAGATTGACGGGAAACTCGTCACGCCAAATTAGATTACAGGTTGTTAAGTGGACCACTTTACGAATACCTAAAAAAAGTAATTACTGTAATTTACTTATTGTTTTGGTAGTTGGCGGCGCCACGTGTGTTTTGTAGATGAACTTGCTTTAGATTGCAATCTTTGGACGATTATACATATAGAGCATGTCTTATCAAAAATTATTTATAATAGATTGGATGAATGCAACGTTGGTTGCAAGTTTTGCCAATTACGGAAAAAATTTACAGAGAAGTTTGCAATCATAGGTGTTTGGATTTTGTAAAGTGTCTACGTTAAGCTGGTGAAAATTTTGTCATCATATTTTATTTAATATGCTCCCACTCAAATATGCGATTCGGATGAGTTGCCGTGACAGATTTTTAATATTATTTTCGTATTTTTAAACAGTGGAAATATCAAGAGGGTTCAATCGCCACATCTCAGAGATTTCATAAAGATTTTGTCTTTTCAAAATCATCTTCTAGGTTTGTCCTGGATAGACTATTAAGTTTTGTAAGCCCTGTAATATATTTAGGGCAAAATATTATATATATATATATATATATATATATATATATATATATATATATGATTATGTGTGTGTATATAAATTATATATATATATATATATATATATATATATATATATATATATATATATATATATATATATATATATAATATATATATATATCATAGACTTTGTGCATGAATCTGCACGTGAGTGTTTGACTTGGGACGAGAATCTTGTTGTTATCATATTTCAGTACTCTGCCAGCACATTATAACTTCCCTTCAGTAGATAATACAACCTAATAACGCCGTAATTCACAAGAGCCTATAAAGGGACGCATCCCAAGCACACAAAAAAATAACGTCTTTTTTAAAAACGCAAAAGCAAAAAAACAAAAATAGTGAAGGCAAATTTCTTTTGCGTCCGTTAGTCTATAAGTTTTTCTTTTTCATATTTTTTTTTTTTTTACATGACGACAGGGAAATTGAGGTAATCGCTGGAAGTATCGGTGTCAACTTCGTAGGTCGGCTGTGTGTGTGTTTTTTTTTTAGTGTGTTTTTTCCGAGTTGGTCTAGTGATCGTTTTTTGTTCGTACTTTGAGTTTGGTCACTCATGTACTGGTGCTATAGTTTTATTGTTTTTTTTATGCGCGATGTATTTGTTTAAGTCCATCTCTGTAATTTATATATATATATATATATATATTAATTTACATATATACACATGTTAACGTTATCACTTACACAATTGTCCTGTGCATTAATACAATTACTAACAGGACCTCATTAAAACTGGATGGTATCTAGCCGAGTTATTTAATCAGGAAGAGTTACAAGTTCCTGATTAAATATCTCCGCTAGATACCATCAAGTTTTAATGAGGTCCTGTTAGTAATATATACATGTATATATGTACTTATATATCTACATATAAGCATATAATGTATATGTATATATATGAATTATAAATATATGTAATGTTTATATATGTATTTATATACAAACATATGAAATTTTTATCACACCGTGATTTATATTCAGTCATGAGGTAGCTACAATTTGTCAAATATATCAAATTCACGCTACCTCGAGGTATACGTAATTTATATATATATATATATATATATATATATATATATATTCATGATTGTGTGTGTGTGTGTGTAAATGTATATATATGTGTGTGTGTGTGTGTGCGTGCGTATCAGCATTCATATTCTAAAACTCAACGGAACTCTGCCTTCAAAAAAATCGGCATGACGACTGCTGAACCATTTAACTTGCATCGGTACTGTCTCAATCAATTCCGGGAGAGCGTCTTGTCCAATCCTATATCTCTTCTCGTCATCTGTTGCAATCAGGTCTCTTCGTCAGGCTACGGACTTCTTGGGCGAGGAAGGAGAGACGCTTGACTTCTAAAAGGTGTTGGACAGCACAGGCCACAACACAGAAGGGGTCCGAATCTACGAGAGAGATATCGAGCGATAACGGAGATAACTCATTTTATCACCGATAACTTCATCGTCTCTTAGGTTCGCCATTGTGTATTTCTGCTTTTGCGCTTCGTAGGAAGTGGGTTAAAAATATCCTTTTTTGTATGATCGATAAACGTATGCAGCATGATTAAGAGAAAGAGGGAGAGAGAGAGAGAGAGAAAAAGAGAGAGCCAGTGAGAGACAGACAGACAGTGACGGAGTCAGAGAGAGAGAGAGAAAGAGAGAGAGAGTCAGTGAGAGACACACAGACAGTGGCGGAGTCAGAGAGAGAGAGAGAGAGAGAGAGAGAGAGAGAGGCACAGACAGACAGGGGACAGACAGACAGACAGACAGACAGAGAAAAAGAGACACAGAGTGACAGAAAGAGAAAAGAGAGACAGACAGAAAAGAGAGAGAGACAGAGATAGACAGACAGACAGAGAATTGAGAGAGAGAGAGAGACAGTAACGGAGTCAGAGAGAGAGAGAGAAAGAGAGACAGAGACAGAGAGAAAGATAGAGACAAAGACAGAGAGAGAGAGAGAGAGAGAGAGAGAGAGAGAGAGAGACAGAGAGACAGACAGAGAAAGAGAGCGACAGCGAGAGAAAAAGAGAGAGTGAGAGAGAGAGAGAGAGAGAGAGAGAGAGAGAGAGAGAACGAGAAACAGACAGAGAGAAAGAGAGCTACAGAGAAAGAGAGAGAAGGATCGGGAGAGAGAGAGAGAGAGAGAGAGAGAGAGAGAGAGAGAGAGAGAGAGAGAGAGAGGCGTTGTCGAGACCCGTCACTGGAATAATCAGTGTTTTCCTTTGTTATACTTTTCCCGCTCCACAGGTTGACCTCTGACCTCGCATGTTGCTCTCCCAACTCTTCCGGGTCTTGAGGTTTTTTTGTTGTTGTTGTTGTTGGGTGTTGTTTTTTACTGCTGATCTCTCTCTCTCTCTCTCTCTCTCTCTCTCTTTCTCTTCTTGACTTTTATATTCCTCCTATCTCAATTACTGTCATCTTATAATACACACACACACACACATATATATATATATATGTAACTTATGCTCTATTATTATTATTATTATTATTATTATTATTATTATTATTATTATTATTATCATCCATTGTGGTTCCTAAGACTTTAAGAAAAAATAAAAGATTAAATCATGCGAGTTGATGTTATATTGAGTCTTCTCGAATTTCCTTTTAATTCTTGTCTCCTCTGCGTTAATATATGGCAATACCTGACCAATTATTATTATTATTATTATTATTATTATTATTATTATTATTATTATTATTATTATTATTATTATTATTATTATTCCAAAGCACTAGGAAGGGCCAGCTTCAGTGTCACTATTCTCCTACTTCCAACTATTATTATTATTATTATTATTATTATTATTATTATTATTATTATTATTATTATTATCATCCCCTTTGGTTCCTAAGACCTTTAAGAAAAAATAGAATATGAAATAAAATCTGTCTCTAAGCGCATCAGTTCCAGAGCTTCTGTTTCGCATCTGCAAGGGGTCATAGGTCAATGTTTTGGGTATAAGACCTCGCAGATTTCGGGGCTCGTTAGCCAAGTGCCACTAAGCCCTGTGATTGAGGTCTTCTCGTCTGGTTAGAAGTCACCAACAGGGGAGGTTAAACGTGTACGCAGCATCTGCAGTTGCCTGGCAAAGTTTGTTTCTTGAAGGGGTAAAGGAACTTTGTTTGTATGTATGTATATGTATATGTATATATATATATATACGGCTTTCTTTAATCAGTGCCTTTGATTTACCATCTCCTTGCTAGCAACTAGTTATTATTGAAGCTCTAGATTAAGAAAGAATTGCGCTGACACGGACTCTTGCTTTTAGAGCATCCAAGGAAGCTGGCAGTGTTTGCAGAACAGCCAGTAGAGCTGACAGTGTTCCTAGGACAGATGTTAGAGCTAGGTGTATCTAGGACAGCCTGTAGAGATAGCAATGGTCTTAGAACAACCTTTAGAGCTAGTAATCAGGATTCAGTAGATTTGGCTGTGTTCCTAGAGCAGACGTAGAGCTAGCAGTGTCCCTAGAGCAGCCTCTAGAGCTAACAATACTCCGAGCAGCCTATAGAGCTAGCAGAGTTCCTAGAGCAGCCGATAGAGCTAGCAGTGCACTTGGAGCATCTAGTAGAGCTAGCAATACCTAGAGCATCCTGCTGAGTTAGCAATACTCCAAGAGCAGCCAGCAGAACTAGTAATTGGGAGCTAGGAGAACTAGCAATGTACTTAGAGCATTCAGTAGACGCAGCAGTCCAAGGACAACCTGTAGAGCTAGCAACGATCTTAGAGCAGCCAGCAGAGCTAGCAATTAGGACCCAGTAAAGCTAGCGATGTTCCTGTAGCAGCCAACAAAGCCAGCGACTCTTCCGGCAATCTTCCGCGTACCTACTTCAGACTTAAAAAAAAAAAAACTGCGGTTTGTTTTTGGGCAAAGCATGAGCCCACAGGGTTCCCCCCGCCCCCCACCCCCCCAAGCCCCCAAGGGTCGCACCTTTCTTTGTATGTCGGTGTTTTCGACGCTGCGGTTTCCAGAATACTGAAGAAATCTCGGTAATATTTCTTCTTCTCTCTCTCTCTCTCTCTCTCTCTCTCTCTCTCTCTCTCTCTCTCTCTCTCTCTCTCTTTCTCTGTCCTTTGTCTCGGAAAGGCAAGTGCTGATGAGTGTTTGTGTGTGTGTTTAGTGCCGAGTGTTTGTGGCTGGAATCTTCGTCGGTTGGTTTATGTGCCGTCGCTCTCCGGAAGTTCTTTAGGGGGGAGCCCTTTGCCTCGAATTGGCTGTTCTGAGCGGAAGGAAATATTTAAGTTTGTCTTTTTCATTTCGTATTCAAGTTTTCAAGATGACGTAGGATTGATTGATTTGCGTAATCTGGCGTAACAATGGCTTTGGTCAGTGACGCCGGAAATACACTTTTGGCTGTACATTTTTTTAGGGTGGAATGTATGAGAGAGAGAGAGAGAGAGAGAGAGAGAGAGAGAGAGAGAGATTACTTATGGTTTGATCAGGGGACACTTTTATCACTGAAATAGTCCTTCGGAACTCCTATAAGTTCTTTATAAAAGAAAGAAAACTATTTCTCCATAGTCATAGTTCTGGACTGATTTCTGGACTACTCATCTGTGTAATAGTTTGACTATTGCCATAACAGTGTCTGCTTGGAAATCTTCCTCAAGTTGTATTTCAATTAGGGACTTCCACTGTCTCCTTTAGGTCCTCTACGTCTCAAGGTAGTGTGTGCTACTCGTTTCAAGGCATTGACCAAAATTCAGGTGGAGTGATCTTATTCCACACCGCCCAGTGACAGATAGTTTTCCCATGGCTGTAAAAATTCGGGACAGTTTAAAATAATACCCTGAAATGACTTGCATCTTTCTTTTGATGAATCTGAATTATTTCTTATAGAATCTTAGATTAAAATTTAATTTATTTTACTCTAAATTACTTTGCTTTTATAAATCTAACGATAAAATCACATCTCTTAAATACATTTTTATTTATTTATTTATTTGTTAATTTATCTGGTTTTGTAATAACTTCTGTATTTCCCATTACCTTCTGTTATTTCTTTCCAATGAACATCATATTTTTTGGAAGCTTGAATTTCAAGTCAGTGGCCCCTGTGGTAGGCGTGTCCCATACGAATAGTGTTCGTCTTGTGAATAATAATATAATAATAATAATAACACTTATTTCATCGTAGTGTAATAATCAAAATGTAGAACGCATTTCTCTCCATGACCTGAGTTCGAAATCTCATCCGTTTTCGTTCCTGATCTATATATTTTATGCTGTGGATTTTTTCTGCGAGATCTTGTCTTCTCTCTTATTGTATTTAATTTCTTTTTCTCTGAAACATTTAGGTGAAACGTATACTGAATTCCAGTTCAGTTTGTAGGGCCTGTAATTTAGTGAATCACAGGGAAAAGAAAGGAAAAAGAAAAAAAAAGTCTTAATAATATACCGAACATCATATTGTGTTATGTCTGTCACATGTCAGTCCATGGACTGGTGCTGATATTTCGCGGCTGCTCTCTCTCTCTCTCTCTCTCTCTCTCTCTCTCTCTCTCTCTCTCTCTCTCTCTCTCTCTCTTCCAGTACGTCGTTTCGCGTACTGATTCAGCGTGGACAGCGACTGGTAATATGAGGGTCAGTGTACTGAAAACTGTTCTCTCTTTTTTTTTTATGTATAACAAAGTCAATTCATTTTTCTTTTCCCCTTTTACTTTACCTCCATTCCCTCTTCCTCTCTTCAGTCTTGCTGTCCATCCTCTCCAACTGTTATCAATTCTTAGTGCAACTGGGAGGGTTCTCGCCCCAGTTTCATATGTGGAGCCATGTTCTTTATCTTTCATTTTCTGGATCTCTTTCCCTTGCTGTCCAACCACTCGAAGTCCCTATTTAGTGCTTGGCATGGAAGCCTAAATTCCGTAAAATTAAATCAATTTATATCTCTCTCCCTCTGTATTATTTAATTTATTTTATATTTTTCTGTATCAGTTATTTTTTTCCCTCCAGTTTGTTATTAAATGAGAAGCTTAAAGTATTTATTGTAACTGAGGTAAAGATTTCCTACTATTGTTTTACATTGTACAATGAAGACAGAATGCTAGGTAAGGCAGCCCTCATTGTATAATGAAGACAGAATGCTAGGTAAGGCAGCCCACATTGTATAATGAAGACAATGCAAGGTAAGGCAGCCCTCATTGTAAAATGAAGACAGAATGCTAGGTAAGGCAGCCCTCATTGTATAATGAAGACAGAATGCAAGGTAAGGCAGCCCTCATTGTATAATGAAGACAGAATGCTAGGTAAGGCAGCCCTCATTGTATAATGAAGACAGAATGCAAGGTAAGGCAGCCCTCATTGTTATAATGAAGACAGAATGCTAGGTAACGCAGCCCACATTGTATAATGAAGACAGAATGCTAGGTAAGGCAGCCCTCATTGTATAATGAAGACAGAATTCTAGGTAAGGCAGCCCTCATTGTACAATGAAGACAGAATGCTAGGTAAGGCATCCTACACTGAATATCTTGAAGTCACACGTCTGCAGGCGCTTCCTACGAGTGTTTGTGTATGTGTCCATGTATATGTATGTGTATGTGTGTATTTATGTACGTGCGTGTGAGTGTCTCTGCGTGGCGTGTTTATGCCTTGTGTTCGTCGTGACCTCCCTCCCAGCAGGGGCTTGTTCAGTCAACCAGAACACCCGGCATCGTCAAGAGTTGTCATCAGAGTGGTTCGTGTTGGTTGAGGTTCCTATGACATCGCACCTCGTTGCTTTGCTCGATTTATTACTTTTGGGAAGGAAGGATTTTGGGGGTTCCGTCTGGTCTGGAAAATGAATATGTGATTTTTTTTTTTTTTGTTACAAGGAAATTCAGCTTACGTTGGTTTAGACATTATTCGTCTTTTGATTTTTCGATTTGCCTTTTTTTTCTCGTGGAAGGAAGGAATATATGAAATACTTTGTCTTTTTTTTTTACAAGAAATTTCAGTTTTACGTTGAGTTAGATATTGTTCGTCTTTTCATTTTTCGATTTTGCTGTTTCTCGTATTTGTGAAGAAGGTTCGTACGTATCAGTTACAAAGAAAATAACTTTTGTTTCTGTTACATATTTTTTTTTTTATATTATTTTGATGGCACCCTAAAACTCGTACTTATGAATCACAAAGAGAATAACTTTTTCTTTTTACAAATTTTTTTTTATTTTGAAGACACTTTTAAAATTATAACCCCCTGATATTTGATGCAGGCTAAATATTTTTTTTATTTATATTAAAAGAATTTTGTAGGTACAAATTAATACTATTGTTTCAAGGTAGACTCAATGAATTAATATACCTGAGAAATATAACAAATAAAGAAGCATTTGAGAGTCAAGAGCAGGGTAGCAGGTTAGGCAGCAAACGACAAAAACAAAAACAACAACAAAGAGCAGAGCAACGTGAAAAACAGCATTTTCTAATTCAACAATGAAGTATAAACAGCAACGAACGACGTAAATGTACGACATTCACGGAATGGAGCGAGGACTGTGGCGCGGAGGTAAACACCAGGTGACGCATGCGCGTTGTAGTTGTTGTTGTTGTTGACGGAAATTCAAACGGTATTGTTGTTTGTCGCTGCATTGTCGCATAACGGAAGGGGAAGAAGGGGATGGGATGGGCTTTTGTTTTTCAGAGGCTTACGGAGAGGGAGGGAGGAAGGAAGGAAAGTGAATGGGAGGAAGCGACAAGGCAGGAAATAAAAGCGTTTGGGGGAAATGAAGGAAATTCTTCGTTATGGAAGTTTGGTGGGATGGTAGTGTTGGCTCCGCAATTAGCATTTTGTAAAGCAACACCTGTTTATACGTACGAGTGCGTGTGTGTGTGTGTGTGTGTGTGAAGACGCACACATACGCATACGCATATATATATATATATTTATATATATATATATATATATATATATATATATATTATATATGTGTATATATATATATATATATATATTATATATATATATATATATATATATATATATATATATATATATATATATACGAAGCAAATGAAACCAACAGAGAGAGAGAGAGAGAGAGAGAGAGAGAGAAATAGAGAGAGGGGAAAGAAAGAGAGAGAAAGAGAGAGAGAGAGAGAGAGAGAGAGAGAGAGAGGACAGACAGACAGAGTAAAAAGAGAGAGAGAGAGAGAGAGAGAGAGAGAGAGAGAGAGAGAGAGAGAGTAATCAGAGAAGAGAGAACATTACCTTACCTATAGTCTCAGCCCAGTCGGTCAGCTGATTCCCAAGGAACTTTTTTTTTGTCTGCTCAAACAATTTAAATACTCACCTTTTGTGCTTGTGATGATCAAAGCCTCTGTTCGTACGCAGAACGCCTTAACGGCGTAGAGTTTTCTCTTCCTGCGGCTGCGCAGTGTGTGTGTGTTTTCTCTTTTCAGGGGGGGCGAGGGGGCCATTATTTCCAAGACGTTGTTTCCTTTGCGTTCCCGAAAAGGAAGCTTTCTGTCTGTGCATTGCTTTTGCAGTTGCATTAAGAGTGGTGGTGGTCTTGCAACTATAGGTGTCATTCTCTTCGTCATGGAGATGATGTCATTGTTATTATTATTATTATTATTATTATTATTATTATTATTATATTAATAATATTATAATAATAATAATCATTTTTATCGTTACTATAACATTATTATTATTATTATTATTATTATTATTATTATTATTATTATATTATTATTATTATTATTATATTGACAACATTATTATTATTATATAGACAACATTATTGTTATTATGTTAACAACATTATTATTATTATTATTATTATTATTATTATTATTATTATTATTATTATTATTATTATTATTCACTGTTACCGCACACACTAAGAATAAAAAACCTGAATATCATTCACTGAAAGAATGCGATACGACCTATAAAAAGAAGCCCACTACGTCACGAATTCCCAGACTTAAAACGGGACCGAATAAAACCCGTCGTTTTTTTTTTTTTTTTTTTTTTTTTTTTATGTGGTCCAGAAATCCTCCATATTGGGGTTGTATATATAACAGCCCTTTTCCGTTTTAAGAGGGATTACCTCCACGGTTTAGGGAGGAAAGGTGTTAGCTTACAAGAAATCGCACCTCACAGGCCTAAAAGAACGGCTTTTTTTTTTAACGAGAGAGAGAGAGAGAGAGAGGTATTTTGTTGGATCTCCACAAAGGATTTAGTTAAGTAAATCTCAGTTAGCACTCGCACACTATTTTTACAGAGAGAGAGAGAGAGAGAGAGAGAGAGAGAGAGAGAGAGAGAGAGAGTATATGCTCTGTGTCGCCAGGCGTTGCAAATTGCACGATTCACCATTGAATGTTAATGCACGATCAGTTCTAAAGATTAACTCTTTTTAATGAGAGAGAGAGAGAGAGAGAGAGAGAGAGAGAGAGAGAGAGAGAGAGTACATGCTTTGTGTCTCCGCGTGTTGCAAATGGCATGAGATTCACCACTGAATAGCAATGCACGAACAGGCTTAAAGAACCTTTTTTTTTTTTAAAAGAGAGAGAGAGAGAGAGAGAGAGAGGTGGGACACCTGGGCACAGGTAAGCAGTGGTTCCCCTCCACCCCAAATCACCTCCCAAGGGACACTAACCGAAAGGGAGGGGAAAGGAAAAGAGAAAATGAAAAGAGAGAAAGGAATGAGAAAGGAAAACATAAAGGAAGAGAGAGAGAGAGAGAGAGAGAGAGAGAGAGAGAGAGAGAGAGAGAGAGAAAGAGAGGAAAGAAAAAAGAATAAGGAAAATAGAAAGGAAAAGAGAGAAAGGAAAGAAAAGAAGAAAAAAAGAAAAACGGAAAATAGAAACGATAAGAGAGAAAGACAAGGGAAAGGAAAAAAGAATAAGGAAGATAGAAAGGAAGAGAAAGGAAAGAAGAGAAGGGAAAAAGAGAGAAAGGAAAACAGAAAAGACAAGAAAGGAACAGAGAGAGAAAGAGAAGAAAATATGTCGGAAGTGGAGTGGGGAAGCTTTTCCACTCTCGTCAAGTATGTGACCTGATAGCCTTTAAACCCCACCCACCCCCCCTACCCACCCACTAGACTTCCCTCACCTCATCATAATCCACCATTAAAACACCCCTGCCCCTCCCCCCTTCCCTTCTTACCCCCTACCTTCTTACTTCCACCCAAGTGTTAGCGGGATGGGGTTCTTTACCCCATTCCATCGTCAGAACTAAATAGCACTTTTTTTTTTTTGGAATGTGTGTTCGTCGTTCTCTCTCTCTCTCTCTCTCTCTCTCTCTCTCTCTCTCTCTTTCTCTCTTTCTCTTTTTGTGTTTTTTTTAAGTCTTTCAATCTTTTGTTTTTAAATGTTTTTTTTTTTTAATCTTTCAGTCTTTTTTTTAATCAGTTTTGTTTGATTTTTAAGTCTTTTTTAAATCTTTTTTGTTTTTTAAATCTTTTTGTTTTTAGATCTTTCAGTCATTTTGTTTTTAAATCTTTCGGTCTTTGTTTTTAAACCTTTCAGTCTTTTTTTAAATCTTTGTCTTTTTGTTTTTAAGTCTTTCAGTCTTTTTTTAAATCAGTGTTTTTGTTTTTAAGTCTTTCAATCTTTTTGTTTTTAAATCTTTTTGTTTTTAAATCATTTTTTGGTTTTAAATCTTGGTCTTGTTTTTAAATCTTTTTGTGTTTAAGTCAGTCTTTTTGTTTTTTTCAATCTTTTTGTTTTAAGCTTTTTTTTTGTTTTTTTAAAGTCTTTCAGTCTTTTTGTTGTGTCTTTTTGTTTTGAAGTCTTTCAAACTTGTTGTTTTTTTAAATCTTTCAGTCTTTTTGTTTTTAAGTCTTTCAGTCTTTTTTGTAAGTCTTTCAGTCTTTTTGTTTTCAAGTCTTCAGTCTTTTTTAAGTCTTTCAGTGTCTTTGTTTTTAAGTCTTTCGGTCTTTTTGTTTCAAGTCCTTCAGACTTTTTGTCTTCAAGTCTCTCAAAGTCTTTCATTTTTGTTTTTGAGTCTTCAGTCTTTTTGTTTTCAAGTCTTTCATCCTTTTGTTTTAAAGTTCTTTTAACCTCATTGTTTTTAAGTCCGTGTTTTTCAGTCTTTTTAAGTCTGTCATCCTTTTCTGTTTTTAGGTCTTTTAATCTTTTTGTTTTCAGGTTTTTCAGTCTTTTAAGTCTGTCATCATTTTTTGTTTTTAAGTCTTTTAGTCTTTTTGTTTTCAAGTTTTTCAGTCTTTTTAAGTTTTTCATCCTTGTTTGTTTTTAAGTCTTTTATTCTTTTTGTTTTCAAGTATTTCAGTCTTTTTTTTTAATATACCGAGTGGCTGTACCGTTGGAGTGTTTGATAAACAGTTATATTGACAACGAAGGCCATTATAATATCTCTCTCTCTCTCTCTCTCTCTCTCTCTCTCTCTCTCTCTCTCTCTCTCTCTCTCTCTCTCTCTCTCTCTCTCTCCTCACACTGAGATTGCATTGCCCTATTTCTTGAGCTGTGTGTGTTTATGTATGTGAGTGCATGTGTGTGTATTTATCTTACAATGGATTTATCATCATTTGCATACATTGCGTGAAAAGTGCTGTGATTTCTTTGAGTGCAGGGAATTGTTTACACACACAAACACACACACACACACACACACACACACACACATATATATATATATATATATATATATATATATATATATATATATATATATATATATATTATACTATATATATATGTATGTATATATATATATATATATATATATATATATATATATATATATATATATATATATATATATTATACTATATATATATATATATACAGACCTAAGATTATAGGTGCCTGGTCAATAAGAAGAGCATATCGTGAAAAAAGTGGGTGTTGGTTGGGGATGGTTGGGGGTGGGGGTGGGGGTGGGGGCGTCTTGAGCGGGCCAAGATAAACCACACGAAATTGGGAGAAATTCGATCACGCCAGACGAGGGATCTGTTACATATAGTCTCTCTCTCTCTCTCTCTCTCTCTCTCTCTCTCTCTCTCTCTCTCACTGACGTCGGTGCCACCCAGAACGATTATTCCTATCCTCCTCCTCCTCCTCCTCCTCCTCCTCCTCTTCTTCTTCTTCTTCTTCTTCTTCTTCTTCTCGTACGAAACAACAAAGACTCGGGAATCACGCGACGACATCAACGCCGACAGTATCGTGTCGGGAAAAATTAAGACTTCGGTTAACGCCAGCCAACGAAACGCATCATTTAACATCGGCAAATGAAACGCACCCAGCTTATACAGGTGGGCATCTTATCAACGCGACATACGAATCTGGATTTTATTTGTTTTTACCTGGGCTTTGTTTGTTTTGGTATTTTATCGATGCTGTAAATGAAAGCGCATGAATATAGTGTATTATTTATATGTTTTTCTAGTTTAACTTCAACAATGGTTGGGAGATTTAAAATATATATAGTTTTGGTGAAACGAACCATGCAGTGAATGAAAGTGCATGGATATTAAGTATTATTTATTGTGTATGGTTTATTTATGCGTGTATTTTAACTTCTAAAAATATTGGGAAATCTAAAACGGTTTTGGTAAGATAATCGATGCAGTAAATGAAAACGCATTAATACAGCATATTATTTATATATACTTCTGTATTTGAACTTCAAGAAGTCTCGAGAAATGTAAAATGTGTAGTTGTGGTGTCATGAAAGTGCATGGATATACTTTATTATTTATATGTTTTTGTACTTTAACTACAAGAAATCTTGGGGAAATTTAAAATTTGCAGTTTTAGTTCACTACAGTTCATCTTGCAACTGGCATGGCAATAATATGCAACTATGCAACACCCAAAAAAAGGTGAAAAAGTGGTACCTTCTTGAAGTCTGCTCCTCATGAAGTATACAAGTAAATGACAGGTGAAATTTGATTATTTTTCAATCCAGTTTGTAGATATATTGACCTGGCAGTCTCTTGGGAACATAGCTCTCCTAAAAGGATTGTTTTGATTTCCTGTATTAAAGGAGATGTGTAAAATATAGACGGTAAAAAATATCACTCAGAGGAATACTATGAAATAGCATTTTTTAAGCAGACTGAATTAATCCAGATCAGATTTACATTCTGGGAATTAGATGCCTTGCTTATGGAATTTTTTGGTTGTAGTTTTGAGCGTTTAATGCCCTATCTATTATTGATGCATCATCTTTATTTTTTATCAGTCAGGGCTATTAGATATTTTTTATAAAAATAGATAATCCAGTGGGAAAATTTCTCTTGAAGCTATCTTGAATAACCCACTCGTTCTCTCTCTCTCTCTCTCTCTCTCTCTCTCTCTCTCTCTCTCTCTCTCTCTCTCTCTCTCTCTCTCTCTCTAGTTTATCCCAAGTTTACCTCTCTCTGTCTTATTAAATTTAGGAATTACAAAGAAAATATGATCGAAAACATGATGAAATGTGAAAGATTAGAATCTTTTACTTATGAATGAATAAAGCTTGCTATGATTATTGTTTTTTTCTGGAGCCGTCCTAATTGTTTTAAGAAAAGAGTTTATGTACATTTACAAAGAAAATGATGATCAGTGTCTTACACGATTATATGACTTACCATGATGACAGGCAAATGTGTGCATAAACACACACAAACATTTATCACACACACACACACATATATATATATATATATATAAATCACGGTGTGATTAAAAATATATATATATATATATATATATATATATATATATATATATATATATATATATATATATTATATAATAATAATGTTTGTGTTTATAATGTAATGCTTGTGTTCGGAGGTATGTATGTCTACAAGTATATATGAATGCATGTGTACGCATTTACATGTTTGTGTCTGAATGTTTGTGTAAACATGTCATTCATGATGTTTACCCCACTAATGCAGTAAGAATTTGTTTTCCTATGAGTGGTACAGTGACAGCAAAGGTGAACGATATCGTATCTCATAAGTCTGTGAATATTTATGTTCTGACGAATCTTTGGCCCCGTCAAACGTAGGCAGTTAGTGGTGAGGTTTTGGGGACCAAACATATTTGCTAAGCTATCATCCTGTATGCAAATGATGCCACTTTGCAGGCGTCCCACAATAAAATTTGACAAATTTGCTGTAATGAAAAATCTTATGCAAGATTCAAGTTGCTCGATATTGCCGTTATTCTCATTCGTTACAAAAAAAAAGGAAAACTGCAAAGGTCAGAAGTGGCTACAGAGGAGGGTAGGTGACTTTAAAAAAGTATCAAATATTGCATAAAAATTGTGGTCTCCATTCGCCTGTTGGAGTATATGTAAACCAGCTTGAACAGAAAAATATCATTTCTAGTCTCTCTCTCTCTCTCTCTCTCTCTCTCTCTCTCTCTCTCTCTCTCTCTCTCCTTGACCTTGTTCATTGGTACTGTCAGAATGGCATAAAACCGTTTCCTAACGTAACGTTCCGTAGACTAATTGGTCCTGGTCTAGAGGGAGTGCGGAAAACACTTAAATAAGTGACATGAACGTGGCCTATCAGATTTTAATATTATTTGACAATAAATAATTTTTAGATAATAAATGAATAATTGCAATGAATAGTGAATGTCACCTTTCAACCAAAGAAACATTGTCAGAAAGAGCGTTACGGACAAGTGAACGAACAACCGTTAATTGGGGAAACGCAGTGACTAAGGTAGTTTTAAAATTACCTTGAATGGCCCTCGACTAAAGGAGTGAGTTTACCGTGAATTAATAAAATTACAATGTTCTGTCAAGAGGCTTTTCATCGCCATTAATGTACTTGTGTTACTTGTACTGAGAATATCAAGAAAGCGGAACGCTTATGTTTAAGTTATTTAAGCTGGAAGGTCATTTTCACTTCATTTGCTGTATTAGGAACAATGACAAGTTGTTATTGCGACGTAGGAATGGCTGGAAGTGCCCTATTACCTGGCTCAGACATGCGTTAGAAGAGTGATTATCAACAGTGTCATTTATTAAAACGCAGAATTAGATTTTATGTATGTATGTATGTATGTGTACATGCACACACGAGTGTATATTTATATATATGTATATGTACATATATACTGGACATTACTTACTTTTGTGTGTGTGTGTGTGTGTATGTATATGAGTATATATATATATGTGTGTGTGAGAGAGAAGAGAGAGAGAGAGTTTAGGAAAATACTTGTGCAATCATCTATTATTACGTATTTTTGTTAACTCTCAAGAATCTCAAATTTTAGTACGTAGGTTAAATACTCCTAGGCGATTAAGTGATCTGACTTCTTCGCACGAATTTAATATAATTGATTAGTTTTGAGTGCCGTAATGGTGACGGTAATTATCCTCGTTCCAGTTATCTATGCGAAATTGTTTGTCATTATTAGGATTGTTAAGGAAGGTTGTTTCTTGCGAAAGTCATAATTAATGTTGGTTTTTGCTGTTTTTTTAAGACAATAAATTTTATGGAGGCAAATTGTGGACATGTTCCAACATTTTAACGTAATTGAGTAAATGCTTCGTAAAAAACTGTTTTTCTGGATTCTTTTGTAGTAAAAATTTGTTGTAGTACAAATCACCTTCCCGACGTCGTTGACCATAGTTATTGTAACGCCATTTTATATAAATTAATCAAGTAATCAAATATTGCCTTACCTACATCAATGTGTGCGTAAGTAAACTGGAAAGTGGATGTTCAAATATTAAATTATTACCTAATATTTTTTTAATAATATTTTCTCTGTCCTTTCGATATTAAAATTCTTCCTTGAACTTTCGTCAGAGAGACCAGACCGGATACTTGTGTGTGTGTGTGTGTGTGTGTGCGTGCGTGTGTGTGTGTGTGTGTACGTCCGTGTGTTAAACCTGAGGTCTTTAGTCGTGCTACCAATTGCTAATCCGTTGACAACGTCGATAAAAGGTGTTAATGAGGATCGCGGTGAAGAGTCGGCTGGTCCCCGTTGTTGCCTGCAGAGTGATTCCAGGAAGCCGCCCTTTGTCTTGCCGATGCGAGAACGGGAGGTCCTTAGAAACGCCCTTGATTAGACCTCTCGTCAATGGTACCCTCGCGAATCGAGTGCGTTCCCCAAAGGACGGGCCTTAAGGACGTTTCTTCAACCCAGAAGCTGGAATGCCAACTGCCTTTCTTTCCTGCCTCATTTTCCAGGATCTCTCTCTCTCTCTCTCTCTCTCTCTCTCTCTCTCTCTCTCTCTCTCTCTCTCTCTCTCTCTCAGAAGAAGAAGAATTGTGATATTTTGGGATTGGAATCTGAAGGCCTCTCTCTCTCTCTCTCTCTCACCCAAACTGGAATACCAAATACCTTTCTTTACAGGCTCTTTTTCCAGGATCTTTCTTTCAGAAGGTTTGTGGGGCTATAATACTTCGGCTCTCTCTCTCTCTCTCTCTCTCTCTCTCTCTCTCTCTCTCTCTCTCTCTCTCTCTCTCTCTCTCTCTCTCTCACACACACACACACACACACACATTTGGGATGCCTTTCTTTCCAGGCTCCTTTTCCAGGATCAGTGGTTGTTGGGATGTAGTACTCCAAGGCTTGAATTTGTAGACTCTCTCTCTCTCTCTCTCTCTCTCTCTCTCTCTCTCTCTCTCTCTCTCTCTCTCTCTCTCTCTCTCTCACACACACACACACACAAAGCCTATCAACGTCGTAAGACGTAGATCAGACTTCTCCTTTGTGGCGTCGTCTCAGGTTTCCAGTCGGTTTCACACCCGGAATAAAGACTCCCCAAAGGCCTAACTACCCAAAGAGGGCGACGCAAGAGCAAGATCCGGAACGCTCCCACTCGTGAAAATGAAGTTATTCGGTTTCCGAGTCTGTTCTCTTGTCACGATTTGTCCCAGGGGAAATTTCTCAAGTCTTGACTCTCTCGTCGTTTCCAGCTCTCGTGGGATTCGCTGGAATGCAAGTGGGTCGACATTGTGGAGTTCTCTCTTCTTCTTTTTTTTTTTAACTTTCCAGGTTGTTCGACCTAACACGGACAATAAATATATTGCAGATTTCGCTAATTAAGTACCGGAAGCTGGTGTGGGTAGTACATGGCTTTGTCATTTAATAATAATAATAATAATAATAATAATAATAATAATATAGGTAGAAGACCCTCTTGTAAGCATGTAGTATTGAAAGTGATACCTGCATTAGCTGCATTTAGTTTATATAGAGTTTTCTATATAAAAAAGATAGAGAAAACTCTATATAAATAGAAAGCAGGTAATGCAGCTGTCACTTTAAATAATAATGATAATAACAATATTATTAGTAAGAATAATAATCTATGCTACGTATAAAGTAATAGACCGAAAATCCAAAACTAGTGATGATTAATGGTAATTTACATACAGCTGTATGGGATTGTATGTATGACAGTTTAACTCCTCTTGGAATATAAGTCTGAAATACGAAAATACGAGGTAGTTAGAATCTCCACAAGGTAGGGACACAGGAACATACCTCTCAATCTAATTTGAGCTTCTACTCTTACCAATAACCCAAAAATAAAATTATTGCAAAGTTATATCAGAAATTCCCGTAGGTTTTCACGCAAAGATCATGGGGGCTTCCCGTAGGGGGGCGTTGCGTTGTCAGTGCACCTCGTGTGGTACACTGTAGGCATTACTGTAGGTTGTTTGCAGCGTCCCTTGGACCCCTAGTTGCACCCCAGGTTTTTAGGCTTCACTTGACCAGCGTTCCCGCTTCCTTTCGTCTGTCTTGCTATCCAACCGCTCTAACTCTTTTCACTATCTGAAGCAGAGTGGCTCAAAGTGCCCCCGGTGCTTGGCTTTATAGCTTAATTTTCATAAGTCAAATAATAATAATAATGATAATAATAATAATAATCCCACGGCAGTCTCTCTCTCTCTCTCTCTC
>NC_089776.1:13565417-13597917 GCF_040412425.1 Macrobrachium rosenbergii
TGGCAACGATATAGGATAGGCCACCACCGGGCGGTGGTTAAAGTTTCAGGGGCCGCGACTCATACAACATTATATCGAGACCACCGAAAGCCAGATCTGTTTTTGGTGGCCTTGATTATACACTGTACTTAAAACTCGATTTCGCCGAAGAAACTTCGGCGCAATTTTTAATTGTTTTTTTTTATGAAGAATTAGTTTTGTTTGTATTTTAGTTCGCCTTTTATTTGTCAAAGAGAGATTCCTCGTCGTCAGGAAATCTGTGAAGTTTGACGTCTTTCACAAAGCTGCTCGTTCAAGCTCGGCATTTCCTTAGCAAAGTGCAGATGAAAAATCAGATATAATTTCAAAATCGTTTCGTCTTGTGACATTGTATACATACACATGAGAGAGGGGTACTGTTGTCAATACATATATAGCGATAGTGTAACTTCACGTTTATAACTGTGTATGTATGTATGTTTGTACGTATGTATATGTGGAAATCACTTCGCATTCTGACCTAATATGTATGAACGTGTGAGGGGGATATTTATGCCATATACTTGTATGGCATCTTTTCATATTTATAACTGCATAGGTACGATTATACATTTATATATATATATATATATATATTTATAATATACATACGTATGTGTATTTTATGTGTACGTATGTGTGTGCGTCTGTCTCTCCCAGTTTCCCCGCAGCTTCTTAAAAAGACGAACAAGCTACGGACGCAGCAGCCTACACGGAGGTCGTGATGTTCCTTCGGCGATCGTGTCGAGCCACCAGCATTTGTCATGACATATTTAGTAAGGCGCTGTGGCATTGCTGTGGAGACTGCAGGTGTGTTTCAATATATATGTATGTATGTATGTATGTATGTATGTATGCATGTATATATATATATGATATATATACACCTAAACATATACATATGCATACATATGTATGCATGTATATGTATATATATGTATATGATAAATGTACATATACACAAATATTTATGTTTGATATGTATGCATGTACATATGCATACACATATATATGTATATATATATATGTGTGTGTGTGTGTGTGGGATACTAAATATTTCCTTCACAGTTCACTGGATATTTTCAAAACCACTCAACAATAGCGTGTTTGTGTTGGTGCGTTCGTATGTATGTTTATACATGTACCTGCCTGTTTATTGACATAAACACACACACTACTGCACACTAAAACATAAATAATTCGATATGCGTGCCAACGGTCGCCTTTTTTCCCCCGTGAACAGCCCCACAGAAGCGCCCTTACGGACAGACGCAGACCGCACCGTTAAGTCACGTGTTGTTTAATCTGGTAAGAAATTCTTGATAGCTCACCGTGGGAGAGAGCCACCGAGTTCCGATGTTTTTCAGCCCGCCTTTATGGACTCATTTTGATATATTTTTCCATCGTTATGTGCATTACCTCCCCGAGTGCTCGGGTTTGGAACGCGAAGCATAACTGTACTGGCTGAAATCGTTTCAGAGTGTGCCTGCTTCTTGATTATTATGGCCTCTCTTTTGTTGGTATCTTCGGAAGGAAGGAAGCTTCGTAAACTTGAAGATTTTAACTGTGTATGTGGCACATTGTTTGATACATTCCTCACGGTAACGTAAGTTAGTTTCCAGAATCGATGGAGAAGCGTTGAACTTCTGTACGTAATTCACTAGGCCAATAAGAAAAACGACGCCATATGAATTAATAAATTCCAGATCTTCCCAGTTCTAGAGGTCCTTAATTCCTCACACCGTTGGACCTCGAAACCGTCTCCCTACTCAGGATATTGTGCATTTAGAACCTCCAACGATCAAACGAAGATGCAATGCATTACTACATTAAAAAGAACTTTCACCTTATTTTAATAATTCATTTATATTTTTATCTGTTTATCTGTTCATTTATTAATTTATATTTTTTCATATTTTTATAATAACTGGTCCCTTTTTTCTGTACTTCCTATTATCTTCTATAACTTCTTTCAAATAGAGACCATATTCTTTGAAAGCTTTAATTTCAAGTCAGTGGCTCCTGTGTGTTTGTTCCATATGAATAGGGGTTTACCTCGTGAATAATAATAATAATAATAATAATAATAATAATAATAATAATAATAATAATAATAATAATAATAATAATCTGCTCTATGAAAGCTGTCAGCTGAAGCTAATGCATAGGCAACATGCCTCCTGTTAGCTTTCACTTTCACGCAGATAACGTAACATAATTTAACTAACATATGCCGACGGGTGACTTGCACGTTTTCTCTACCCTGCAAAGCTTCGCTCCTGAAGAGACTGGAAGTTTTCTGCTGGAAATAAATAGTCTTCATTTGTTTCTAGGCATAGGTCAAGCGTCCGGGGTCTTCTTTCGCCCGGTAACCCGGCCAACAATTGGTGCGGTTGGGGCTTCCTGCTTTCTCTCGTACCCACGGCCTTTGATATATCGTTCAATTTTGGGAAAACGCAATAAACGTTCTTCCGCTGGGTGGTATTGATAAACCCCGTCGGTTTATTTCCTCGTGGTCTTGGGTCAGTGCTGGGAGCGTCTCGCCCGCTGGGTTTGAGGAGAGTGAATTGTATATGGTGGCACTTTATTGTGCGAAGGTGCATATAGTTAGAATGGAAACTGCTGCCCGGGTAGGAGGGTATTAGAGGGTAGGAGATACCCAGGTCTATATGGTTAGGACTTTGACGGAGGAGGATAGGGGGATACCCCGGTCTATGGGAGGCCTTTGGCGCCCAACGACGCGTGAAAAATCTTATCACAACGCTATCTTGTTTGATCTACAATTCTCCCCGAGCGACCCCGCTTGACCTGACCCCTGCGCGAGCCCGCGGGAGGAACCAACTGGGTCACACAATTAAAACTCAGTTATAGCCTATGAGACGGGTTATCAGATAAGATTTAAGCCGGGGCAAATGTGGGCTAATCTCCAGATATATCCTCTTCCGAGGAGGACCAGGAATTCTGGAGAAATTCTTCTTTCGAAGCCGGCTGCCACGCTTCTGAGAAATCTTAGGTACCTCGTTGGAATTTCATTTATTTTCTTTTTCCCCCTCTCGTGGACAAACAGCTTTGTGTACTTAGCAAGGAAGACTTGAGAAAGAGTATACCTTTCTTCCTAGAGATGGAGATCTGAATTGTATTCAGCGTTGGGGTAGCAGGCTTGACCCTCGCTTGAGGAAAAGTATCTTCAAAGGAAATTCGTTCGTGACAGAATGTAGGGGTAAAAGGTTAACGAGGGGTATTAAGTGATTCTTATCTGCTTCTTCATTTCTTTGGCGTTGCTTCCCGTGTTTTATTTTTCTGCCTGTTCTTCTTGGGCCATGTTCTGATGTTTAGATTTTTCTTAAGACTGAAGACTTAAGACTTTACATATTATATATATATATATATATATATATATATATATATATATATATATATATATATATATATATATATATATATATATTATATTATGCACAATAAATCACCTATGAGGCCAAGGTCCCGACCTTAATGAAGGTCTTGTCCTTCTGATGTTCTTGATCAGAACATAATATAAAATCTTGATTGACTAACAATACTGTCGTCGCATCTTAAATATTTTTTCCTTGGCAAAAAAATTCCATTTTAATTTAGCTCAGGCAAGTCAGAATGACCTGGGATGAATTTCCAAAGATAGGTAAAAAAAGAATTGTAAATCAGTTTTAAGCGGTCTGTAAACTTTAGGAATTTTTCCAAAAATAACTATCGAAGAAATTTTTATAAGGTTATGACTCTGTTGTAGATATTAATCTATTTTTTAACTTTGGTACAAAGCAGAAGCATTCCCATGTTTTTGAGGTCCAAAGTTCTACATTGTAAGTAATTCTCACATGAAAATAACTTGCAAAGCCACACCTTTTGAGAACTAAATTAAAAAAATTTTTAAACCAGAGAAATTACAAGTAATCACGTAATGTGTTCAGCCAAGGCCACGAATTGAATTACTCGAAATATTGTTATTTTTTATACAATGATTTTTTTTTTTTTTTTTTTTTTTTTTTTTTTTTTTTTTTTAAGAATTTGTGAGACTCGCCACTACTTCGGGGCCAAGTTATGGAAACAGCAGGAGGTAATCTCTGTTAACTGAGATTCTATATTAAAGTACCTAGAAAAGTTAATTTTGGAATTTCATGATAATCTCTCTCTCTCTCTCTCTCTCTCTCTCTCTCTCTCTCTCTCTCTCTCTCTCTCTCTCTCTCTCTCTCTCTCTAATGGCTTATTATAACTGTTCACCTCTCTCTCTCTCTCTCATTCTCTCTAATGGCTTATGATGATAATTAATCTCTCTCTCTCTCTCTCTCTCTCTCTCTCTCTCTCTCTCTCTCTCTCTCTCTCTCTCTCTCTCTCTCTCTCTCTCTTTAATAGGCTGGAACGTAGAGACCACTTAGCGTTGTCGTTAACGGATTATAGCTGTTCTTGCATGCAAATTGAGCATCGAAAAAGACCACTCTGATGATTGACAGATAAGGAGAGAGAGGATTATGAAGAATGAAGAATGGGAGGATTAAGGATTTACCCTCTCAAGGGAGATTAGAAGAAGCTGGAGGATTGGAAGAGGGCAGGAATCCGATTCGTTTTTGGGCGGCCTGTGAGCTTTCGTTTTTTCTTTTCTTTCTTTTTTTTCTTTTTTTCTTCCTTTCTTTCTAGAGGCTTTATAGGCGACACCTTTCTCGCCCGTTCTTTTCCTTCCTGTGGAGGGAGAGAGAGAGAGAGAGAGAGAGAGAGAGAGAGAGAGAGAGAGAGGTTTCTGGGCCTTGTATGCGACACCTTTCTTGCCCTTTCTTTTCCTCTTTGTGGAGAGAGAGAGAGAGAGAGAGAGAGAGAGAGAGAGAGAGAGAGAGAGAGAGAGAGAGAGAGAGAGAGAGAGAGAGAGTTAAACTAGTAAATTGGAACAGTCTTGGTTTTTTGAAGCCAAATTGTATTGTATCCGAGAGAGAGAGAGAGAGAGCGAGACTGAGAGAGAGAGAGAGAATCTATTTTTTGTTTTTTGAAACCTCTCTGCACAGTACTTTAGGTTGGGTATTTCAGAATTCAGAACGCAGTACATACGCACTTCAGTCTGTTGTTAACCAAATCATAGATCTTATGTACCTGTGACCATGTATACAATTGCCTATGTATGTATAGTTAGATGCGTTTGTATGGAGTATACAATTACAAGCATACACACATAAATAGTCCCATGTGTCTATAGTAAGCGTAACGATCATTTCTGTATTTTCAAAAGTAAAGCAAGTTGAGGAGAGGGGGAATGAAGATAATTATTATAATTTTTTTTTTTTTGCCATGAGATATTTTTTTATGTTTTTTATCTTAATACTATTTAATTTTTATCCTGTATGTATGATGACCGTACATACACGTAGAAAGTATTAAAATTATTATTATTCAGAAGAGAAACCCTGTTCATGTGGAACAAGCCCACAGGGGCCATTGACTTGAAATTCAGTTTCCAAAGAATATTGTTCATTTCAAAGAAGTATTAGAAGGCAAAGGGAAATACGGAAAAAAGAGATCAGTCGTTAAGAAATAAGAAAAATAAACTAATAAATTAATAAATAGATAAAAATGTAAGTAAATTACAAAATACATGCTTGTATCCTTAAAATTAATCACTGGACCCGGACAAAAATCCTCGCTTGCAATGAGGGGAAAAAAAGTAGATTAAAAAGTAGATTACACATTTGACGGCGAGGTAAATCATATTTTATAATTAGATTAATTGTAACCGCCCAACCTTACTGGGAGAAGCCTGACTCAAGTCTGGCGCGATTCGAAAGCCCGATTCCCTTCGAGATAAAAGGCACGGCCCGTCCGAATCATCTTTACTCTTGACACCAGATGGCATGATAATGGCTAATGGCTGTTTAATGATCCTTGGGGGGCCATTACCCCCCACCCCACCCAACCCCTCTTCCACCGATACGCTTTTGAGAGTTGCTCGGCGCTCTTGCGCTGGCCGATTGCAAAGAGTCCACCAGGGGGCGCTGTGGGGATTCTGGTCGAAGATAATTTACTTGGAAAAGATGTTTGGAAGTTTAGGGGTTTACTGGGCTTAGCTTATTATCATTATTATTATTGTTATTATTATTATTATTATTATTATTATTATTATTATTATTATTATTATTATTATTATTATTATTATTACAAAATAGCGTGGGTTTTTTTGGAATAAAGAAGTCAAGGGTACGGCAATGAATTGCTTAGGGTATCATATACATACTGTATATATAAATACATACATGCATACATACATAGAGATAGATATATAAAATGTATGTATGTGTCTAAGGGTGTATATAAAACCTAAGATATTACCATAAGTAGAAGAATGACCTGAAGATGTTGACATGATTTGGTTATGCTAAGATAATTAGCTGGCCATAAAAAGTAAGGAATACGGACAGAGAGACCTTTCTCTATAGATTGTTGGTTTAGCGGAAGTGTTAGAGAGCCAGGCCTCGACAGCTAGGATGAGAGAGAGTTTGCATGTGCAACAGAGAGGTGAAAAGAACAGCAGGAGTGAGAAGGTTCAACGTGACGCTGATGGGGCCTTCATGTAATGGAATGAAATGTCTATGAAACAAATATTTCTGTTTACACAGCTAAATGAATAATGTTTGAGTGACTGCAGTTGTGTTCTTCGGTGAAGCCTCATCCTCTTGAGAGAGATTCTAGTCCATTGATCCACACCAGGGCTCTTATAGGCTTGAACCCTCTAATAGGGTTATAGGCTGCTTTTGATCAAGGATCCGTGCTGACATAAGGCCTGGCTTAACCTAAACGTAGTGAGCAGTTGAATGGTATTAGCTTGTTGCTGAAAAATGATGATTTAGAGAATTTCTTGGTTCTGTTTTTGCATTCGTTTTATTGTTGTATATATAATATATATATATATATATATATATATATATATATATATATATATATATATATATATATATATATATATATATATATATGAATTTTTATCACATCACCGTGATTTATATATAATCATTAAGCTACAAATGTCGTTTAAAATCCAATTCACGCTACTTCGGGAATATCCCCGATGGGGAATTATCACCGAAGGGGAATTATAGGTGATAAATTGGATGTTAAACGACATTTGTAGCTTAATGATTATATATATAAATATATATATGTGTGTGTATATATATACACACACATGTATAACTGAATTGCGAAAATATGAAACGTGATGAATATATAAATAAAGACAAAATCCGCATGTACATACATACATACATACTTTTATATATATATATATATATATATATATATATATATATATATATATATATATATATATATATATATATATATATATATATATATATATATATATATATATATATATATATATATATATATATATATATATATATATATATATATATATATATATATATATATATATATATATATATATATATATATATATATATAGCCTCGTGAATTTAAAACGTAAGAAAGCTGCTTTCCAGTGGGTCCTAAAAAGAAAAAAGCTCTTAAAATATCTCGTAAATTCTGCGTTCCCAGACGCAAGACCTAAATTTCTCCCTTCCGATGACACCGTGTTTTTATTTATGGTCGGAAACTCACGGCACAAAATGGGTTGTTGAGAACACACGAACACACACACACCCACCCACATACATGCGGGTGTGTGGGGCGGTGCCCTATTTATCCACCGCGCCCTCTCTCTCTCTCTCTCTCTCTCTCTCTCTCTCTCTCTCTCTCTCTCTCTCTCTTGCACCACATAGCTTTCATATCCTTTATGCGACACAATATCTGTCACGCTTTTGAAAGCCTTTGTCTAGGCCCCACTTGTCTCTCTCTCTCTCTCTCTCTCTCATTACACAGCACTTTAAAACATTTCCACCTTGTAGGGCTCATTTTTTTTAGTGTAGGAAAAAGGTTTATTATTATTATTATTATTATTATTATTATTATTATTATTATTATTATTATTATTATTATTATTATTATTATGAAGTTGTAATTGTACGGCTTGGGGTTTATTGAACGGTGATCTTTCTTTTAAAAATAAAGATGAAAATAGATAAATAGGATTTTCATATATCTCTGATAATGAAATGGTATGACCACAGTACTGTAGTATTAGATCGTAATCGATGTCACCAATAGCATATTAATTCATTGCCTTACATCTTCAAAAATGCAAAGACTAACTGAACAAGACGACCTTTTGCTTAAGCCCAAAACAACTCTTAGACTGTATTATTATTATTATTATTATTATTATTATTATTATTATTATTATTATTATTATTATGATGGCTAACTTGAACCTTAAATAAAATGAAAACTACTGAGGCTAGAGGGCTGCAATTTGGTACGTTTGATGACTGGATGTTGGATGATCAACATACCAATTTGCAGCCCTCTAGCCTCAGTAGTTTTTAAGATCTGAGGCCGGACAGAAAAAAGTGCGGACGGACAGACAAAGCCGGCACAATAGTTTTCTTTTACAGAAAACTAAAAACTTACGAGGCCAATCTTCCTTAGAGGAAAAGGTCTCAGTCGAAACTTTCGAGTTTGAAGGGGGAGAAGAACCCGATTCGGACGTCGGGGTGAGGGGAGGGGGGGAGGGGGGAGGTGACACTTCAAAGGGGCGGAAGAGACATCCATCATGCCCCTTTGAACGGGTGCAAAGGGGAGCCTCCCGCTGTCCCTGTGACCAGATGTAGAGATTATGCCGGGCTGGACGATCGTCTGGGAATGTTGCAGTGAAATGCAGGGAATGCGGTTTTTATAGTGTACTATTGTGATCACCTCTTTTATGTTTGTGTGAGAGAGAGAGAGAGAGAGAGAGAGAGAGAAGAGAGAGAGAGAGAGAGAGAGAGTCATAAATTTTTGTATCTGCACTAAAAACAGATTTTCTTTGAGTTCGGAGGTGTTTCATATCAAACGTGAATTTTTATAGTTTATAGTGTAGTATTGTGATCACCTCTTTGTGTGTGTGTGTGTGTGTGAGAGAGAGAGAGAGAGAGAGAGAGAGAGAGAGAGAGAGAGAGAGAGAGAGAGAGAGAGAGAGTCCTAAATTTTATTTATCTGCACCAAAAAACAGATTTTCTTTGAATTCGGAGGTGTTTCATATCAAACGTGAATTTTTATAGTTGTAGTGTTGTGATCACCATTTTTATGTATGTGTATGTGAACGTATGTTTGTGTGTGAGAGAGAGAGAGAGAAAGAGAGAGAGAGAGAGAGAGAGAGAGAGAGAGAATGACATAAATTTTTTTATCTGCGCCACAAACAGATTTTTTTTTATGTAATTCGGAGATGTTTTCATAGCAAAATTGGATTTTATAAGATTTCTATGTTGCGTTCATTTAGGGCAAACATTAGTGTGATTCATAGGGCATGTCACAAACTCTTGTCTTTGTTTTGTGCTATTCTCTCCCTTGTTGGAAAGCACTCGATACAATCCTTCAATGACTTTCTTAAAGAACTCGACAATATCCCATCGCCAATTTTGGTTGCTCAAAAAGGTCATTATATTGTATATGTGAATTTTTTTTTTTTTACAAATGTGTGAGAGAAAGAATCATTCACAATGTTATTTCTGTCAAAAAATATTGATTGAACCACATGACGTAATTCAACCTTCTTATCTCTTGCCACTGTTTCACTCGAAGTTCAATTTCTCTTATCGTGTCTCCCGTAGGTGGGCAGTGCCGTCAGTGCACCTCATGCAGTGCACTGTAGGCGTTACTTAAGGTTCTTTGCAGCGTCCCTTCGGTCCCTATCTGCAACCCCTTTTCATTTCTTTTACTGCACCTCCGTTCCTATTCTTTATTCCATCTTGTTTTCCACCCTCTCCTAGTAAGAGTTTCACAGTTCAACTGCGAGGTTTTCCTCCCGTTAGGCCTTTCAAACCTTTTTGCTTTCAATTTCCGTTTCAGCTCTGAATGACGTCTTAGGTCTCAGCGCTTGGCCTTTGCCTTAAATCCTATATTCTATTCTATTCTATTCTATTCTATTCTATTCTATTCTAATTGCGTCGTTTAAAATGATTGGGACTGTAATGTGATACTCTAGGATGAATGAGACAACAGGATCTTGCGGTATTCAATCGTAGGATTGGAGGAGAAGCGAAGGATTGGGCATTCTCTCAAACCTCTTTCACGAGCGTGATACGCCTAACTCGGCACAATTTTCTTTTTTTTTTTTTTTAGGTCTTCAGGCGTTTGAGTGATTATTGTCTTTTTCGACTGACAATAGGTTTAAATTAGCGTAAACTTACCGATTTTTAAATTCTCTCTCTCTCTTCTCTCTCTCTCTCTCTCTCTGAGATGGTTAAATAATAATTGTTTTTAGAGTGCCAAGACATTTAAATAAGCATACGATTCGAGATGTCCTCTCTCTCTCTCTCTCTCTCTCTCTCTCTGTCCTAGGTCTAAGATGGTTGAATAATTGTTATCTTTTCTGAGTGAGAATACATTTAAATCAGCATACGATTCGAGACATCCTCTCTCTCTCTCTCTCTCTCTCTCTCTCTCTCTCTCTCTCTCTCTCTCTCTCTCTCTCTCTCTCTCTCTCTCGCGATAGATGAAATAAATGGCATGAGTAACATTCCTCTGTAAAAATCCGGTATTTTCCTCGTGACATAATCTGGGAATATGTATGTGGTTGATATTCAACTACTGTGGGTTTCATATCAAGTGTGATGGAGAGAGAGAGAGATTTAGTAGATGTGAGCGTTCCGTATATTTAGCTACATATCAAAATCAGGAGAGCCTCAATTAGGCAATCGTCTCTCCTCTCTCTCTCTCTCTCTCTCTCTCTCTCTCTCTCTCTCTCTCTCTCTCTCTCTCTCTCTCTCTCTCTCATTGTTGAGAAAATATCCCTCCAGGGATGTAATTGAAAAGGTCACTAGCCTAGTTTTCACACCACGACTGACGCGAAGTTGTCTCTTGACGAACTGTTTGTGCAGTTTCCTCCAAATTATTATTATGAAGACAAAGTTTAACCAAGTTCACAGTTCAGTCATGCCAGGCAGGATCGTTTCAAGGTTACCTTGTTCGAGCGTTTCACTGGAATGACCGTGTAAGAAGCTAAGACAAGTCATATATCAACTGCCGTGTTGTTGTTTTCAGGTATATGTATATGTATATATATGTATATGTATATATATATATGTATATGTATATATATATATATGTATATATATGTATGTATGTATATATATATATATATATATATATATATATATGCATATGATATATACAGTATATATATGTATATATACATGTATATACACATATATACATATACATACACGTATATGTACATATGTATATATATGTGCGAATAATATATATATATATATTATATACATATTATGTATATATATATATATATATATATATATATATATATATATATATATATATATATATATATATATATATATATATATATATAGCCTACCTATATTTATAAAGATATATATACATATTCTTTTAAGAATGGTTAAAAACTTTACTCTTTTACCCTAAGGTGTTTCGTAAGTGGCTTTAGCTGATCGGAAAGTTATACGAATAATTATCTGTAATATGTTCCATACGAGATCCCTAACTTAAATCAGCTTAATTTCTCTCTCTCTCTCTCTCTCTCTCTCTCTCTCTCTCTCTCTCTCTCTCTCTCTCTCTCTCTCTCTCTCAGAATAAGCTCTGGTGTTAAATCTCACAGTTCCGGAGACATTCCATGGATGTTTCTACGTTCGTTATCCCCACCACCCTACCCAAGCCTGGCTTTCCAGGTTCCAGGTTCCAGGCTTCCCACCCCTCCCTCCCCTCATCCTCACCTTCTTCCTCTTTCGGGTCCTTTCTCTCTTTTCTTCGCCTTTCTCCATTTTTGCAAAGTCCCCGTGAAAAAGAGGAAATCAAGAGAGAGAAAAAAATACGCGCGTATTTTTTTTTCTTTCTTTATGCGCGTGTCTGTCCAGATGCGTTACGGAATACCTGGATGTTGTCGAATCTCTCTCTCTCTCTCTCTCTCTCTCTCTCTCTCTCTCTCTCTCTCTCTCTCTCTCTCTCTCTTTGTATATATATATATATATATATATATATATATATATATATATATATATATATATATATATATATATATATATGTGTATATATATATATATATGTATATTATGTTTATGTATATATGTTTATTTATTTTATATTTATATATATATATATATATATATATATATATATATATATATGTATAATTAAAATACATACAGCATACATAATTAAATACTTAAGTTTATATATATGTGTGTGATATACGTATATATACATATATATATATATATATATATATATATATATATATATATACTGTATATACATGTGTATGTGTATGTATGTATTATAATACCTTTTGCTAGGCAAAGCAATTGCGCTAGCTCGTCCAGTTATTGCAGTCTAAACTGGATTCCTTTCCGCTCTCATTTGTTCAAGTAACCTACCATTCAGGAGCAAGACAAGAGTCAAGTTCAGAAAACTGGCTGACTCTTTATAAATAAAACAGTAATAGTTTTCCTTCGTTTAATGTTGTGGCCTTTGTTTTTCTTTCTATATCTTTTTATTTTTTTTTTTTTTCGTCGTCTTACGAACCAGTTTATTATTTTGCTCTCTGAGTCTCTGTCCTTGCACTCCTTTTTAAAAAAAACTAACCAGCTGTTGAGTTTGGAATCTGTGTTTATTTTTATTTCTACAATAAAATTAGTTTGGCTTGTTTCTGTGCTTTATGTAAACGGGACTAGTGTTATTTTTTACACTGAGTATTTCTGCTCAATGTTTTAACGGGATATACCCCTAATAGAAAACTTATTAAAGTACTGTTGAATCTGGGAAAAATATATCACATCACCGCGACATTTTAATAAAAATATAATTATTCCGTAATTGCACCATCTGGCGTCTCCATAGATTAAACAGTCTATAGCTCACCGGAGAGTGGCAAAGCCAAGGCGGCAACGGATAGTGCCAAGTCAATTTAATCACCATCTCTTAAAGGGTAGGTAAGTTACTCTGTTACTGTCATAACGGTTCAGAATCTCTTCTGTAAGACGATGAAGGTTACTGAGTCGTCACTGGAGAGTTGAGAGAGAGAGAGAGAGAGAGAGAGAGAGAGAGAGAGAGAGAGAGAGAGAGAGAGAGAGAGAGAAGGTGGCTTAAGACAACCATGACTGGAAGTATTAGACTCAGTGACTTTCAACCCTCTACAGAGATTCAGTTTAACTTAGGCTTTTTTTCGACCCCTTAAACCGTAACGTTTCCAACATTTTTTTTTTGTTTTGTTTTATTTTCTTAATTCTCGGAAACGTTTTTTTTTTTTTTCTTTTCCTCACCACTATCTTTTCCTCCCTCGTCTTCTCAGCCTTTTAAAGTTCCTCCTCCCGCTGGAAGAACCCAGTTTATTGCTCTGCAAGCGTCCCAAGGGAGCCCTTTAAAAAGCAGTATAGTGGGAGGTCTGTGTGGATGTACTAAGCACAATCTTGTACATGTTCATTTGTTCATCGTTCATTAGTAGGGGGCGTCTGTGTGGTTTTACCTGGGTGGTTGTACCAAGACCAATCTTGTACATGGGCAGGTACAAATGAAGGTGTTAACGGAGGTACCAGAGGGTGGGGGGGTTGGGGGAGGTTTCAGTCACCCCCTTTTGTCACAGGAAAAAGACAAAATCCTTTTTGCTCAGCATCCAAAGGCATCCCCCTTTTTTTTTTAAGGAATTAGTCATGGCTTGTCTTTAAAAGAGAGAAATCCCTTTTTTCTGATTTTGTTTGTCTTAATTATTTCATTTTTATCATTTTACTTTATTAATGTTTCATAAATGTTAGTGGACATTACAGATTCTCATTTAACAAAAGTGTGCTGAGTTTGTTGGACATAATTTTTTCGTTTTAATTTTCCTCTCATATTGTAAGCAAACATGAGACGTCTAATATTCTGTGTTTATTGGAATGCTTTGTGAAGTGTTTTGATACGAGAGAGAGAGAGAGAGAGAGAGAGAGAGAGAGAGAGAGAGAGAGAGATTTTCTTCCATATTGTTAGCAGACACTCGATGTCTAATACTGCATAAATTGGAATGTTCTGTGCAGTGCGTTGATACGAGAGAGAGAGAGAGATTTTCTTTCATATTGTTAGCAAACACTGGATGTCTAATACTGTAAATTTACTGGAAAGTTTTCAGCAGTGCGTTGATACTAGAGAGAGAGAGAGAGAGAGAGAGAGAGAGAGAGAGAGAGAGAGAGAGAGAGAGAGAGAGCAAATAGGACTCTCGATTTCGTTTTTTGTCTTAGTGCCAAACTTTACACTCCCCGCACTCATAAAAATCTGAATAAACGGTCACTTAAGTTCTTCATTATGGACTATTAAGCCCCTTCGTTAAAATCGTCCTTCATGAGATATTTGAAAGGCTTAATAAACTTTACGTTCACCTGAGAACGTTGCCGTTCTCCTGATCTCTTCGTACAGACAGACAGACAGACAATAGACTTTTAGATGCCCAGTTAAGTGTTCAACTGCTATTTATATATTGCTAGTAATAACTCATTTCCTTGTCATTACTTTGTTTAATGTTCTTGCAATCTGCGTCACTCTTAATTGCTTTGCGAGAAAATTATCTTTTTGTTTCTTTCATTAATTTGTACTTTTGTGTATACACGTGCACTGAACTCAGATCTCCGGCTAGCTTTCTCTCTCTCTCTCTCTCTCTCTCTCTCTCTCTCTCTCTCTGTGGGGCTTGTTTATTTTGCACTGATAATTTATAAATAAGTTTCATATGATCTATAAATCTCTTCGATTAAGATAAACATTCAGTCAAGCATATATAAGTATACATATATATATATATATATATATATATATATATATATATATATATATATATTTATAGTATATATATGTATATATATATAATATATATATATATACTGTATATACAGGCAAAATTCCCTCCATGTTCCCAGGCACTGACATTATGTCCGTCAAGTGACACGTAGCGCCACCTCATCCTTCATCATCACACCATTATGGGAACAACTGTTTATCGTGAGACTAAGGCCTCTTATGCCAAGGGTTTATTAAGCATTAAGAGTCCTTTCTCTGTTGAAGGTGTCATTTCAAAACGAATTGTCTGCTTCAGACAACAAAGTATTTTGTTATTAGAAGATTTTCATTATTTTTATATCCTTTTATTGGGATTTTATTATTTTTTTCATTTTATTAGGATTTCAAGTTTTTACTTTTATTTTATAGCATGTTTTGCCTGCTGCTGTTGTGTGTTTGGATAAAGTTTACAGGACAATTAATTATTATTATTATTATTATTATTATTATTATTATTATTATTGAACACTATAATAGCAAGAGTCTTATAATGGAGAAACAAATCCACAGTTATGTAACTATAGTCTTATTTTTAAATGAATTTTTACAGTTATATAACGATGGGGTTGTTCTTACTACTATTATTATTATATTATTATTATTATTATTATTATTATTATTATTATTATTATTACTATTATTGTTGTTGTTGTTTCAGGTACGTGATGTTGTTTTGCTGTCTTCCGAGTGCTTGGAACTTTAAGGTAATGTTGAAGATGTGTTTTTAACTGTTAACTTTTATTATTATCTTAAACTCCCTTTATTTTACGAATTTCCCTTGAAATTGAGCATAATTAATATCGAATCGAATTTAGGTAAGTAGACGATATTTTGTATACCTTTTTTTCCGAAACTTTTTCATTAATATTCGTCTCCAACCTAAAAGGAAAGAATATTAACCCAAAGCCCAAGCACTGGGACCTATGAGGTCATTCAGCGCTGTAAGGGAAAATGAGAGTAAAAAGGTGTTAAAGGCGTAACAGGAGGAAAACCTGGCAGTTCCACTAAGAAACAGTTGTTAGGAGAGGATGGAAAGTAAGATGGAAGAAACAGAATATAAACGGAGGTACAGTAAAAGGAATGAATGGGGTTGCAGCTAGGGACCGAAGGGACGCTGCTGCGAAGAACCTTAAGTAATGCCCACAGTGCACCGCCAATACAGTACAGTCATTAATTATTGTTCCAGGCAAGCATTCGTTTATAATAATTGAAACCAGCCGTTTCCAGAGGCCAGGTCGATCGTGAACGTTGATACTGTCAAGGGCTGAAGGTTTAATGCTTACAGTTTTCCTTGTCTTGCGTATCGTAGCGAATTCGGGAAACGATAAAACGAAGAAGCATCTTGTTCCGGAATTCGGTTTATGTAGCCTTCGAGAGGTAGTGATTCCAAGCATCGTAAACATTCGGTCAGGGATGTTTGTCGTGCTTGGGAACCTCTGGAGAGAGAGAGAGAGAGAGAGAGAGAGAGAGAGAGAGAGAGAGAGAGAGAGAGACCTATCACAGTTACTGAAATAGTCCAAATATTATTTGCCTGGTACTTGCGCATGTTGCTGCAACCGTATCTGAGAGAGAGAGAGAGAGAGAGAGAGAGAGTTGATCTCTTCTTTCTCTATTTCCTATTACCGTCTGTAACTTCTTTCAAATGGGCACCATATTCTCTGGAAGCTTGAATTTCAAGTCAGTGACCCCCGTAGGCCTGTTCCATATGAATAGGGCTCATCTGAATTATAATAATAATAATAATAATAATAATAATAATAATAATAATTAAATCCTTTTACGTTTTGCCATAGACTATAATTATGACTTGCTTTAATTACTCCAACTTTGTCCTCGTTAAACTCTTAGAATTATTTCTACAAGCAAAGTAGATTTCCTTTTGAATTAGACAGTCAAAATTATTTCTACAAGCAAATTTTCTTTGAATTAGACAGTCAAAATTATTTCTTTTCAGAAATGGACAATCAGACATCAAAATTATTTCTTAGATTGCCTTTTGAATCAGACAGTCAAAATTATTTCTACAAGCAAATAGATTGCCATTTGAATCAGACAGTCAAAATCTTCTGAAATAGATTGCCTTTGAATCAGACAGTAAAATTATAATAATAGATTGCCTTTTGAATCAGACAATCAAAATTATTTTACAAGCAAATTTGCCTTTTGAATCATAAAATTATTTCTACAAGCAAATAGATTGCCTTTTTGAATCAGACAGTATTATTTCAAAGCAAATTTGCCTTTTAATCAGACAGTCAAAATTATTTCTACAAGCAAATAGATTTCCATTTGAATTAGACAGTCAAAATTATTTCTACAAGCAAATAGATTGCCTTTTGAATCAGACAGTCAAAATTATTTCTACAAGCAAATAGATTGCCTTTTGAATCAGACAGTCAAAATTATTTCTACAAGCAAATAGATTGCCTTTTGAATCAGACAGTCAAAATTATTTCTACAAGCAAATAGATTGCCTTTTGAATCAGACAGTCAAAATTATTTCTACAAGCAAATAGAAAATCAGACAGTCAAAATTATTTCTACAAGCAAATAGATTGCCTTTTGAATCAGACAGTCAAAATTATTTCTACAAGCAAATTTGCCTTTTGAATCAGACAGTCAAAATTATTTCTACAAGCAAATAGATTTCCTTTTGAATGAGACAGTCAGAATTATTTCTACAAAGGAAACAGATTTCCTTTTGAATTAGACAGTCAAAATTATTTCTACAAGCAAATAGATTTCCTTTTGAATTAGACAGTCAGAATTATTTCTACAAGGAAACAGATTCCCTTTTGAATCAGACAGTCAGAATTATTTCTACAAGCAAACAGATTCCCTTTTGAATTAGACAGTCAGAATTATTTCTACAAGGACACAGATTTCCTTTTGGATTAGACACTCAAAATTATTTCTACAAGCAAATAGATTTCCTTTTGAATTAGACAGTCAAAATTATTTCTACAAGCAAACAGATTTCCTTTTGAATTAGACAGTCAATATAACTTGAAAATCAAAGGATACCATCCGCAAGAAGGAAGGTACAAGAAGGAATTGTTATTCTGCTCCTTTATAGCTATCAAGTCCTTCTGGGGAGACTGGATTCCTTCCAGTCTACTCCTGCCTTGTCTCTCTCCAGATGTATGTATGTATGTATATATATATGTGTGTATACATGTATGTATTCGTTAGGACTGACACAAGGGAGGTGGTGGACACCGTTATATGTATGTTATCAAATCAATCTCTCCTATCTAATCCTTTTCGGGTTCCTTCGGTCTCTGCTTCACCTTCGTTCCTTCTCCGTCCATGGCGTAACGGACTTCCTGACTCTCTCTCTCTCTCTCTCTCTCTCTCTCTCTCTCTCTCTCTCTCTCTCTCTCTCTCTCTCTCTCTCTCTCTCTCTCCTTCTTTGTATCTTTCAACTATATATCTATGTCTTGATGACAAGAGTAAACTTTGATAGTATATATATATACAGTTGCATGCATACCGTATAAACTTCTCTCTCTCTCTCTCTCTCTCTCTCTCTCTCTCTCTCTCTCTCTCTCTCTCTCTCTCTCTGTCTTTGATATCGCCGTGGGTTTAATCAAGCAGGGGCCACCTCCTGGATGTACCGCTTAAAAAAAAAAAAACTACGGTGACTGGATGTTTAGTTTTTTCTGTCCTTATTCGATTTTTAAAATTTTTTCTTTATTCACAGCAAAATCACATCCCAAACATATTTTTCACTCACACAAACATATTTTTCACTTACACAAACACACACATTTTTCTTTGCATAAAAACCATCTTTGGGTTTGTCCTTGCTATAGAATTTTAAATTGTTTGTTGATTGTTTTTTTCAATAAATTCTGTTTTAGTTTTTCCGTTTTGTTCATTTCAAAATATCATGACAACAGTTAAATTAATTAAGTTTTGTTTCAGTGACGCTGTGTAATACTTAACGTATGCTAATCCTGGTTTTTTTTTCATCCTGTTTGAACGAATAGATATTTATATCACACGCTACTTCCTGTTTTTCTTCTTCTTCCTCTTCTTTGTGTTGTGCACCGTCCCAGTTACTTTCCTCTCTCTCTCTCTCTCTCTCTCTCTCTCTCTCTCTCTCTCTCTCTCTCTCTCTCTCTCTCTCACCTGTGAAATAATCACGGCAGGTAGAGGAGACGGATAATCTCCTTGAGGTATGCCGTGAAAGGGTGGTGTCGTCCACCTGTGGAATGCCAGGAGTTTTTTTCTCAAGATTTTCTGTGTCTGTCGTTTTTATGTTATACGTGTTTTTTTTTTTTTTTGTTTTTTTCTTTTTAATTTGGAAGGTATTAGCACGATAAAAGCTAACCTGACAATCGTATTTATAATTACTCCTGGTTTTTGGATTGCGGAAATGACGTCATTTTGTCCCTGACATATCTTTCCTCAACCCTCTCTTAACAGTTGTTTCATAGTGCAACTGCGAGGTATACCTCCAGTTACACCTCTAAAACCTCTTACCTCTCAATTTCCCTTTCAGCACTGAATGACCTCCTAGGTCCCAGCGCTTGGTCTTTGGCCTAAATTCTATATTCCATTCCATTAATCTACACATATTTGACCACTTCTATAAATTGATCTGAAGTGAGTGCTACGCTTTGCTGATTCTTCCTAATTAGGAAATAAGTCATCCTGCAGAAAAAACAGCTACAAAAAACATCAGTATCGACGGGTTTTTGGAACAGAAAAAGATATGATTAATTTTCTTAATTCGTATTGACTTTTGACTCCTGCCTAAGTGGCATTTCCAGTAATTAGCAATGGCGGCTGAGTGGGTCAGCAGAAGCCGGAGGAGGAATCTTTAATTGATGTGTCACAGAAGTTATCTGGGAAATAGGAACAGTTTTGTAGTTGCGTAACAGTTGGCTTCCGTTATATAGTGATGCCGTTTAAATGTTTCTGAAGATGTTTATGTCGTGCGTTGTCTGGCGGTTTTCGTGTTACAGAGGCAGGCTTTATCACTAAGCGCGTTTTTCAATTGTTTTAAATAAACATGGTTTTAATTGCCAACGCTTTTTCTAGTTATTATAAATGAAATCATTGATTTTTCTTTTTGATTGATATGTATGCGCGTGCTTGTATACGTGAAGTGATTTGTGTTAGTATACAATAATCTTTTATAGATCAGTCTAATCTGAAGGCTTCCTTCACGAGTAATCTCAGACTGAAAAAAAAAACAAATTAATAAAAAATCCGCCGAATTTTCTTCGGCGCAACCGAGTTTTATGTACAGCCGGTATAGCGTATAATCAAGGCCACAGAAAATAGACCTATCTTTCGGTAGTCTCGGTAATGCCGTACGAGCCGCGGCCCATGAAACTTTTACCACGGCCCGGTGGTGGCCTGTCCTATATCGTTGCCAGAAGCACGATTATGGCTAACTTTAACCTTAAATAAAATAAAAACTACTAAGGCTAGAGGGCTGCAATTTGGTATGTTTGATGATTAGAGGGTGGATGATCAACATACCAATTTGCAGCCCTCTAGACTCAGTAGTTTTTAAGACCTGAGGGCGGACAGATAAAGTGCGGACGGACAGACAAAGCCGGCACAATAGTTTTCTTTTACAGAAAGCTAAAAAAGATAAAGGAACTCACTGTTATCACGAGTAAACAAAACGATGACTTGACCTTTCAACAAAATGCCTTCAACCCGTCAAGTTCTATCGTAAACAAAATCATTAGTCTTCCATATACTTCCTTCAACGGTCAAGATCCGTCGTAAATGAATCGTTGTGTTAAGCACTTTCTATCAGCAGTATAATCCTTTCAAACAAGTACGCATCGCGTTCCTTTGCTTCCTCGTGGCTTGGTGCCGGAGAGCGCTTTGCAAAGTGATTCAAAGCAGGCAAGATGAACTGCGTCTTGTCACTCGTCGCCTTCGCAAGCACTCTCGGAGTGATTATGTTGCCTGCAAGCATCAAAGCAAAGCTCCGGGTTTGTTTGTTTCTTGTGAAAACACTCGTGAATTTCTCTCTTGTTCTCAGGAATACACGACTCGCCCCTGATTCGTTGTGTTGGTCTTTCAAACGAGAAATGCATTTACTTCCTTATTCAGTAAGGTCTTACCGTTATGAGGAGGTCATTTTTTTTTTTTTTTTTTTTTTTTTTTTTTTTATTTTTAAAGTTGCGTCAACGACAAAAAACAATTTAGCTTCTTGTCGTAATCACCGGGTAAGCGATATTAATTTCTGTGAGGGGCATTTGTTTATACGTGGCATTCCTGAGAGAGAGAGAGAGAGAGAGAGGTGGTTGAGCAAGGGTACTGCAGCATATGCTAAGCTAAGGGAGAGGAATAGCTGAGTGTATTAATGAAAGAATTGCCATCATTTCTCAGTTAGCTTTATACAATATTATCGTCATATTAAGCTTTCTTAATATATATATATATATATGTGTGCACTATATATATATATATATATATATATATATATATATATACAGTATATATATATATATATGTGTGTGTGTATATATATATATATATATATATATATATATATATATATATATATATATATATATATATATATATATATATATATATATATATATATCAAGCTTTGCATATATACATATACATATGTGTGTGTGTGTGTGTGTGTGTGCATTGCAAGCCCACTTACATAGGAAGGCATTTCCATACCATATACCTATGCCATACGCAAAGCCACTTTACTTTCAAATATTTAAAATGTTTTATAAAAACATATTTCTTTATTTTGCCTCTGTGGGTTTTCTCAAGATTCCGTCTAATTTTAGTATGTCTGTCCCCCCACCTCTCTCTCTCTCTCTCTCTCTCTCTCTCTCTCTCTCTCTCTGAGTATATATTTACAGTCCTTCATTCCATGTCTTGACCTTGCTTTGATCTCCGGTGGTATATTTTTCAAGGTCAGCTTCGTGGTTTAAAGGTACATCGCTGTTGTATTGCGTTCTTAATTTAGGAAACTGTAATAGGTCGGTTTTAACATCATACTTGAGCCAGACTTTGATTATTCTAACCGAGATAAAGATAGAAGTCCATGCAGACAGCGTTTTTTAAAGGTTGTTGGACCATTTATGACTATAACATTGTTCCAGTGTTCTTCGTTGTTTAAAGAATACTTTCTCTTTATACTGCCGTTGTTAGACATTTATAACGATATAACATTGTCAGTTAGGATTCTTTATGATGTTCTTTGTTATTATTATTAAGAATATGAACCTTATTCATATGGAAAAAGACCAAAGGGGCATTGACGTAAATTTCAATCTTCACAAAGAATAGAAGAGATCAGCTATTAGAAAAGAAAAAACAGCTAACAAATTAATAAATGAACAGATAAAAATGTAAGTAAATTATTAAAATACAAGGAGAATTGTATTAGGGTAGTAATGCGTTACATCTTCGCCTGCACTTTTGAAGTTCCAATCCACACAGTTACCATCCTATGGATTTCTCCCAATGTTTTTGCTTCGAGAATCTGTCTGACCAAAGACAGATTGATTATCTCGGCGTCTGCAGCCGAGAACGTGAGTTTATCCATTATTATTTTGTCGGGCATTGACAAAAAAAAAAAAAAATTAAGAGATTTTTCTCTTTTTTTTGGCTGAATGTATTCTCGATCAGACTGGTATTTCCTGTTACGACGGCCATTCTCTCTCTCTCTCTCTCTCTCTCTCTCTCTCTCTCTCTCAATTATTTTCGTACGAATTTCTGTTAATGGAAGCGATGATGGCAGAGGAACAGGCAGGTAGAAAATAATTTAGTGGCATATTAAATATGAGGTTTGTCTTTTATCATTATAGTTCATGTTATAAAAAATCAGTCTTTCATATTAAAGAATTTTGACTTTTCAACATTATAAAACAGTATATATATATGTATATATATATATATGTATATATATATATATACTATATATATGTATATATATATATTATAATGTATATGTATGTATGTATGTATATATATATATATATAAATATATATATATATATATATATATATATATATATATATATATATATATATATATATATATATATTATATATATATATATATATATATATATATATATATATAAAAATAATGTATATATATAATTTATTTATTTAGTTTACATATCCACCCACTCATCGCTCTGCCTGTCTCTGTCATAATTATTACCGTTAACAGTTTTTAATTTTTAAATTTCATTTCCTTTTTTTGCCACCGATAACCTTCCGTGTTTGAAACAGCTCGAAAGTTTCCGCCTGTACCTCAACGTCAGTGACCCTGGTAATTGTAACGCCAGGTAACCTACAATCAATCAGTCAGGCCATTTTCACATTTATACACGAATGGTTTTGAGACGATAGGCGTAAGTATCAATTTGCATACCCCAGCCTTTCAAATCATATATACCCATCATTTTTCTTATGTTTTCATTGTTATGTGATATATTTGTGAGACACTTGGAATGGAATGAAATATGAAATTTAGGCCGAAGGCCGTGGGCTGGGACCTACGAGGTCATTCAGAGCCAAAAGATAAATTTAGAGAAAAAAAAAAGGTTTGAAAAGTGGGACCTACGAGGTCATTCAGCGCCAAAAGGGAAATTTAGAGAAAAAAAGGTTTGACAAGTGTAACAGGAGGAAAACTTGGCAGTTGCACTATGAATCAATTGTTAGGAGAGGGTGGAAAGTAAGATGGAAGAAAGAGAATATGAAAGGAGGTATAGTAAAAGGAATGAAAAGGGTTGCAACTAGGGGCCGAACGGACGCTGCAATGAACCTTCATTAATGCCTACAGTGCACCGCGTGAGATGCACTGCAGGCACTAAACAGGCCCACCCTCCTCCCCGGCTACGGGGTTCCTACGTTGCTCTAAAATATCTATAAAATACAGCTTATGCCAGTCGGTAAGACGGCTATATTATTTTGGGTATTTCTGTACCTAGCACTTTTTTTTTTTTTTTTTGCACCTTGTATGGGCATTATAACCAATCACATTTGTCAGGTGTTTATAACACGATTTCAGGTTGGAATAACCGTAAAAAATCCTTTTGTTTGCTTTACTTTGTGGTATGACAAAATTTGTTCCCAAAATCTTAATGCACTAAATTGCAATCACCAAATATTCTTTCCAGTCTCTATACTTAGTAAATCTCCTTTCATTTGCAATGTCCATTAGCAAACTATATCTCTGTTCCACTTTTTTTTTTCTGTCAGCAATTCCATTTTGTTTATCGCAACATCCGGGATTCAATTACACACCTTAAGCAACGAAGTCAGCAACATGGGTATGATTGCTCCAGAAATTGCTCGTTCACAGCATTTCCTCTCTGGAAGTTGAAACCTGTTCTTGAACTTTAAAAAAAAAAAAAGATACAATTTTCTCTGTGGTATGTGTGTTTTTTTTTATAATAAAATAACGAGAAATTTAATCATATTTTTGACAGGTCTTTAGAAACAATGATAATTCAAATTGTTATTATTATTATTATTATTATTATTATTATTATTATTATTATTATTATTATTCAGAAGATAAATCCCTATATGTAATATTTTTGACAGGTCTTCAGAAACAATAATTCCAGTATTATTATTATTATTATTATTATTATTATTATTATTATTATTATTATTATTATTCAGAAGATAAACCCTATTCATACTGAACATTTTTGACAGGTCTTGGCTCGAAACAAGCTTGCAAAGAATATTGTTATTATTTGAAAATTAAAAGAATGTATTATTAAATAGAAGAAGAAGATTAGTTATTATTCAGAAAAAAATAAATCAATAGATTAATAAACAATCTTAAAGGTGTTAGTAAAATATTAAGTTCAAAGAATATTGTGGTGTTCATTTGAAAAAAGTAAAAGAATGTAATAGGAAATAGAAGAAGAAGAGTTCAGTTATTAGAAAGAAAAAAATAAATTAATAGATTAATAAATAGATAGATAAAAAGTGTTAGTAAAATATTAACGTTCGTATTGTATTGGTGGATATAAATACATATTCGTTGTTTCTTTTATATATATATATATATATATATATATATATATATATATATATATATATATATATATATATATATATATATATATATAAAATTATATATATATATATATATATATATATATATATATATATATATATATATATATATATATATATATATACATTACATATATAGTCATCATCACAAAGTTTTATGACATATTTTGTAAATGTTATTATCTCTCTCTCTCTCTCTCTCTCTCTCTCTCTCTCTCTCTCTCTCTCTCTCTCTCTCTCTCTCTCTCTCTCTCTGTATTTACCTATACATGAAAGGTACTGCCGTCCAAATTGAGATCTGGACCTCCAAAAAAAGTTTTTTTTTTTTTTCATTCTAATAACGTATTTTTCTGCATCGATGACCTTCTTTGTTGTGACGCCAGATAATTAAATGTTAAAATAATCAGTTCATAAAAATCTTTCTGATTTTAAAACATGTTCTTCTGTATGGATGACCCTAGCTTTTGTGACACAAGATAATTAATTAAATGTTAAATCAGTTAATCAGTTAATGTCGAAATGCCTCGATAACTTTAGATTTCAATCTAGATCGACAATTTGTCGACAGTGTGAAGAATTTTCGATCAATGTCGACAGAACATTTTAGCATGGTATAGACCATTCAGTTCATCTCGAAATGTCTTGATAGCGAAGGATTTCAATCTGGGTCGACAATTTGTCGATAATGTGAGGTAATGTCGATTTATGTCGACGGAACATTGTGTTAGCTTGGCAATATTCCGTACGTCATTGTTCCCCAATACTTTTACTTTGTCATAGTTATTCGGGTGTCTCCGTTCGTGGGGCGGACCGTCGGCACTTCCGAAAATGCGGAGGGGTGCTGAAATTGGATGAGGGAGTGGTTCCGTTCGCCCACCAACCCTTCCTCTCCCTCACCCAACCCCCCCTCCCCCACAAACATCCCCGCCTCCAGAACCCATATACGGATTTGGGCGTCTACTCTGAAAGAGAAAGATTTTGGGGGGAAGAGGATGAATGAATAATATAATGGTAATAATAATAAGTGCTGCTCTACATATTTGACTTAGAACGACATTCCGATTGTGGAAGCGACAGGCGCGACAGTTGCGACCAAGACCTAAATAGGTGTTGCTTGTGGCTGTTGAGACAGTTGGACGGTTGTGACCAAGACCTAAATTGGTGTTGGTTGTTACTGTTGAGACAGCTGTTGGACAGATGCGACCAAGACCTAAATAGATCATGGTTGCGACTGTTGAGACAGTTGGACAGTTGCGACCAAGACCTAAATAGGTGTTGGTTGTTACTGTTGAGACAGCTGTTGGACAGATGCGACCAAGACCTAAAGAGGTCTTGGTTGCGACTGTTGAGACAGTTGGGACAGTTGCAACCAAGACCTTTGAGACAGTCACAACAGTTGAGACCAAGACCTAAATAGGTCTTGGTTGCGACAGTTGTTGAAACAGTTTGGACAGTTGCGACCAAGACCTTTGAGACAGTTGGACAGTTGCGACCAAGATCTAAATAAGTCTTGATTGCGACAGGTGTTGAAACAGTTGGACAGTTGCGACCAAGACCTTTGAGACAATCACGACAGTTGCGACCAAGACTAAATAGGTCTTCGTTGCGACTGTTGAGACAGTTGGACAGTTGCAACCAAGACCTAAATAGGTCTTAGTTGCGACAGTTGAGACAGTCACGACAGTTGCGACCAAGACATACAAAGGTCTTGGTTGTGACAGTCGAGACAGTTGCGACTAAGACGTAAAACGGTCTTGATTACGACATTTGCGACCAAGAACCTAAATAGGTCTTAATTGCGACACTTGCGACCAAGACCTAAAGAGGTCTTGATTGCGAAAATTGCGACCAAGACGCGAAAATCTTGATTGAGCAAGACCTTGAGACAGTCGCGACAATTGCGACCAAGACCTAAATAGGTCTTGGTTGCCACAGTTCGACAGTTGCGACCAAGAGACAAAAAGGTCTTGGTTGCGACAGTTGGGACGGTGGTTTTAGATCACGACCACTGACGAAAATTATTGGTCTGGGTGACAACTATTCACTGTCCGGATCATGCAAAGTTACGAAGTGGGTGAAAGTAAGACAAACGTTTTCGTTTTTAATATTAATCCATCAATTTTATTCTGATCGTTCATCGCTTGTTCCTATATCTTATCATAAAACTTGATTGACAGTCCGTAAGTTTTTCTTCTACTTTTACCAGTTTTTTATATATTCGTTCTAACAGGTGCATCAGACACTTTTAAGAACGCCGGTCCTAAATATTGTCGCAAAATTTGATTGACAATCCGTAACATTCTCTTCAGAGACTTTTGAAAAAAACAGTCTCTGTATTTTGTCAAAACGTGATCGACAATCCATAAGTTTTTCTTCCAGTTTTTTATTCCAATTTCACCAGTTTTTATCCACAACATTCTAACAAGCGCCTGCCACTTTTAAAAAAGAACTGCCATTGTTCAAAAAACCGCTCGTAGGACACTTTCCTGTGGTTGATTTAATATCGGCCCCTTTCCAATCCGAGTCTTCTGAAACGACAGAAAGGAAACCAGATTTATTAAGGTTATAAGGGGTCATGCCCAAGAGCTGTTTTCTTAATACTGTTTGTGGTATTGCCCCGGGCCGCCCGGCGGCGGGAAAATAAGGAAAGATTTGATATGATTTTATGTGATTTAATATGATTTGATGTAATTTTCATTTCCGCAAACTATTGCCCAAAGGGTATCATACGTTTGTCACGCCTCTTCTATATATGATTTCGTCTGGGTATTTCTCAAAGGGTAGTGAAATTGGTGATAAAAATGACTCATAATGCAGCATTCGTCTTGTAGTTCCTTGTAGTTTCTGTAGTTACTGTATTAACGAAATGGTATTTGATGCCATAGACTTTTTTGATGGCTTATCCAATCTTATGTATGTACGTGAAACTGATGTTGATTACCAAAAAAGTTTATTAATCGATTTATTCATGTGTATGTATGTATGTATGTATGTATGTATGTATGTATGTATGTATGTATGTATGTAGGTATGTATGTATGTATGTATGTATGTATGTATGTATGTATATAAGTATTTCCTAATACCCTCTGTTGCTTCTTTCAAATGAACACCATAATATTCTTTGGAAGCTTAAATTTCAAGTCAGTGGCCTCAATGGGTTTGTTCCATATGAATAGGGTTCATCTCCTTAATAATAATAATAATAATAATAATAATAATAATAATAATAATAATAATAATAATAATAATAATAATAATAACAACAGATTCTACAAAGTTCAGCGACCTGTAGCTCCACCCATTTATTCTTTATGATAAAACAGATTATATCTAACATGATACTTACCGCAATAGGCTTTAAAATCTTGAAAAATTCTACTTTCTCATTGTTAGTTCCCAAGATACCGTCCATCTGTCGATGACGTCATCATCACCTTTTGTGAATCTCTCTGGTTTATTGTTGAAAGCATAAAGGGTTTATTTGTTGTTTTAAATTTTATGGTCCTCATTTTAATTGCTCTTAAAAGGGCTCTCTCTCTCTCTCTCTCTCTCTCTCTCTCAGAATGATCTTATTTGATATTGTTTCCTTTAGAGCAATGTTTTGTAAATCTATCTCTCTCTCTCTCTCTCTCTCTCTCTCTCTCTCTCTCTCTCTCTCTCTCTCTCTCTCTCTCTCTCTCTCAGAATGATCTTATTCGATCATATTTCCTTTATAGCAGTGTTTTGCAATCTCTCTCTCTCTCTCTCTCTCTCTCTCTCTCTCTCTCTCTCTGCTATTTTTTGAGAATAGAGAAAAGTCATATAAACAGGCTGTTTATCGTTAAACTTCTTAATCAGGAAATATCCTCAACTCTTTGTGGCGTTTGTGTTGTTAAAAACCTCTAAATCTTTTTAATATCATAATTCCTTTGAATCCAACGACCTTTCATTTTTATGAAAGTAATTTCATAACAGAAATCTGCCAGGAAAGTTCTATTCAGTGAGCTGTTAAGGAGATAAGGGTCAAAGTACTTTCCAGTGTAGTGTCTTGAGTTTTTTCGGTCAAAGTATTTTCCAGTGAAGTGTTTTAAGTTTTTCAAAGTCAAAATACTTTCCAGTGGAGTGTTTTGAGTTCTTTTAAGGTCAGAGTACTTTTCAGTGAAGTGTTTTGAGTTTTTTCAATGTCAAATTACTTTCCAGTGAAATGTTTTGAGTTTTTTCAGGGTCGAAGTACTTTCCAGTGAAGTGTTTTGAGTTTTTCCAAGGTCAAAATACTTTCCAGTGAAGTGCTTTGAGTTTTTTCAAGGTCAAAGTCCTTTTCAGTGAAGTGCTTTGAGTTTTTTAAGGTCAAAGTACTTTCCAGTGAAATGTTTTGAGCTTTTTCAATTTCGAAGTACTTTCCAGTGAAGTGTTTTGAGTTTTTTCAAGATCAAGGTATTTTCCAGCGAGGTGCTGTGAATTGATTTGCGGGTCAGTGACATCAACACGTCACGTTGAAGCCAAACCTTTGCCTGAGAGGTACCTCTCTCCCCATAAATACCTTGTCTTTCGACCCTTGACCTAAATGCAATTGGTATTCTAAAGGAGGTTATATTTATTAAGGAAAGTCGTTGAAAGGGGTTCCTAGTGATCTTTATTTAATCCAAGAGTTTATTGCAATTTTTGTCCCAGTTTTGTAGAAATGTTATTCTTCGTTTCCAGGGATTATATTTATTAAAGGAAGGCGATTGAAAGGTTTTCTGATGATCTTTATTAAAATCAACAGCGATGCATTTCTTGCAACTTTTACAATAAACCTTCACATTTTTAATATAAAGAATATAAGAGGATAGAAATAAATAGGTGTAGAATAAGTGCCCCGCTTTGTTAATACAGTACCTGACAAAAGCAATTACGCTAAATGCATTGGTGTTTTTTTTTTTTTTTGCAAAGTTTATTCCTCATTTCCTTGTGCAATTCATCTCTGTTGCTTGAATGCAACTGAAGTAATTACCTTTGGTAGAATTTATCACCTATATTCAACATCTGATTTTCTCATACCTGTCATAAATAAATGCAATTGGTTTCTTGAAGGCAAAAAAAAAAAATAATCTTTATGACAATGGAAGCGTTGGCAAAACTGTACTATTTGTACTGGCAGGAAAATTACAACCTATTTCCTGTTATTGATGTTCGGGGTTAATTGATAGGTTCGTCTGACTTGGCGAAAAATGTCTGTTGATTGTGTGTCAGACTATTTGTCATGGGTGTATGTTGTTTTGATGCGTTTGTCGCAAACATTTGAGGTTCTCTCTCTCTCTCTCTCTCTCTCTCTCTCTCTCTCTCTCTCTCTCTCTCTCTCTCAGAATAATCTTAAATTTTGTTAATATTTCCTTGCTAGTAATGTTTATTTTTGTTAATATTTCCTTTCTAGTAATGTCTACTACTCTCTCTCTCTCTCTCTCTCTCTCTCTCTCTCTCTCTCTCTCTCTCTCTCTCTCTCTCTTACAGAGTAAATAAATGTACAATTAGAGTCCCATTACTGTGCCTTTCACACTTGACAAAACAGATATTGTCACAGTTAAATTATGAAAGACACCAATGCATTTAGCTTAACTACATTTGTCAGGTATTATATTAAGAAAACGGGGCACCTATTCTCTACGTATTTATTTTTATCCTCTTATATTCTTTATATTAAAAATGTGAAGGCTTATTACAACGTTGAAGCTGGATACTGGCGTCACTTGACTGACATAAAATAATAATAATGTATATTAAATAGGTATTTAAGGAAATCTGGCAATAACTGCGTGGGACTTACTTTCCACACAACCAAGGTTTCGTTTTTTTAAAATGTCTTCTCACATCAATGATTCTCAAGTCAAATCGACATTTTAGACTTTTCCTTTTTATTTTTTTGTCTCGGAAATTTAGAAAAGAACGTAGACGATGGCTGATTGTGTATAAATTGCGTGTCAGTATTTTAGATAATGGTCGAAGCTTTCGTAAACAAAATGACTTTCGTCCAATGACGTTCGCAAATAACTAGTATCAGTGGTATGTCAGAAAACGAGGTTGGTGATAGATTATAGATTATATATATTATAATATATATATATATATATATATATATATATATATATATATATATATATATATATATATATATGTATGTATGTATGTATGTATGTATGTATGTATATGTATATATACATATGTATGTATATATATGTATTAAATGTACGTATATGAATAAGCCTCTCACTCCTTACATTCCCCCTCTCTCTCCTTTCTCCATAGCCCAGCCGTGAATAAACCAATTATAGAAGTTCGGCCCGTATCGTAATCACATTTGCCCGCTCCTTTGTTGGGCAAAAACGAGGCACCCCGGGAGACGTAAACACACCACAATCACAGCTGCACAGTTCCAGTGTGTGTGGTGACTGATCAGGTCAACTGAGCATGACACACACACACAGCTCTCTCTCTCTCTCTCTCTCTCTCTCTCTCTCTCTCTCTCTCTCTCTCTCTCTCTCTCTCTCTCTCTCTTACTCTTAGATTACTAAATACAAGAGAACTCAACTTCATTGACAATCCTACCTTTGTTAGATTTGGAATTCTCTCTCTCTCTCTCTCTCTCTCTCTCTCTCTCTCTCTCTCTCTCTCTCTCTCTCTCTCTCTCTCTCTTACTCTTAGATTCCTAAATACAAGAGAACTCACTTCATTGACAATCCTACCTTTGTTAGATTTGGAATTCTCTCTCTCTCTCTCTCTCTCTCTCTCTCTCTCTCTCTCTCTCTCTCTCTCTCTCTCTCTCTCTTAGACTACTATAGACAAGAGAACTATCTTCATTAACAACCCTACCTTTTAGATTTGAAATTATTTTCTCTCTCTCTCTCTCTCTCTCTCTCTCTCTCTCTCTCTCTCTCTCTCTCTCTCTCTCTCTCTCGCTGCTGAGGTCTCACCCCAATACCTGAGTTATTTCTAAATCCTGTTCCATTTATGGCCCGTTTCCGGTGGTCACTCTTTGTCATTGTGCGTTGAATTTCGGCGCTGACCCAAACTCCCCAACCCGTGACCCGGTTTGACCTCGGCGGATTGGGGTGGTCGTGACCTGAGTGTGATTTCCAGCTGTTTGTTGTCCTTTTGGCTTAACAGTTTTATTGGTGCTATTTGTGGTTTCTGGCGGTAATGCTAATTCTTGTAAGTTCACTTTTGTTTTTAGTTGCTGGGATTAGATTTTTGTTGTACCGTTGAGAGAGAGTTGAGAGAGAGAGAGAGAGAGAGAGAGAGAGATAGATAGATATATATATATATATATATATATATATATATATATATATATATATATATATATATATATAACTATAAACATATACATACATACATATATATATAAACATATATATGTGTGTTAGTTTATACGTCTGTACGTGTGTGTGCATGTGTGTAAATATACATATATATATATGAGAAAGAGAGAGAGAGAGAGAGAGAATTCTTTTAAGTGTCGATC
>NC_089776.1:13602917-13622917 GCF_040412425.1 Macrobrachium rosenbergii
ATATGCCCTAATAGATTATTGAATTGCTAAGTAAATAGGAACTCTTGTAATTTTCAATTCGTTTTAATAAGCCTTCGGAAGACAACTACCTAAATTCTCCATATTTATATTTGGAATCTATTCTTCACTTTTTATACAAGATGCGTATGTAATTGTAATAGCCACAATGCCCTCTTTTTAACTTTTTAACTTCTCGAATTCTTTACAAATGAAAGGATGTGAAGTAATTCTGACGTCTAGTCTGAATACGTGTATTATTCTTGTTTTTACTTTGCATTTGTTATATTGAATTTATGCAAACTTCATTAGTGTAATTTTACAAACGAATTGTCTCTTTATTTCAAGAATTTTTCTGCTGTACCCGATTTATTTATTCATTTTGAAATTCGTCTGTAGCTTGTATTCTTTTTTTTGTTCTAACAAGGATGTGTCCTGTTACCACAGAAAACGAAAGATGCACCAATTTACAGTCTTTCCCCTTCCTTAGGCCTATAAATTCTAATCTCTTATACTTCTTGTAGATGTTTAAGGTCTCTGTTGGTTGGTTGGAGTCCGGTTGGTCCACACCAGGCTTCCTTGGTCCCTTTGGCACCTTGTCACCCTTAGGGACTCCTTAAGGCGGGGGACTTGGCTGGCATAAGGCCGGAATAATCCCAGTGAGGTTCTCAGTGTCGTGAAAGGGGTTACAACAGCGTCCTACTCACTTCCATCAGGAAACAATATTTCTTTGAAGAACAACAGCAAGGAAACAATGCTTTCTTGAAGAACAGCAACAAGGAAACAATGTTTCTTTGTAGAACAACAACAAGGAAATAATATTTCTTTTGAAGAACAACAAGGAAACAATTCTATTGAAGAACAACAACAAGGAAACAATATTTCTTTGACGAACAACATCAGGGAAACAATACTTCTTTGAAGAACAACATCAAGGAAACAATATTTTTATGAAGAAGAAGAACAAGGAAACAATATTTCTTTGAAGAAAAACAGCACCAACGAAACAACATTTCTCTGAAGAACAACAACAAGGAAATTATATTTCTCTGAAGACCAACAACAAAACAACACCCCTTTCCCTCCCACCTCCACCAAATTGTTGTTTTGTTTATTCTCATCACATTTTTACCACCGCACTATTGCCCCCTTGTGACCCATTACGCTGCATTTCACCGTGAATGACGTCATCTGCGCCCCTTCGGCTCGAGAATGTTTATATCCGCCAGATATTAAAACTGTGGTTACTACCGGAGACGGACCTCTAGGGAGAGAGAGAGAGAGAGAGAGAGAGAGAGAGAGAGAGAGAGATGAGATGAGATGAGATGATGTCAATTAAAGGAACAACCGAAAAGAATCGATAGATTTTTTTCATTTAGAATTTTTGTGCTTTCGAATAAATTTTGTAACTCTCTCTCTCTCTCTCTCTCTCTCTCTCTCAAAATGCTAGATATACACTATAAATCAGGTAAATAAGAGATAAGACCAGTGCCATCAATGAGCATTACTTCACTGTATTTTTTGTTGACAAATTATATATTTTACCAAAATATTAAATTCATAATTTTTAACTTTTACAACAGATTTAAATTTTGTGAGGTATAGCTGTTAAAATGTTATATTAGACATGAAAAAGTATATACAAAAATTGAAGGTTAGTTTTGCACCCTGATTATTATTATTATTATTATTATTATTATTATTATTATTATTATTATTATTATTATTATTATTATTATTATTATTATTATTTTTCGTTAGATGAAACCTGTTCACATGGAACAAGCACACAGGGATCCATTGACTTGAAATCCAAGCTTCCAAAAATGTTGGTTTCAACCTCCCACCGCAGACCCCACACTGCGGCAGTGACTGATCATTATACAGAGCCAGTGATTTTTTCATCGCCCTGCGAGAGGCGAGAACTCGCGACATCTGAGCGGCATGCCACGACACTAACGACCAATACCAGCGGACCAGCTGAATGATTAGCAAACCCCTCGATATGGAATCGTTTAAATTCAATCAAATATTCTTGAACTTAGTCAATTAGTATCCTCTAGAAAAGTATCAAACAGATGAATCGCGTAATTCATCAAATCTTACAGTATGAAAATAGCGTTAAAAGGGTTAATTACGGACACTTAAGAGCCCAATTTTTGGGGTCAAGTATTAACAAACCTCAAGTGCATAATTATCATTGCCTAATGCACCAGTGCTTGCTAATTGCATGCGTGCGCATAAACTCCCGCTCCTGCTTGCACGCATGTAGGCGTTCATAAACGTATGCATGCAAGCACACTTGTTTGAGAGTTCGTTGACACATGCTGTTGTGGTCACAAGCAATATTTTTTTTTCCATGTTTCGATACAGATTATATATATATATATATATATATATATATATATATATATATATATATATATATATATTATACATACATACATACATACATACATACATACATACATACATACATACATACATACATACATACATACATACATATCAGCGCGAAGGTGGACCATTGAAACGTACTAAATTCAGCAGAATTCTTTATTTCCAACGTTTCGTACTAACTTTATTACATCATCAGGGAATGATTAAAATTACTCAAAATATTGCTCTAAAAATCAATAAAAATAATAAAAAAAACAGCACAAAAATAATAAAAAAAAAAGTAAGACCAAAGATACAATTAGAATATAGATAAAAAAGACAAAATATAATACCATATATATATTATATATATATATATATATATATATATATATATATATATATTTACAAACTACAAACTGTCACTTGTGATATATGCCTACCCTGCCGTATCTCCTAACTTAAATCTTAAAGTTTAAGAATATTTTTTAATTTAGAGCAATTGGATTTATCTCATAGTAAAAGTGTCAAATTTTAGCTCTATATATCGGACGCAGGACCAGTTTAAATTAAATTCTGAATAAAGGTTGTTTTTTATCATCTGTGTATCATGTATTAGTAATTAATTAACAATATATTTTAGGATATTGTGATATAGGATGAATATTAATCAGGATACACCCTTCGGTATATATAGGACGCAGGATTAGTATGAATCAAATTGTCTAATTGTGGTTTTTTTTTTAGCGTTTCATTCAACTGACAAACTGAACAAGTTTCAGGACCGCAGGAGTTTCCTGTTGTAAAAAGGCTTTGAAGGATTGAGAAGGAGAAGAAGGGATTGCCGGTATCCCAGGTATCCTAGGTATCCGCGGCGAGTCCTGCAGGAATGGGAGCGGCGGCGGAACCTTTGCGCACGGGAGGAAATCGCCTGTCTGCCAGCCGACGCATCCTACATCCTTTAGGATGTTTGGCGTGATGGCATTCGTCATAGGAGACGACTCCTAATGGTTTCAGCTCCTTCGCCCGTCAACAGGGGTCCTTCCCCCTCCCCCCCTTGATGCCACCCCTCCTCCTCCTCCTCCTCCTCTTCATCTTCTCTTCCTCCTCCTCTCCTCCTCCTCCTCCTCCTCCTCCTCCTCCTTCTTCTCCCACTCCTTCCTCCTCCTCCCTCCTCCTCCTCCTCCTTCCTCTCTTCCCCTTCCTCCCCTCCTCCTCCTCCTCCTCCTCCTCCTCCTCCTCCTCCTCCTCCTCCTCCTCCTCCTCCTAACAATGGCAACTTCAAGAGGATGCAGAAAAAGAATGTTCAACGGGAGCCCGCTAATAAGAGAGCTTGGGTAGGGGTATCCGCTGGGCACCCCCACCCCTCTACCCCCTACCATCCTCTTTCTCCCCTGACCCCCAAACCCTATCCAATCCTTTCGCCTTCCACACTAAAAGGTGTGCTTGAAGCCATTTCCCGCAGCAGCTTCCACAAATGGCTGCCCAAAAACACGAGTCGTGGCTGTTGCATTATTCTCCGCTGCAACTTGGGTATATTTAGATTTGCACGCGCTCCTCGGGAGACCCGGGGTATGGGTATGTGTCAGTCGCGAAGGCAAATAGGGCTGAAGGTACTTTTGCTGAACCTGTCAGGTTTTGTCAAAGGTCTATTTTGTGGTTGTAGAACCTCTTTCATAGGTTTTGGATGGGGGCCAGTTTCCAGGAACAGGGCTGGAAAGGCAAAAATGGAGGTTCTATTAAAGCCATTCACGAGAAGAAGAAGAAGAAGAAGAAGAGAGAGAGAGAGAGAGAGAGAGAGAGAGAGAGAGAGAGAGAGAGAGAGAGAGAGAGAAAACTATTCATTAACTAATTACATACTCATGAAAAAGGATTTTGTCTAGAGAGAGAGAGAGAGAGAGAGAGAGAGAGAGAGAAACGATTAATTAACCGTCTAATTCTCTTGAAAAACACTTCTATCTATCTATCTATCTATCTGTCTGTCTGTCTATCTAAGAGAGAGAGAGAGAGAGAGAGAGAGAGAGAGAGAGAGAGAGAGGCTTGTGTGTTTCAATGGTCAAATCTCCAAAGCTATCCGTAGTTTCAACTCTCGTCCTCCGGGTAATCATTTTACCACTGGGGGTAAAATGATTCAATTCCATTATTCAGTTCCCCTTAGATAGCCTTCAGTCATTACGTGTGCATACCCGACAGCCATTAAGCGAAGATCCTAATGTTCCTCGGATTCCTACACGTTATCTGATGTGAAAGAGAGAGAGAGAGAGAGAGAGAGAGAGAGAGCTGTTCATTAACTCCTTACTTACTCTTGAAAAATACAAAAATACCCCAGAAAGAGAGAGAGAGAGAGAGAGAGAGAGAGAGAGAGAGAGAGAGAGAGAGAGAGAGAGAGAGAGTTCATTAACTCCTTACTTACTCTTGAAAATACAAAAATACCCCAGAAGAGAGAGAGAGAGAGAGAGAGAGAGAGAGAGAGAGAGAGAGAGAGAGATCATTTAACTCCTTTCTTTTGAAAAATACAAAAATACCGAAAGAGAGAGAGAGAGAGAGAGAGCTGTTCATCATCTGCTTTACTTTTGAAAAATACAAAAATACCTCTGGAGAGAGAGAGAGAGAGAGAGAGAGAGAGGTGCGTCCTCTCAAATCCCACCAGCAGACGTCACAGAAACCACTTGGCTTTTGTCCCAATCAAGGGAGAAGAGATTTTAATCTCGGTTTTAATGCGCGAGACTCCGACGTTCCTTGATAAGGAGGATTTTTGGAGCGCCGGAAGGTGTCTCCGTAATCAAAACAATTTTTTAATTATGGATAGGATGTGCACTCCGCAGTGTAGTCTGGTTATGTAAAGGGAAAATGAGTCTTTGATGTGATCAGCGTCCACCTTTGTCTGAAGAACTCTCTCTCTCTCTCTCTCTCTCTCTCTCTCTCTCTCTCTCTTGACAGAAGTATTTTTCGGGAGTATGTAAGGTGTTAATGAGTAGTTTTTGTATTTTTCAAAAGTAAGGAGTTAACGAACAGCTCTCTCTCTCTCTCTCTCTCTCTCTCTCTCTCTCTCTCTCTCTCTCTCTCTCTCTCTCTCTCTAGACCAATTTTTCAACAGTATGTAGAGTTAATAATAGTTTTTGAAACAATTTTAGCTGAATTTCAGTTAACTCTCTCTCTCTCTCTCTCTCTCTCTCTCTCTCTCTCTCTCTCTCTCTCTCTCTCTCTCTCTCTCTCTCTCACAGCTTAAGTATTTCACAATGTATGTATAGTTAATAAGTAGTTTTGAAACAATTTTAGCTGAATTTCAAGTTAACTCTCTCTCTCTCTCTCTCTCTCTCTCTCTCTCTCTCTCTCTCTCTTCATGATTTCCACCATTTAAATGAAATGGACTGGACAGCTGAAAGAGTTTGACCTCTCTCTCTCTCTCTCTCTCTCTCTCTCTCTCTCTCTCTCTCTCTCTCAACAGAAGTATTTTGCAATGTGTATATAGAGTTAATGAGTAGTTTTTGAAACAATTTTAGCTGAATTTCAGTTAACTCTCTCTCTCTCTCTCTCTCTCTCTCTCTCTCTCTCTCTCTCTCTCTCTCTCTCTCTCTCTCTCTCTCTCTCTCAACGGAAGTATTTTACAGTGTATATATAGAGTTAACGAGTAGTTTTTTAAACAATTTCACCTGAATTTTAGTTTTACATCTGAGTCTCCATAGCGAGCAATTATTTCCAGGCATCTCAGAACCAATAACATTTTAATCTTTCAATCAGCGCGCTTGCGCGCATGCAAGCAAGCGCCAACATACTTAGTCACCGTAGACTCCGTGTTAACTGTCATTAAGAGCAGGATCTTGAGAAATAAATGACAAAGAACATTTCCCAATAACTTTTCGCCAATGTTTATTGTCATGGCTTCATTTATTTTTTAATTTTTGGGAATGTTGCAGCTGAGATACAATTGTCTATTTCTTTTGTATCAGGGTACAGAATTTTTTTTACTGTTTTTCTTCTTCAAGGTCACATAATTTTGACAAGTTCGAGATTCAGTTTTATCGAGAATTTCACATTATCACTTTTTTCTTTAAGTTTTTATTTTGATTGGTTATTGTATCTGCGAATTCTTGCGTGGACGAGGTGACTTTGCTTTTAATTGTATATGTGTGTGTGTGTATATATATATATACATATATATATAAATATATATATATATATATATATATATATATATATATATATATATATATATATATATATATATATATATATGTTATATATAAATTTAGGTACAGTATATTGTGCTTTGCTTAACTAAATCACCCCTATTTGTTCATATTTCAAGAAGCAATTAATACTTTTCAAGTTTCCCATTCGTTTTGACTTTTAAATAACTTAATGATGATCTCATTCTTTGATATATGGTTCTGATTTACTTCAAGTTCAAAAGTAATATTATACTTCTTGTTGTAGTTGTGACCGAATAGGTTATTTTATTATATACAAATATAATTATTTTTGTTGTTGTTGTTGTTAGGTTATAAACCGAAGGACCGTAATGGTGACAATGGCTTCATTACAAAACAAGTAAAAAATGCGGCGAAGTTTCTTCGGCGCAATCGAGTTTTCTGCACAGCCGCTAGGCCACCGAAAATAGATCTATCTTTCGGTGGTCTCTGTATAATGCTGTATGAGCCGCGGCCCATGAAATTTTAACGACGGCACGGTGGTGGCCTATCCTATATAGCTGCCAGAAGCATGATTATGGCTAACTTTAACCTTAAATGAAATAAAAACTACTGAGGCTAGAGGGCTGCAATTTGGTATGTTTGATGATTGGAGGGTGGATGATCAACATACCAATTTGCAGCCCTCTAGCCTCAGTAGTTTTTAAGATCTGAGGGCGGACAGAAGTGCGGACAGAATAAAGTGCGGACGGACAGACAAAGCCGGCACAATAATTTTCTTGTACAGAAAACTAAAAATAAATCAGCGATAATCTGGAATAAAAATGAACGAATGCTAAAGCACCTTTTAAGCTAGCTGGTTGTGGTAAGGTTGGTCGTATGCATATCATACACATATCACAAACAGGTTGCAAACATGTCAACGACCGTAATAGGAGAACGAATCAACGACAAATGCTGTATAATCGGATGAAGACACTGGTTAGGACTACCAACAAGTCGCTGACTCCTATTTCGACTTGTTGGTGATGTGTATGAAACAAGTTATTGTGTGATAATTACCAATAAAACATGTTGACAACAAGTCAACGACATAAGTCGAGAACGATCTTTGACAAATGCTGGATCACTCACTGTATGAAGACAATTGTTAGGACCACCAATAAGTCGTTGGCATGTATCCGACTTGTCGTGATGTGTTTTCTACAAGTTGCCAACACGTGTTTAAGACATGTTGTAATTCAGTGTAGACGCACTCTAGGGCGTCACCGTAAACATCCTCAGACCTTGAATATTGGAAGTACTTAGTTAACATGTTTGAGTACTTATAATGATCAGGTGAAGTCCTTATTTGTTATGTCTTCTGGTAACAAATAAAAAATTTTTAAATTAAAACATTGAAAATAATAAAAGCATGTACGGAAAGGCAGTAGAAAGACGTGATGTAAAAATTAAGAGAAGTAGCAAATGATAATTAAAAATGTCAGCTCCGAGAAATGCCATTTAATGACATTTGGTTATTTAAATGTCAGGTAACTTTTCCGGTCTCATTTGAATGTATGAGATAATTTATCACGTAAAATTTAAAATAAGGACCTATGAGGTCATTCGGCTCTGGAAAGGAAATGGAAAGTAGGTAGGTTGAAAGGTGTGACAGAAGGAAAACCTCGCAGTTGCACTCTGAAACAATTCTTAGGAGAGGGTGGAAAGTAAGATGGAAAAAAGTAAATTGGAGCGGAGGTACAGTAAAAGGAATGAAAGAGGTTGCAGCAAGGGGCCGAAGGGATACTGCAAAGACCCTTAAGTAATGCCTACAGTGCACCACGTGAGGTGCACTTACGGCACTAACTCCCTACGGGGTATCTCTGTAGTGAACTACAAGCATTCTTCAAAGCCAATTGAGGAAAATTAAGAGAGAGAGAGAGAGAGAGAGAACGAGAACGGTTGATTAAGGATTAGAGAGGCAAAAAACGCCAATTGAAGAAAATTCAAAGAAAGGGAGAGAGAAAGAGAGAGAGAACAGTTGGTTAATGATTATAGATATAAAAACGCCAACTGAAGAAGAGTAAGAAAAGAAAGAGAGAGAGAGAGGGAGAGATAAGAGCGCTGCGCTCGTGTGCGTTTCCTGTGCGCCCTTTTTGCCAAGACGTCTGAGGAACGCGAAGGCCACACGCAAAAGAGACGAAAGGACGGACACGCTTCCTGACGTCCACGTATTTCCTGTCGGTGGCTTCGGTGGTCTGTTCATAATGGCCCACTTGATTTGGGGAATAATTTAATACATTGGTATGCCTCTTGACCCCTGAGGGTAGGGAGGAAGCTTTTTTGTAATGGTAGTTTTTTCTCAGAACTTCTTAGTGTCTGCATCTTACTGCATCTTACCTATTTAGGTTTTTGTGCTGAATAGGCTGTTGTGATACCTACAGGGCATCGCGCGAGGTGCACTGACGGCACTGCCCTCCCAGGGTTTTTTTTTGTGACAGTTGGTTCTTGGTATCCCGTGACATTAATGGACGAACTCGGTCTTTCCTGCTTCTGCCCTTATCAAAATTTTCCCAGAGGCTTGCCATCAATTTGTCAGCTTCTAAGAAAACTTGAGGTCACAGTTATATTCTTTGTCACCCTTAGCTGATGTAATCCCTCCTTATGCAGTGAGAATCTCTCTCTCTCTCTCTCTCTCTCTCTCTCTCTCTCTCTCTCTCTCTCTCTCTCTCTCTCTCTCTCTCTCTGTGGCTGGATGAGGTTTGGGATCTTATCTCTCTAAAGAATGCTTGAGTTTAATGGCTGAATCACACCCGTTTCCGTTATTTTAGGCAAATGAGTCAACATGTAGAAGTGTAGTTTTATCCTGAAAGGGTTTATTCTTTACGACAACCAATTAAAATAAACGTGGTATACCAGCGTTTGCTAATAGTGGCTAGGCCATCTTTCCCCATACCAAATGGCCTTATAATAATAATAATAATAATAATAATAATAATAATAATAATAATAATAATAATAATAATAATAGTAAAATATTCATAGTAGTATGAGTCTTTATATGGAGAAATAAATCCACTTTTATGTATGGGTTCAAATGTATTTAAAAATATCTCTAGAGTGAGCTTTCAGGAATCTGGTCGATTCCCTTTGAAAGGGGGCGACCAGATACCCGAAAGCTCTCTCTTTAGATTTATTTTTATATATATTTGTACCCATACATAACTGGCGTTTCTCCAATAATAATAATAATAATAATAATAATAATAATAATAATAATAATAATAATAATATCCTCTGTGTCAGCTCTGGGCCACTTACAGAGATAGAAAGTATAGACACAATATAGTACACACAATTACTTTCAGCTAGACACCACACACAGATACTGTATTCAGGTACAGTTTGCTAAAAAAAAAAATGGACGAGAATGATAGTGAAGTCACTGTAACTTAGGGTGAAAGAGCACAAGAATAGGAAGATTATGGTGAAATACAGTTATTTAGTTGTCTTAAGCTTTCAGTAACAGTCGCTCCATTTCCTCTTGATCTAACCCGGACGTCAAATCGGAAATTGGGGTGTTTTTACAGGCCCTGTTCTCTCTCTCTCTCTCTCTCTCTCTCTCTCTCTCTCTCTCTCTCTCTCTCTCTCCAGGACGGATATTTCGTTTTTCAAGTGCCTTCATACCTCTCCTTTAACCCGTTCAATCTTCCTAGCTGAAAAGAACGCAATTTAATTCACAATGAAGAGCCTTCAAAAGGGCTGAAAGTCGAAGAGAGAGAGAGAGAGAGAGAGAGAGAGAGAGAGAGAGAGAGAGAGAGAGAGAGAGAGAGTAAATTAGGAATAGAAGACGGGCGGTATCATCATTTTTTTCCCAAACTCACTTTTATTCCCCAGGTCATAAATCTCTGAGGAACCGAGGTCGGCGCCCGTCTTCACGAGACTGATGGATGGCGAGGCAGCATCCTTCCAAAGATGTTTTTTTTTCCCTTCCCAAGCATATTGCTTGGTGAAAGCGCTTGATGGATGACCGTGCTAGTTTGGCCAAGGGAATATCGGGTGCTTGAAAGTAACTACCGAGTCCTGATAAAGTGAGGGATTAGCATCTGCTTTAATGGTTTTGATTAGGTCGGCCCGTGGTTCTCTTTCATAACTCGTGCCCTCTGGGTATTCATAATTGATGCCCAGGTCAACTTAGGCCATCCGTAATGGTTCTCGTGATCCTCTGAAAGTTTAAGAGAATCACTACCTTACTCTGCGTTCCGCACACTGAAAATTGAAGAGAATCACTACCTCACTCTTTGTGTTCCACTCTGAAAATTGAAGAGAAGCACTACCTCATTCTTTGTGTTCCACTCTGAAAATTGAAGAGAAGCACTACCTCAGTCTGTGTTCCACACCCTGAAACTGAAGAGAACACTACCTCACTCTCTGTGTTCCACACTCTGAAAATTGAAGAGAATCACCACCTTGCTCTCTTTGTGTTCCACACTTTGAAAGTTGAAGAGAATCACTACTTTATTCCTCTGTGTTCCACGCTCATTGGGGGCTACAATTAACGTTCAGAAAGTTGAAGAGAATCACTACCTTACACTTTGTTCCACACTCAGGAAATTGAAGAGAATCACCACCTTACTCTTTCCGCACTCTGAAAGGTGAAGAGAATCACTACTTTAATCCTGTGCACGCACACTCCATGGGGTTCTATTTATGATCCATATCATTCCCAGTTTAAGACCTCTCTTATTCTTCAACAATTTTCGAAGCCAGTCCCGAAATTAGCAACGCAATAGGCCCATGACGGGTAAACGAAAATTCTAAAGAGCTAACTGCGTCAATGCATTGTCACTACAACAAGGACCCCGCCCCCCAACAACCCAAAAAACCACCCCGGTCCATCACAGAACCTCAATGAAGGAATTACTGTTGTGTAATTTTTCGCACAAAGCTCAACTGGTCCACTTCTGGTGCGCCCAGATCAAAAGATTTCAACCAGGACAAGTGATTGTTCATTTTGGATCATTTCTGACAGAAAATACTATTAAAATTCTGCAGTAACTGATGAATGCCTCAGCAATTACGCAATTATATAATTATGTAATGTTTTCTATTTTAATTTTATTATTATTGTTTTATTGTTATTGTTATTATTTTCCCCGCTTTTAAAATGTGATAAATAGTTGTCAGAATTATTTCATCTATTATTATTATTATTATTATTATTATTATTATTATTATTATTATTATTGAATAAAGATAAAATATTCATTCGAATAAATATATTTTATTCAATAATAATAATAATAATAATAATAATAATAATAATAATAATAATAATAATAATAATAATACTTTTTTAACCTGTAGGTTGAATGGTCTGTGGGGTCCACACCAGGCTTCTTACTTCCATTAACACCAACCAACCAATCGTTGTCTTTTGAGTATTTTTGTGGTATTGTGTAAGAGAGAGAGAGAGAGAGAGAGAGAGAGAGAGAGAGTCATACGTTGGATTCGTTTCTAACATCCACATCCTTTTTAGATATAGTTATCTGTTTTCTATTTTTGGTGCGATTGTACCTATCTCTTGTTTGTTCATTCATTAGGACTTGTGAGGAACTCTCGCTGTCTCCCTCTCATACATATATATATATATATATATATATATATATATATATATATATATATATATATATATATATATATATATATATATATATATATATATATATATATATACTTATATATATTTATATATGTGTATATATGTATATATATATTTATATATATTTATATATATATATATATATATATATAGAGAGAGAGAGAGAGAGAGAGAGAGAGAGAGAGAGAGAGAGAGAGAGAGAGAGAGAGAGACAGACAGACAGTGCACTAACTATTTTCATCCCGAGGGTTTATCTCTCTTTTCTCTCTCTCATATAGGTACAGATATATATATATATATATATATATATATATATATATATATATATATATATATAATATATATATATATATATATATTTATATATATATATATATATATATATATAAAATATATATATATATATAAATATATATATATATATATATATATATATATATATATATATATATATATATATATATATATATAAATATATATATATATATATAAATATATATATATGCATATATATATATATATATATATATATATATATATATATATATATATATATATATATATATATATATATATATATATATATATACATATTTGTGATGTGGACCAACATACCCTGACGTTTCAATATCATGATCACCAAGAAGGTGATCATAATCGTATTATTATTATTATTATTATTATTATTATTATTATTATTATTATTATTATTATTATTCCCTAACTCAGTCAGTCATCTCCAGCCATCTTAACGTAGACATTGACACTTTTAGCTGAAAATAAACTCGGTCTAGTCATCAGTTGAGCGTTACACTTCAGAGGCTCTTTAAGGATTTTAAATTTGATTCAAATGCTGTAAGTTGTAGAATCGTACTTAACAGATAACTTTTTCATTTTCATTTTTCACGTTGATTGTCTTTTGAAAAAAGATTGCGCAAAATTGACTTTGTGGCCTGACAGTGTAAAACTTTGGCCTGACAATGTAAAACTTTGGCCTGACAATGTAAAACTTTGGCCTGACAATGTAAAACTTTGGCATGACAGTGTTAACCTTTGGCCTGACAATGTAAAACTTTGGCCTGACAATGTAAAACTTTGGCCTGACAATGTAAAACTTTGGCATGACAGTGTTAACCTTTGGCCTGACAATGTAAAACTTTGGCATGACAATGCTAACCTTTGGCCTGACAATGTAAAACTTTGGCATGACAGTGTAAAACTTTGGCATGACAGTGTTAACCTTTGGCCTGAAAATGTAAAAAATTAAGTATACCTTAGTTTTACCAGACCACTGAGCTGATTAACAGCTCTCCTAGGGCTGGCCCGAAGGATTAGACTTATTTTACGTGGCTAAGAACCAGTTGGTTACTTAGCAACGGGACCTACAGCTTATTGTGGAATCCGAACCACATTATAGCGAGAAATGAATTTCTATCACCAGAAATAAATTCCTCTAACTCTTCATCAGCCGACCGCGGGAATTGAACTCCGGCCCATCGAATGGCAGTCTGAAGCTCAAATGAAAATGTAAAACTTTGGCATGACAGTGTTAACCTTTGGCCTGAAAATGTAAAACTTTGGCATGACAATGTAAAACTTTGGCATGTAAATGTAAAACTTTGGCATGTCAATGTAAAACTTTGGCATGTCAATGTAAAACTTTGGCATGTCAATGTAAAACTTTGGCATGACAGTTAGTTAACCTTTGGCCTGACAGTGTAAAACTTTGGCATGACAACGTTAACCTTTGGCCAGACAGTGTTGACATTTGGCCTGGCAATGTAAAAACTTTGGCTTGACATTGTAAAACACTGACCTGACATTGTAAAACACTGACCTGACATTGTAAAACTTGTGATTCATATTGATATTATTTTAACGGTTCAAATTTAAATGATTATTTTTATTCAGCCTAAGATTGTGCCTGCTGTTTTGAGAATGATTCAATATAATTTTTGATATACTTCAGTTTTTTTACGAGAAATGTTTAGTTATCTGTACATAGTTCTAAAGAACTGTTGGTGTCTTGGGAAACCCAACACAAGCTAAGGTATATTTATATATTATTAGTACCTTTTCGAAAAATCAAGAGACGAGATAATTGTAGAAAGAAATGGCTGTTCATTTATCAAAAGCAGAACGACTGTAATTTGCTTCCTGTAAGAGAACATTGTATTATTCTGTGAGACTCCAGAGGCTGGGGGTGGGGGGGTGCTGCATATCATCTCGACTTCCAGAGGAGAACTGTAGGCACATTCGAGGTTTGGAATTACCAAGGATTACCAGCCATCTTGTAATTATCGTCTATAATTACGGGTATCAGTAATCATGTTTATGGGGTTATTATTTTTTTTTCTATTTCAGGTCATGATGGATTGGCCGTAATAATTCATACTTTTCCTGTTGAATCTCTTGATCACAGGGGCGTAATTTTAGGTTTGCTGGAATTTTCTTGCTTGTTTCTGTAATACACACACATATGTATGTATGTGTGTGTATATATATATATATATATATATATATATATATATATATATATATATATATATATATATATATATATATATATATATATATATATATATATATCACATCACCACAGGTGAAAAAAAATAAGAGACCAGGTGTAGTTCCTGATCGGTTTCAACTTTATTTATAAGCCATCGACGAAGGACCGATACCTAGTGGTAGAAATCACAGTATGTTTGCTATGGGGAATATACATATAATAACATTGGTGTGTATATGTGTGTGTGGAAAGCGATGCAAAGAAAACAAAGAAAAGCAAGTTCGAATGGTGTTGTTCATTTAATGAAACAACTCCCCTTTGTTCACGTTGTTCGTCGTGTCTCGTTGTTGCCTAGCTTAGCCTGTCCCTTGGTTTATAATCTATCGCATCTGGCTGCTTGGCGCACTGTGTCGAATCGAGGACGAAACCTTGTTTGCAGATGTACGGAAATGAGACGGTCATTGTCATAGGCAAATTAACCTACTCTTATTTCGAGTCGACCGGGATCGACACGTGTAGAATATCGACTGACGGAGAGAGGTGTCGTATGTGGATGATTCGTGGTCTGAAAATCATGTCTTTTACGCCGCGGCTTCTTCATCTGCCGTAGCTGGATTAAGGAAAGTGAGACCTGGCTGGTATAACTGAGGAATTACTCATCAGCTTACTTTGTGGTTTCCCACGGGGGGCTTAGTGCTGTCAGTGCACCTCACGTGGCGCACTGTAATCATTACTATAGGGCGTTTGCAGCGTCCCTTCGGCCCGTACCTTCACGCACCTTTTAGCTCTTTGTTTAACCTCCATTCCCCACGCTTCCTCTCTTCATTCTTGCTGTTCAGCCTCTCTAACTAAAACTTCTTAGTGCAGCTGTGATGTTTTCTCCCAGTTCCACCTTTAGATCCTTGAACTTCATCTCATTTATTTTCTGGATGTCCTGAAAATAAATGTTCATCTTGCTGTTCAACCACTCCAACTGTCTTGAAACGCTGAACGGCCGGAAGTGCCCCAGTGCTTTTCTTGACAACTTAAATTTCATGAATGTCTATCAAATCCTCTTGTTTAGGAATTTTAATTCTTAATTTTTATAAAGGAAGCCATTCATTTGTGGCAGAATACATTTATTTGAATTTACATCACCAGGGAAAGACCTCTAAATCTTTATGAATGTGGCTAAATTAGTCCTAATTAATAAGATTCGTGTCAAAAGCATTTGGCATTTTTATCCAGCTAAGAGCGAGAAGGTGATTATGATTGAATCAGTTGCCATATCGTATAAAACCCGCTTTCAGTTTTGAAATCGACTTCAAATACCTCAAGCACATTGCTTGCAAGCAAATAATGCTGGCTTTTTGGAGGAAGTGCATTATAAATCTCTACTCTGATACTGATTATAAATTCTTTATTGTAGTAGCAATGTCATGCACCGAAACATTTGCTTTACAACGTGAATGCTTGCAAACAAATAATGTTGGCTTTTTGGATGAAATAATTTATAAATACTCTACTCGAATACGAATAATAAACTGTATATCATAATTGAAATGACCTGCATCGAAATGTTTGCTTTACAACTAGAATGCTCGCAAGCAAATGACGCTGCTTTTTTGAAGGAATTGCCTTATAAATAATCTACTGTGATACTAATTATCAAATGAATTTCATAACTGCCACTCGATGCGTCGAGATATTTGCCTTACAACTTGATTGCCTGCAAGCAAAATGCTGGGTTTTGGAGGAAATGATTAATAAAATACTCTGATACAAATTATAAACTGTACATCACAACTGCAATGCCTTGCATCGAAATATTGAATATACTAATATAACATTTTAATTTGAAGTCACTAGATACAAATTTAGAAGGGGAAGTCTCTTGACTGTATTGCATGTTGATCAAAGTCACTTCATACGAATGTAGATAGGAAACCTCACCCTCTCGACAGGGGGTCAGCTCTGCATTTGGACAGTTACCTGCCCTCTAAGTCACGATGCCACGGCCGTGGTATCGAGGTCACTCACCTAGACCGACGTTAGACCAAGTGGCTTCGGAGAATGGTAACCGGCGGTTGTTCCGAGTCAATATGTTGACTGTACGAAAGAGTCGAGAATGCTGACGGCGTCATTATCGAGTGCCCACCATCGTTTCCAGTTTGCAGAGATGATAAGATGATGATGGTGTTGATGGTGATGATGATGACTAATCCCCTACGTACAGTTATTGTCGACAATCGGCCTGTTTGCTGATGGATTGTATCGGACGCCGAGTTCTCTTTGTGGGATCCGCTGGGAAATGATTGAAGGAATTTGGGAGGTTGCGGTAGTCTCGTCTTATAGGATGCCATAGTCTTCCTGATGAGTTGCTCTCTCTCTCTCTCTCTCTCTCTCTCTCTCTCTCTCTCTCTCTCTCTCTCTCTCTCTCTCTCTGAAATCCATAAACACTGTAAGTCTGAAATACGTGTGTAACAGGCGTGCCCTTGAATATTATAATGATGCACATTTAAAGAAAAAATTATTCAGCTATCATATGTCACTCAGAGAATGATAAAGATGATTTGGAACCCCGCCCCCAAATTCAAAGGTTAAAATGAAAATCAATTTGTCAGTGGAATGGACCCAAGAATCACGAAGTATATCTGTGAGAAATAGTTGTCCTTGGCCGTATCAGTTCCGTATGTGTTGCAAATACACTTTACAATGATTTATTTATTAAATGAATATGATTTATTTATTTGCTTTGATGTAACGGTTGTATATAAATTTTTTTTGATCGTGTGATATTTCAGTCTCAGTAGATCTTTTTTCCCATTTTTTTATTAAGGAATTTTATTGGCGCCAGAACTAACCTCCAGACCAGGAAGTGTCATTGAAAATTAAATAATAAATGCCAGGTTTCGTTCTCTTTCAAGAATTCGGTCATGGAAACCGCAGCGGCTGGTTTAATACCACTCAGTTTACTAGGAGTTTTTATCTTGGCTACAGCTGAAATGCTGAATAGTTTTTCTGGTGCAGTTGTGGAATCTTCTGATCTCAAAACGCTGAAGCAATGAGCAAATTCATTCCTGCTCTCTTCTGCTGCTGACGTCACCTGAATTCCAGGTGTATCGGTTTTATCTTCTATTGCATCATGTTTATATATTTATCACCTTTTCCTATGACTTATCTCTCTCTCTCTCTCTCTCTGCAAGCTGATTTCTTTCCCCTGGAGCTCTCTTGGCCTCGTATAAGTCTGTTGGCTCCGTCCATAAAGGGTTCCAGCTGAAGATTTAGTGAAAGAAGGAAAAGAAAGATTTGCACGCTCACTTGCACGAGTGCAATCCAGCACAAACATATTTGCATATAACGCTGATATGCTCTATGCATAAACACTTCTCTAATTGGTGTTTCCGAATGAAGATCGTGGTCCTTATATCAAGCATTTTACGGCCGAAGATTATCCCATTTTGAACTTTCATTGCTTCCTACTTAGATCAGTTATAATTGAAGTGCAATTTTCTCTCTCTTTTTTTTTTTTTTTTTTTTTTTTTTTTGCTTAAGAGTAAGTGGTTAAGGAACAGCCCCACTTTGATAGTCTTGTGTGATTCAGTGTTAAGGGGTTTTCCCGTTTTCTTCTTTCGATATTTTGATACTTTCCCATTTTCTTTAATTAATTTTTTATGCTTGATTTCAAGAATGCACTTAATTTTATATCTCCTTCTTAATAAATGACTTGATTTAATTTTGACGAATAATGATGACACATAAGTATTGATTGAGTGATTATAGCTGCTAAAACTGGCGTCACAACACCTAGGTTATTGACCACGTAATAAATTAAAACAGGAAACTAGAAAATAAATTAATAAATAACTTTAAAAGTAGTTTCATATGACAAATATCTATTGGTCATTTCTAATGATGTCAGTGGCAAGAGGGTACCATCCATATATCTGCCTTGATTACTCATTAATATTCATAATAATATATTTTTAAAATTTACAATTATAGTAATCAATGAATATGTTATGAAATGTTTCGCCATTTCAGAGCTACAAATAAAGAATTTTTTTCAACAGAAAGTCAGGTTTTTTTTCTAACTGTCAATTTTCGTTTCGTTTTTCAGGTTCGTTGTCGAGAAAGCTTTCCTTTCGTGTAACAGTGAGTTGAATTTATTTGTTTGTGTGTGTAACATTTTTATGTGTTGTTTTATGTATCTGACAGAGACTCTTCTTCAGTTTATATATCTGACAGAAAATCTTCCTTAATTTTATATAACTGATTGAAACTCTTCCTCAGTTTTATATACTTAAATTAAACTTTCCTGTTTATATATCTGACAGAAACTCGTTAATAATTTTATATAAATGATTGAAACTCTTCTTCAGTTTTATATACTGACTGAAACTTTACTCTGTTTTTTATATCTGACAGAAATTCATCATTAATTTTATATAAATGATTGAAACTCGTCCTCAATTTTATATCTGCCTGAAACTTCAGTTTTATATATCTGACAGAAACTCTTCAATAATTTTGTATAACTAATTGAAACTCTTCCTTAGTTTTATATATCTGACAGAAACTTACCTCAGTTTTATATATCTGACAAAAACTCATCCATAATTTTTTATAGGTGATTGAAACTCTTTCTCAGTTTTATATATGTCTGAAACTCTTCCTCTGTTTTATATATCTAGCTGAAACTCTTCCTTAATTTTGTGTATCTGCCTGAAACTCTCCCAAAGTTTTAATGAGAAAGATTGACAAAACTCATCCATAATTTTTTATAGGTGATTGAAACTCTTTCTCATTTTTATATATGTCTGAAACTCTTCCTCTGTTTTTTATATCTAGCTGAAACTCTTTTTTGTGTATCTGTATTTTGCAACTGTTATGAGAGAGATTCCGCATAATTGCGACTGTTATGATAAAAATTCCGCATAATTGCAACTGTTATGAAAAAAATTCCGCATATTTGTGACTGTCATGAGAAAGATTCCGCATATTTGCAACACTTGTGAGAAAGATTCCGCATAATTGCAACTGTTAAGAGAAAGATTCCGCATAATTGCAACTGTTAAGAGAAAGATTCCGCATAATTGCAACTGTTATGATAAAAATTCCTCATACTAGCAACTGTTATGAGAAAGATTTCACATATTAGCAACTTGTATGAAAAAGATTCAGCATATTTGCAAAAGGTATTGACAAAGATTTCATATATTTGCAACTGTTAAGAGAAAGATTCCGCATAAGTGCAACTGTTATGCTAAAAATTCCGCATACTGTTATGAGAAAGATTTCGCATAATTGCAACTTATGAAAAAGATTCCGCATATGTGCA